>NW_019721527.1:536421-556103 GCF_002891405.2 Cryptotermes secundus
TTTCAACTTTGCCTTAGAATATGCACTTAGGAAGGTCCAGGAAAACCAGGTGGGACTGAAATTAAACGGGACACATCAGCTGTTGGTCTATGCCGATGATGTGAATCTACTGGGTGATAATGTAGATACCATAAAGAAAAACACACAAACTTTAATTGACGCAAGTAAAGAGGTTGGTCTAGAAGTAAACACAGAGAAAACTAAGTATATGTTACAGTCTTGTCACCAAAATGCAGAGCAAAATCATGACATAAAGATAGGAAACAGATGTTTTGAAAATGTGGCACAGTTCAGATATTTGGGAACAACGATAACAGATTGAAACCTGATTCAGGAGGAAATTAAGAAGCTATTGAACTCGGCTAATGCTTGCTACCATGCAGTCCAGAAGCTTTTGTCTTCTCGTCTGCTGTCCAAAAACATAAAAATTAGAATATACAAAACTATAATTTTGCCTGTGGTTCTGTATGGGTGTGAAACTTTTTCTCTGACATTAAGGAAGGAACATAGACTGAGGATGTTTGAGAACAAGGTGTTGAGGAGAATATTTGGACCGAATAGAGATGAAGTGACAGGAGGTTGGAGAAAACTGCATAATGAGGAGCTTCATAACTTGTACTCTTCTCCAAGTATAATTAGAATTATCAAGTCAAGGAGGATGAGGTGGGCAGGTCATGTAGCACAAATGGGGGAGACGAGGAATGCATATAGGATATTGGTGGGAAAGCCAGAAGGAAAGAGACCACAGGGAAGACCAAGGCGCAGGTGGGTGAACAATATTATAATGGTTCTCAGAGAGATAGGATGGGATGGTATTGATTTGATAGATCTGGCTCAGGATAGGGACCAGTGGAGGGCTCTTGTGAACACAGTAATGAACCTTCGGGTTCCATAAAATGCTGGGAAATTCTTGAGTAGCTGCAGATTTGGCTTCTCCTCAAGAAGGGCTCAACTCCATACGTAAATAAGTAAGTAAGCGGGTATCTGAAATCCCAAGTTTTCAAAGCTCCTGCACCCCCACACAGTTCAGGAGCTGAACATCCAATTCGGGCAGAAGTTCAAAGAATTCCTGTAGAGATGCTGCAGAGAGTAATGACTGACTTTAGGAAGAGACTTACCGAGTGCCTACAGAGGAATGGTGATCATCTGACGGATGTTATTTTTGGGAAATAGACTTCTGTTTTCAGTGAGTTAATTGAGAAAATACCAGATGCTTTTATGTTTACCCTGTATTCATATGTGTTAAAACCAAATAAATATAAGAGTTTACATTTCATAACGTTTATAAAATCGCCTGATTCATTGACGCACCCTGCATTTTCATTGTATATATGCAGCAGGATGCAAGCCTTAAAAATAAAAACGAAAAATGCAAATATGAACACTGTATAGACAACTATACAGACAGCTATAACAACACACATAACATTCATGCATTGACTGAAAATGACATGACATGCATTGACTCCACACACACATGAGGCCTAACACTAGTAATGCAACAGGACGCTTAAGCACAACATTACAGCAGCTTGTTTCAAATTTGGTTGTCCCTTGTCAGTATGGAATGGGACATTATGAGGTTTTGAACTGAAGTAATAATGGCTTCCAGGTGTGAAGGGTACCAGTAACTATATTGAATAAGGCATTGTTTCATGGCAAAGTGAAAATCATGATATTGGTCTAAATATTTGATACAGAAGGAACTGAGTTTCTGTTATTCATATTAATAATACCTTTATGAATACAACTGACACATTCAAACTGTCAGGATTCATGTTTTAGTATTGTGTGCAACTTTAATTAAAGTTGAGCATCATAAAATAACAAAAGGAATTAATTTTTACATATTAATGAACATTTTTATAATATTTTTGTCAACATTACAGACTTCTGGGATGTGATGCTCTGTATTCTGGAATATAGGCACCAGCATGGTCTTTGAAATGTTAGTTTAGCTCCAGCATCATCCCAGAAGACCATAATTTTAGTACTGCCATATGAACTTTAAAATCTCATATAATATTTCTGTGTTTCTTACACAGGTCATGTACTGCAGTGAAGAATGTCGTACTTCATCTTGGATTAATAACCATTACATTGATTGCCCTCTGTTGGGTGTTTTACAGAAACTTGAAATAGGTAAAATGGGGTTCCTAGCACTGAGGATCATAATAAAGGTCTGTAAAGGTCAAAACCTTGCGAGCCTGCTGAAGTCAGTAGAAGATGAAAGTAGAGGGAGTGAGAGGAACAAGGGTTTTAATAACAATGGTACATACAGCTCTTCAAATTATAGGCCCATATATTGGTTGGTAGAAAACACAGAGAAACGATCTGTTGGTGATTTATTTAGGCGAGCTGTCATGGCAGCTTGTATCCTCAACTGTTTGGAGACAATGACAGATTTCTTTCCCATTGATGCAACTTCTTCATCTGAGTCCTCTCACCAAAAACTACTTGTTGGAGGTTTATTGTTACGACACCTGCAGAACTTGCCTTGCAATGCTCATGAGGTCTCAGAACTGGTTAGAATTGAAGCAGGGAATGACAAGGAAGGTGTGCCCATATGGAAGAGCATTGAAATTGGAGCTGCAGCATACGCAATGCTGAGTTTATTGAACCACTCGTGTGACCCAAATGTTGTTCGGCATAGCTACCAAGGGGACACAGCTGTGCTGCGGGCAATCTCTCTGGTTGCAAAAGGTGAACAGGTGAGAGAACTGCCAAACATTGAAATGTATTATATCTCCTGTTGCTCAGTATAATTTGTTCAGTTGATATCAGAAATCATAATGGTTGTAAAAGCTTTGATTTCTGCATCAATATTGATGAGTAAAATCAGTTTCGTCAACAGTTTTCTAAGGAATTGATATTTTTCTGTGAGGTGGTACTTCCACACACATAAACAAACCCATAATCCTTTATTTACTCTTGGAGAATACATGGTCAGGATTTCATGTTTCATATCAAGAAACTTTCTGTTATCTTGGGAAAAAATCCTAAGAGATCCCAATTACTTACTTACTCATGGAGCTGAACCCTTCTGGAGGAGCCGCCAATTCTGCAGGTACCCAAGAATTTCCCAGCACTTTATGGAATCCAAGGGTTCATTACTGTGTTCACAAGAGCCCTCCACTGGTCCCTATCCTGAGCCAGATCTATCCAGTCAATACCATCCCATCCTATCTCTCTAAGATCCATTATAATATTGTCCCCCCACCTGCACCTTGGTCTTCCCTGTGGTCTCCTTCCTTCTGGCTTTCCCACCAATATCCTATATGCATTCCTTGTCTCTCCCATTCCTCCTATGTGACCTGCCCACCTCATCCTCCTTGACTTGATCATTCTAGTTATACTTGGAGAAGAGTACAAGTTATGAAGCTCCTCATTATGCAGTTTACACCAACCTCCTGTCACTTCATCTCTCTTTGGTCCAAGTATTCTCCTCTGTTCTCAAACATCCTCAGTCTATGTTCCTTCCTTAATGTCAGAGACCAAGTTTCACACCCATACAGAACCACAGGCGAAATTATAGTTTTGTATATTCTAATTTTTATGTTTTTGGACAGCGGATGAGAAGACAAAAGGTTCTGGACTGCATGGTAGCAAGCATTACCCGAGTTCAATCGCCTCTTATTTCCTCCTGAATCAGGTTTTGATCTGTTATTGTTGTTCCCAAATGTCTGAACTGTGCCACATTTTCAAAACATCTGTTTCCTATCTTTATGTCATGATTTTGCCCTGCATGTTGGTGATGAGACAGCAACATACACTTAGTTTTCTCTGTGTTTACTTCTAGACCAACCTCTTTACTTGGTCAGTTAAAGTCTGTGTGTTTTTCTTTATGGTATGTACAGGGTGGCCCAGGAGGAATGTGCCAAACTACAGGAGGGTGTTCCTTATGTTATAGTATGCCGATATAACCCAGAGTTGAACGGTTACGGAGATAATGGCCCGAGAAAAGTGTGGTCTTCTGGCAAGTCCACACACTGTACCGGTCAGCTGGCATGTCTTATCTATGTTTGTCCTTGAGTGTGGTGATGGCAGCTCACGTTAGCCCCATACGCTCACATACCAGAACGCGCAGTCAGCAATGTTACGTCAGCGCTTGCCATTCATGTGTCATGTATAGTACTTGGAACTCTTAACGACAACTTTGACATGGCGTGTGAGTTTTTTGTAGTTCAATTTAAGGGCTTCATGTCACTCACAAGTTAGTTTGATGTTACGTACATTATTAACATTACAGAAACCACATATTCCTGCCAGTTTTAATATGTATTTGGTAATCAACAAGTGTGTAACACCTGTCAAAGTTTCACACTTCTCTGGCCATTATCTCTGTAACCGTTCAACTTTGGACGTAGGTGTTGTGGGTTAAATCAGCATACTTTAACATAAGGAACATCCTCCCAAAGTTTGGCACATTCGTCCTGGGACACCCTGTATATTATCACCCAGTAGATTCACATCATCGTCATAGACCAACAGCTGATGTGTCCCATTTAATTTCAGTCCCACCTGGTTTCCCTGGACCTTCCTAATTGCATATTCTAAGGCAAAGTTGAAAAGGAGTGGCGATAAAGCATCTCCTTGTTTTAGACCATTCTGGATAGGAAATTTATCAGACAAATGTTTACATATATGGATTTCACTATAAGTTTCGTTTAAACACATTTTAATCAACCTAACTACTTTTGTGGGTATCCCAAACTCTATTAGAATATTGTACAATACTTCCCTCCTAACTGAATCATAGGCTTTCTTGAAGTCTATGAATAGCTGATGTCCTGTCTCATCATACTCCCATTTTTTCTCCAATATCTGACGAATGCAAAAGATCTGATCTGTAGTTGATCTGTTACATCGAAACCCGCACTGATGATCCTCAATAATTTCATCTATATATGGACTTAACCTTGAAAGAAGAATATTAGAGAAAATTTTATATGAAGTTGATAGCAGTGATATCCCCCGATAATGACTACAGTCAGTTTTATCACTCTTCTTGTGAACTGGTACAATAATAGACTCCTTCCACTGATCAGGCAGTTTTTCCATATGCCAAATATAAGTAATTACATTGTGGATCTTAGAACTTAATATTTTGCCTCCTGCTTGAATAAGTTCTGCCAGAATTTGATCACTACCTGGGCGATTTATACCGTTTCAATTTTGCAGTAGCACTTTCCAACCTCAATAGGGCTTGGATCAGGTATTAATAAGAGAGATCCCAATAAATTTCTTTTTCTTTTTTTTTATTGCTAGTGGGGTGGGACTAAGTCCCTTGTACTGTGGCCAAATCTGGCCTATTGTACCAGCTCCCAGATGATAGGTGAGGGTGATTGTGGAGCAGTTGGTGGAATGAAGATTGACAGGGGAAACCGAAGTACTTGGAGAAAACCTACCCCAATGCCACTTTGTCCACAACAAATCCCACTTGACCAGACCCGGGATTGAACCCGGTCCGCTGCGGTGGGAAGCCAGCGACTAACCGCTTGAGCTATGGCGCGGCCATCCCAGTAGATAGTGGAAAACAATCCTCTTGCAAACATATACATATTATAATACAGTGAACACAAAGTGCATGATCGAATACTGTTGAAAAGTTGTAAAATATATGAGTTATTTCATGGTCTTTCAAAGGACTAAAGAAAAACTTAAATGACTTTCTCTGTTCATTGGAGGCAGAGGCACTCATCAGGAATCTGGTTACTTACATGCAGTTATGAATTTAAACCGTTGATATGTATACAGTGGCCGTCTTGTAGTGCACTCAATTTCACCTGTTACTTCACGACATGTTTCAGCAACGTAGTGCCATCATCAGGTGCCCTAATTACGCTAATCTATTTCATTGCTTGCCTTTATAAATCTTTTTAAAATTATTTAAAAAGTGCGTATTTGTAAACTATAATAAATTTTAACACACTAAAACTTGTTAAGATTATTCATTATGTGTCTTAATTAAAACTGGCATGTGGTTCTTCCACTATGGGGTCGTTTTTCTTATATTCAGTGTAAACTGGGTCTAAGAAGGGAACACATCACAAGACACGGTTTACACTGAATATAAGAAAAATGACCCCATAGTGTAAACCGTGTCTAAGACGGGAACACATCACAAGACACGGTTTACACTGAATATAAGAAAAATGACCCCATAGTGGAAGAACCACACGCCAGTTTTAATTAAGACACATAAGATGAATAATCTTAACAAGTTTTAGTGTGTGAAAATTTATTATAGTTGACAAATACGCACTTTTTAAATAATTTTAAAAAGATTTATAAAGGCAAGCAATGAAATAGGCGTAATTAGGGCACCTGATGATGGCACTATGTTGCCAAAACATGTCATGAAGTAACAGGTGAAATTGAGTGCACTACAAGACAGCCACTGTATACATATCAATGGAAGAAATTCAGTGCAACAGGACGCTAGAATACAACATTATGACTTTAAAATTCGTCAAGGTTCATATAATATTGTCATGTTATCTTACCGCTATGAGGACTACATAAGTATTAACACATGACCTGTCAGAGGTGTCAGGAAAAATAATTTCTTTCCTTGGTTCTTTTATCCCTCTTGTACCTTTATCTCCTCTTTTATTTTCTGCCAAATTGCTTTCCCATCCCATTTATTTGTCCATCCTATTAAAATTCCTCTCTCTGTATCCTGTCAGTGACTTTAGGTTTTCTCAGTTCTAGTAACAGTGCATTTTTCTGAATGCGACAGTAATTGCCTATACGTGTTTTCCCCTTAACTTAGCAGTGGTGCATTGGTTCCCCTCAAACATGACAGGAATTGGCTATTAATTATATGCACAAGGTTGCTAAATGTAATGTTGCGGAACATACGGTGTAAGGCTAGCTACAGTCATTCTGAGAACTGTTGAGACTTTATGTTTTCCATGGGAATGCTCATGATGCATTTTTAATTAATGTTATTGATCAAGAAAAATCGTCAGAACAAAGTACTTTAAAATACATGTCTGCCAACTGTTTGTTTGAATAAAAGAAATAATAAAAAAGTACTTTCCTTGACTCACTTGTTTCTGTAAACCAAAGCTTTACCCACCCACTGTTTGTGGCATTGTTCTATATCATTCTACAATATAAAACCTGTTCATTTAGAACATAACCCAAGAATCAAGTAACCATTCAAAACTTTTTTGTATTGAGTGCCCTTCTCAGTAAAATATCAATTGTGCAGGTTTTGGACAACTATGGCTACCACTACGCGCTACATGACCGAGCAGAGCGAAGGTCTCACCTGGAAATGCAGTATTACTTCACCTGTAGGTGCACTGCATGTACTGAGGACTGGCCAGAGTACAGTTTGCTGCCTGATACAAACCCCACATACTTATGCACCAGGTGAAGGCCATGAGCAGGAAACTGCAGCTTTTCAGAAACAGCTTTGCTCTATCCTTAAGAATGTCATTTCCACTCTAGTCTTGCATTAAAGTTTTTCTTTCCCCAATAGTGCAGAATGTGTACATGTCATCACCCAAGTACTGGCGTGTGGAATGTCCTTCACCAAATTTTGTGAAATTTGGTTTGAAGTTAGAGACTGAGCTACAGTTTAAATTCAAAATAGAACAAAACACCTCCTGCCATTTGACCCTATCCTAAGCCAGATTATTCCAGTTGCCATCTTCATATTCAGTTTCTTTAAAAAAAAAAAAATATATATATATATATATACAGGATGTTTCACGACTTTAGGGCATAACTGCAGTGGGTGATTTCCTAGGTCTTTGTGATCAAAAAAGTTCATATAAACATGTGTCTGATTTTGGACGGTTACGGAGTTATGACCGTTTTTTCATTCCCGTGCACACCCTCATGTGAACCGCGTCTGTCATATGGCGGGCCACTATTTTTAGCCAGATACAGACAGTGTTCTCGTTATCTCGACACTTGAGAGGTACCTAAGGCGTGGTGGGTTGGTATGTCCAGCTGAAGCTGCTACTTGCCACCCATGCAGTTCACAACTGAGTGGCAGCCTATGTTGCGGCTGTTGGTGGCATTTTCGAAAATCAGCTTTAAGCACTAATAAATTCAAATTAAAGGTAATTTCACGAAGTTAACTTTACATTCATACTTCAAATGTATACCTCATTATGCTGGTTTATTATTTTGTTCCGTTTATTGTCAGTAATTGTTACCTTCTATTCTGAGTTTAAAACAGTCATAACTCCGTAACCGTCCAAAATCGGACACATGTTTATATGAACTTTTTTGATCATAAAGACCTAGGAAATCACCTCCTGCAGTTATGCCCTAAAGTCGTGAAGCACCCTGTATATATTAACTTGAACATTACTGGCACCTTCCTGTCTGTGCATTAGCCTGCCAATTTATATTTTCTCTTCAGTCTTAAGAGAAACCTCCAGAAAGGGAAGTGTATTCTGGTGTAGAAAATTGTTGTTGAGAAATTTATTGAATCACGTTTAATATGTACAATATATTATTGTAGGCCACAGTGCACAGAAAAAATTCTGTCTCCACCTTTAAGGCCGAAGAATAAGCCAAGCAAGAAACCAACATGAAGCAGGTACTGACGCCCCTTCTTGCAGGTTTCTTGCATGCCTCATTTGTCAACTCTGAAGGTGGAGGCAAAATATTCTGCCAAATTGTCAGTTGACTTTCAATGGACTACACAGCATCACACCCCAGAAGGTAAACTCTCCTGATGTTAGTAATTCGTTTTTAAATCTTGTATATTTATTGATGCTATGCTTTTTAGCACTTTTAATCACAGTAAATTAAAAATGAAAAGATAAGTGTGGATTAATTCTGATGTTTTTTATGCATTTCTACTCTACAGGTGCAGACATAATTTGCCAGTTCAAGTCAATGACCCAAGAAGAAGTAAAGTCATCACCTGCACATACTGCAGTGAACCCCACAACATGCCTGACATTATCAATAAGATTGAAAAGTCTTCTG
This sequence comes from Cryptotermes secundus, assembly GCF_002891405.2. Taxonomy (NCBI): domain Eukaryota; kingdom Metazoa; phylum Arthropoda; class Insecta; order Blattodea; family Kalotermitidae; genus Cryptotermes; species Cryptotermes secundus. Next base: position 545,383 of record NW_019721527.1, read on the forward strand.
AAGAATTCAGTCAAAATCTGAAGCTTGTTATGTCAGGCAAAGGTTGCTGCTGGGAAGAACTCGCTCAAAAATTTATATGTCATCTACAGTTGCTTGAAAAATTCATTCAACGACCTTGGAAAGAGTACAATAACTGCCAAGAAGCCATTAAACAGTGTTTTGCCATGACATCTAACTGTTACAGGTATTAATCCCTTCAGTGCTAACTATGTTAGGCTACGGTTTTATATTTCTTCTGCAGAAGCTATAAGTTAGTGTTTGCTTGTAGTTGAACACATGAAGGTTTAAGCAAGGGATAAGACTGATTGGTCTAGGGTACACTGACGGACTCCTGTTCTGCAGGTTCTTATCCTTTCTGGATACAGTTCTGATTTTTCCTTATGTCTTCAGAGTTCCTTACCTGTGACAGGGCTGAAATTTGTAGAATATTGGAAACATAAGCATCTGCAGTACTTTATAGTTCACTGCATGTCTGCCCAGTGACACTCATCACCTTGTAATAGGAAGTAAACGGCTGCCCCATAGCTCAAGCGGTTAATCGCTGGCTTCCCACCACAGTGGCCTGGGTTCGATCCCAGATCTGGTCAAGTGGGATTTGTGGTGGGCAAAGTGGCGCTGGGGCAGGTTTTGTCTGAGTACTTCGGTTTCCCCTGCCAATCTTCATTCCACCAATTGCTCCACAATCACCCTCAATTATCAACTGGGTCTGGTACAATAGGCCAGAAGTGGCTGCAGTACAAGAGACTTAGTCCCACTCCACTAGCAATAAAAAGAAATAATATAGGAAGTACATGGAACCCCGTTTGATGTGTGTTGTTGTCTCATACTCATTGTCCAGGTGTTGAAGAGGTGGACTTCTGCTGTTTTAATGTTGTTCTTAGTAGATGAAGTGTTCAGCTAGATATCCTTAGATGGTAATTTATGTGCTTACATTTTTCACATAAATGTTAATTTCATTTGAATATAATTCCATATAAATTCTTAAACATTTAGTCCAGACTGAGATGCACAACCAGTTCATCAAGTAATTAAATCATATCAGTTGTTAAGACTTCAAAGTTAATCTGTGCAGTATATATTAGAAGCAATAGCAGTGGAGTGATTAAAATTAATTTAATTTTCCTGCCACTACCTCCTATTGGGTATTAGCTCAGTACTTACAAACAGCAAATAAAAGATAAAATAGGCACTATTCTAGCTTTTGTCTACAGTACCATGAGGAACACCACAGAAAATTTTAAGTATCATGATGTACATGATGAGATCAGATCATGGGTTGCTTCAGTAACATTCAAATATGAAGCAAATATATTGTTGAATTGATTTCCTTGGTGGGTTACTGATATGCAGATGTGATCAACCACTCTGAGGATTACTGTTATTCAGGACCTATGTAAGCTCACTAATCTAGGTTTCAAGCATGGAAGGAGGGTGACAAATGAGACAGCAAATGATGGCATAGTTATGAGAAATGTGCAAATCAAGGTAGCGAGTAATTGCTAATGCTTAAGTTCCCATGCACAGAGTTCTTAGGACAGAATAGTGTTCTGTAAATTTATATACAGTGAATTCCCCCTTTTATATTTATATTTGAACAGAGAATAACCTTTTGAGATTAGCAGTTTCCTTGGTGTTCTATATTCCTTGTAGTGTTCTAGATATCACACTGTATCAAAACAATCAAAATTATTTATTCTTCAGAGGAACAGTCTGCCTCCTTCAGAGTTGAAGTGTTAGGGAATTACACAGCAGTATGCCAGTCAAGAATTATGATTTGTCAGAAATGCAGCAAGTTATCACAAATTGTGACTGGTCAGAACAGTGCAAGCATAATTGCAGTATCTAATGTTTTTAAATTGTTACCCATCCATCCACAGTCATAAGTTATATTGCTGCTGTTGTATGGAAAGGTTTACTAGGAAGATGAAAGGAACCCTTCTAGTCAATAGTTAACCTTTCATGTTGCTTTATGTAACAGCAACATTATTTGTGGTTAATGCTTGGTTGAGTAACCACTTGAAAAGGCATCATTCCAGTGGCAGTAACATTAGTTATGGGTTTTGCTTGAATGGGTGACCATTTAAAATCATCACATGCCATAGTTATGTTTATATCATTCTGACCAGTCACAGTTCATGACTCTTTCTTGTGTGCCTGTACTGACCATGTGACTTATTGTTCTGTCACTTCATCCATAAAGAAGATGTGAAAGATGTCAGTAATTCGTACCATTTCAGAACTGTGGTGCACTTATGGATGAGAATGTTAAATGAAAGAAAACAAACCAAGAAATGTTAAATATAGTTTATAATGTTCTGTGCAATGGATAAGAATTGGTGCAATATTTACATATCTTGTATATCCATGACTAATTATTGTTTTAGAAGATTTGTATAATACCTTGGTGCTAATTTTTTCATAAAAGCTACAACTCTTAATACTTTTTATGCTGAAAATTTGCTGCAAGTTCCTGTACAAGGAAACTGTTTGTGCCCCAATTTCTAGTCATAACTGAAGTGAGAAGTACTAAAATACAGTACATTTTGAATTTGTGGTTTAAGTTTAGTATTTTTCTGCAAGTTGTTTTTGTGCTTTTATTATTTAATTGTGGGACATTCTTAACAAGATTTATCTTATATGAGTATTATGTTAAACTGGAACTAAATTAAAATTGGAAATAATATTGTTAGAGTGTTTATGTAATACTGAAATGTAATCTTACATCTTGGTGAATTAATGGTATTATTAGATACAGGACTGATTTGTTATCTGATTTTTTAACATTATGATTTCTGTAGACTGGTTCATTTGTAGGCAAAGTTTGAACTCTTCAGGACACATGCTGAGGCTTTTTAAACTATGACAACCGCCTCTGTGGTCTAGTGGTCAGAGTTCCTGGCTACAGATCCAGAGGTCCGGGTTCGATTCCCAGAGCAACCAAATTTCTTCTGAGAGGCAGTGGGTCTGGAATGGGGTCCACTCAGCCTCATGATGATAATGGAGGAGCTATTTCAAGGAAATAGCGGCTCCGGTCTACAAAACAGCTGTGGGGATTCATTGTGCTGATGATGCGACACCCTCTATCTGCTAAAGTTGGCACCAACTTCACCGACAAGTGGCAGTCGCTCGGTCGGTATAGTTCACTTGCAGACTAAAATCACAGAGTTTATTTTGTGACTTGTAATGTATTCTTCATACAGTGTTCAGTACCTGGACCAAAAGCTGTGTGAACACTTTTCTAGCGTCTGCAAGTATTTCTTCTTTTCCTAAACTTGTCTGTGGTATCTCAAGTGATTGTTTGCTTAACATCTTTGTTTTTAAAGGATCCTTTTTATCCATATCAGCGTGCTCTTAATATGAAAGATTTTCCTTATAAGACTGTGGTATTTGGAACATGACACTGCCATTTTATAAGTGGACATCAGAAATGTTGGTATCCACCTACGGATCTGCTTGGCATCGTAACCTACAATACCACAAACATAATTTTCACCATCATGTGTGTGTGTGTGTATAATCACATATGAACATTTCTTGAAGTGTTTCTACATTCAGATCTCAGCATGTGTCTTGGTTTTGGATTTAATCCCGTTTTCATATCTCAGTACTCATTAGAAACTTCGTGTCTTCACGTAATCTGTTTAAATCTTTCTTCTTATAATTTCTATAATTCTGATGTTATTTTATTAACAAGTTATCTACAATAATATAATCCACCACAAAATCATGACATGGTTTCTGAGATGCATTATCGTACTCTTTTTGGTATTTTTAATTTTTATGTGTTTATTATGTAATGTTTTTTTGTGTGACATTGGTACTTGGAAGTTGGAACATGGCTGGTAATATATTTAATTCCTTCTTATTTCTAGTGTTACAGCTTAGTTTGAGCCTTGGCCTCAGAAACCACAGCTCTCCATACATTCCACTCCAGTTCATAGTCTGTGTGTGTCACTGGTAATTCTATCTGTACACTCACCTAACTGTACACCAATCCATGGTCTGGTCCCTGCATCAATGAGCAATAACATGTATTCTGCTGGCATTCAAGGGTGCAGGTGTTTTCGGATGCCATAAAACTGAACCCTTCAGATAACAGAGTATCCTCAGTAGAAAACTGTATGTCCTTCATAGTAGTGGAAGTTTGACTATATGTTACTACGTCTAACTGCATTCTTCGCCTATGCACTAAATGAGAATGGTCAAATTTTTCACCATACTCACTGGGTGCAAGGCTTAGTAGTTCCTAGAGCTGTCTAGATATCACTTATTTTATTTATTTATGGTTCATTTAATCTGTCAATAAAAATATCTGTCCCTCTCAGGAATCAAACCTCAGTGATCCAGCTCATACCCAGTCATGTTACTGAAACATCACAGCTCATGTATGGTGATGACACATGAATTCTTCAAAATATCTCAGAGTGAGATTTCAAGTTCTGGCAGTGATGAGTTTTAAATTTCTGGGATGTGATGCCAAGCAATTTGGTAGAGAGATACCAACGTTCCTTCAAACCCCATCTACCAAATCATGTGGCATTATGTTCCCAGAAGATGGTAGTCTTAATCTGTCAGTTTATTCCAGAGTTGAATTTGATGTCACATGTGGTATCACCATGTTAACACAAATGAAGAAACACTAATAGTTCTACATGGAATGAATTATCTCAACATTCTTCTCCTTCATTTCTGCATTGATTGATTGATTGATACTGTCAGCAATCTTGTAAACATCCTCAGAAGACTTATTCTCTTATGGTGTACTTAATACTGTGGCTAGAGAAATGATGAAAGGCATCAAGATGGAGGATCTCATTATTGATGCTGCAGACTCAATGTGATTCACGAATTTGGTTCTTCCCTCCACTCCTGGATACACAGGACTCCTTCGACGAAAATACTCTTTCACCATGTCAGTGTCAGTTATATCTAAGAGTTAAAAAAGGAAGATATAAGTGTTAATTTTTTAGCAGAATGATAAACTCTAACAAAATATAATGCATCTGATCTATATTCAGGAAGCACCAAGTTGTGATCTTGGCTGAGTCATTTATTTGTGGTTTCCCTTAGTTCTTCCAGATAAATGATAAACAAACAAACTCCGTGGCTTGAGTCCGCAATTGAACTACACCGACCAAGCGACCACCGCTTGTCAGTGAAGTTAGTACCAACTTTAGCGGATAGAGGGTGTTGCGTGGTCAGCGCAATGGATCCCTACGGTTGTTAATTTCGGTTTTCTAAACCGGATCCAGATGAATGACAGGAGAGAAAATAGGTCACATTTGCTCCCTTCTATATTCTTCCCATTTCCCATGACTAATATTGCTCTCATTTCAGTAGGCACATTATAACCTCTTCCGTTGTTGAACGGCCTACTGTATCTTTATACCAACCAGAAGGGTTAAGACAGAAAATTAAAACATGTTCAGAGTTAATGATGCATAGGGACACAACAGAACCCAAGGCACTGCATTTAGTTTCTTGTAGGATTTGAGGTTTTCACAATAGTAGTTAATGAAGATTTCTGTCTTCTGGGATATAACGCTGTGTAGTCTGTTGAAAGCCAATCAGCATTATGGAGGAACATGTCGCCTCCATCTTCAGGATCAAAGAATAAGCCAAGCAAGAAACCAGCATGAAGCTGGTAGCAAGCAAGCTGTACTACACGTTCCTCCAAAACATCAGTTCACTTTCAGCAGACTACATGGCTTTATATCACTGAAGCTATAACTACTTATTTTCTTCTTTGTAGCTTAAGGTTTCTCTGTGCTAGAGCACCATTACTCAAAAATGTCAAGGGGACGTGGAGACAAGACTCTATACATCATCTATCTCAGCTGTTTTACATGCATATAATGGTCCCCAGTGTCGTTGGGTAGGAGTTAGGAGTCAAGGTAGACCCCAGAGTCAGCCTGGGCATGAAGATGAAGGGACAAATTCTGCCTCTATGAGGAATCAAATGCCTGATGTGGCATGACATGGCATGTCTCCAATTTTGGGGGGATGTGCTATTATTTGTCCATTAAAATGTCTCTTATTGCTGCAGTTTATGCTGAGCCATGGCAGGATCACTAAGTGATTATGGTTGCTGGAATGGTTAGTAGAAACACTGGATGGGTGGTCAGTCCATTGCACTTAGTAAGGAAATCAAATAGGTAGGCCGCGCCATAGCTCAAGCAGTTAGTCGCTAGCTTCCCCCCGCAGCGGCCCGGGTTCGATCCCAGGTCTGGTCAAGTAGGATTTGTGAGGGACAAAGTGGCGCTGGGGCAGGCTTTCTCAGAGTACTTCGGTTTCCCGTGCCGATCTTCATTCCACCACTTGCTCCACAATCACCTTCACATATCATCTGGGGCTGGTACAATAGGCCAGAAGTGGCTACAGTAAAAGGGACTTAGTCCCACCCCAGTAGCAATAAAAAATGAAAAAGAAATCAAATGATAAGATAATTTAATGGTAATAAGACGGTATAAAGTGGGTCATGGACTTTTGTTTTATGAAAATATTATCAAATTTGTCTGGAATGACTGAGAGAAACCACAAGAAATACCAGAATAGCTGGCATCGCCTGATATGTGATGCAGATGTGTTCAAAATACAAGTTAGTTGCTCTAATATTGAACTGATCTCTTCACAACATAATACATTCCCATTATCATATTTTACTTATGAAGTAATCTCTGTTATTGATTTACTTGCTGTTTCTCAAATACAAATTTAGGGAATTTCTAAAAAGTAGGTGAAAAAATTGTCTGCTTTTATATAACTCGAAAATTCATTATTGTTTTCGTAAATGCCCTTGTATGACTCAGATCCTATCTTGAGCTAGCTGAATTCCATTCACATTCTTACACAGTTTCTTTCCAAGATTGACTTTATTACTGTCCTGCCATATGTTTCCCCAAGTCATTTCTTCCCTCAAGAGTTTTTGACCGATACTTTTTATGCATTTCTCATCTCACACCCATTTCATCTTCAATTATTTAATCACTCAAATAATATTAGAAAATGAAAAATTATGAAGCTTTTCACTATGTAATTGTCTCAATTTTGCCATTCCCTCAGAGTAATAGAACAAAATCCACAGCCATATGAAACAACAGTAAAACCGTATTGTTTTATATTTTAATCAAGCTGCATAGTAGTACTTCTCAAGTGAAATTTGCCCTTCATTCCATAATGAATATAATTTTAGATTTGTTGCTATTGTTCCCCAGTGCTTGAACTGTACTCTGAGACACTGTCCTGGAGCCCAACCCTGCAAGGTTCAGTAGATAAAACTTTGTGAACATACCCATCTCATGTTGACTTCGATAGTTTTGCTTCAAGACCTTGAAGTCATCTCCACCTTTGGCCAGGAAAGCAGTGGTTATAACATAGTAAGATTTATTTGGATCTATAGGCTCATATATTGGTACTCGACACTCTCCACACCTTGCTAATGCTCTCACAACACGTTTTCCATTTGGTTTGTGTAAGTCATATTCCACTCTCAACCCTGTAATTAATAAAAGACTAATTAATTGTCATGTCCATAGAACAAATACCAGTTCTTGTCTCAAAACAACATTTTAACAGACACATAAACTTAAAAGTAAAGTTTCTCTTTTGCCTGAACAGCATCTCACTCTTCACTCATTTATACTGTGAACTCTGAATGGGTCTGAGTTATAAGCATCATGCCCCATCTCCTTTTTCTTCAGGGGCAGAACATCCAGTACAAATTGTATTGGAGGCTGGATGGGCTCCAGAATTGTTTTTGATATTGTTATATTTTAGCGTCCTGTTGCACTGATTTAAGTCCATGATTTATTTAATCCGTCTTGCAGTGCATACACTCATTTATCTCCTTCTCTCTCTCGCACTACATGTTTCGGCATAATAATGCCATCTTCAGGTGCTTACTTATCCACGTCAAACCAGTTCATTGCATGCCATGTTCACACATTAAAATAACTAAAATATGTATCTATCATATACATTGTCAAACGTTAAAAATATTAAAATTGTTCAGGATACCACATCGCTACGTCGCCCCTCACTACGTCAGTCACGCCCATTCTCCTTTGTTGGAGCACTCCTTCATTATCTTGTGTGTTGTGCTTTTGTTGTGTCGTGCTCCTGCGACTGCGTGTGTTATACTGTTGGGCATTATTATGCCGAAACATGTAGTGCGAGAGAGAGAAGGAGATAAATGAGTGTATGCACTGCAAGACGGATTAAATTGTTTTTGATATGTTGAAAAGAGAAAAATCTCAATGGCTTGGACTATGGTGAGACATATTGAGAAAAGTATTGAAGTTTGTACAGTCAGAGTACCAGTAATATTCTCTCTTTCCTGTTGCTCCCACTTTAGAGCATAGGGCATCTGTGAAACGCTTTGTTTCACTTCAGTTTATTATCCTAGGACAGTTGATGGGAATCCTTGGGTGGGGGGATCATCCCGTCGCAATTCCTCTACTTACACAAACACAGAATAAACACAGACATCCATGCCTTAAGTGGGATTTGAGCCCACGATCACAGTGTTCAAGCAAGCAAAATCAGTTCATGCCTTAGCCTATGCGGCTTCTATGATCACCAGTAATATTATTTGAATATATCTGCAATGAGATATTCTTATCACTGTTCCTTCAAATACTTATTTTGGCAGAAACAGAAGGAAGGGACAGGCATATGTTTATTGAGAACAAACTTGTTATTTTCTTTGTGGGCTCTGAGATTCTCACAGCAATGGTTGTGAATAGTTCTATCTCCTGAGATATGATGCCATATGTCCTGCTTACAAGCTGATTTCTTGCTTGGCTTATTCTTTGACCCTGAAGATGAAGGCAACATATTGCTCCCAAACATTGGTTGACTTTAAACAGACTACATGGCATTGTATCCCAGAAGGCAGAAGGCAGAACTCGTTATTTTCTACCTCAAACATCTTTGAGAGTACATCATACATTGAGCAGGCAAGCTTACAGAAGAAAAGTCCTGTGTGGTCAACAGAATTTCTCTCGTGGTGAATCTGCTTCCCATGGTTTGTTGGAAACAGAATACAGTAAATTTCTAATCACATAGCAGTCTTGTGTCACTATCTGATGGAGAACCCTTGAAGATGAGTTAGACACAGCACTGAATATGATGCTGATGTTAGGGATCTTTTAATATATTTTGTATTTCATTTTCAGACAAGTTTCATCTAACCATTCAGTGGATGAGATGTCAGAAATGCGTAATTTGTCGTACCTCAAGTGTAAACCCGCTGCTTACCTGAATATTGAAGAAACTTTCCTTTATGCTCATCAGCATTATAATCAAACACACTCCACTCCAGCACCTCCAAGAGGTCAGACCCTTTCAGGCTCATTCGCACCATGTTATTAATGAATGGAAGTACAGCCATGAGATCTGCCATTGTCACCTTTCCTGCATCAGGTAAGACACTTTTTATGAAATTCTGTATTTCAGCATCCTGTTGCAAAATTTTAATTAAAACGTCTATGTATCCACAGTCCGTCAATAATGCAACAATTGTTTATTCATCATTTAACACTTAACAACATGTTTTGGCCATCTAGTTATGATGACTCATATGGATTATATTTATTTTTTGCATCATGTTGTGTGTTATTAACGCTTCGCGGACCGGACGCCTAGGCCTAGGTGTTTGGGTTTTAAACGTGGCAGACCGGTCACCTAGATTTAGGCTTTTAGGACATGTTATGTTGCAACACACTATTCCTCGCTTTGGTGGCCACGTGTCTGTAAAAGTATTGCGTAGCTGACCTTCGGAATGTTTGTTTTCCGAGTCAGCAACCTGACCACTCTCTATTCCCCTCTCACTCTATAGAAAAGTCCCTTTGTTCAAGTCTAAGCTTCTATGTGTGAGGCAAGATATTCTCAGTGTCAACATGGCTCAGAGACGAAAGCAGTTGAAGGCCGCGTGAGCTCTCGGAGAAGAAGAAATCTGTGATTTGATCTCTGATGAGTTATCTGATTTGCCAACTGCTTCATCTTCTGATAGCGAGGGCAGTGTCAGTGGCAGTGACAGGGGCCCCCAAAATATTGTGACCAGAAGAGAAAGTGAAAGTGACAGTGAGAGCTCCGATGAAAGTGCGAGTGCTAGCATTGTGGGGACAGCCACATGGGGTAAAGTGGACAAAACACCCACTTTGGGAAAGTTTACTGGTGATACAGGGGTGAGACAAATGCCATCAGACCCTACGCAAGTGTCTGAAGTAGCTGAACTGTTTTTTGGAGATAGTTTCTTTGACATTTTGAATTGTCTCATTTTGGTCCGTTACACTAATATCACCAATTGTCAATAGATTTTCCGTCAAGTGCAACAATATATATTTTGGTCACTTTTTTATCTCATCTGCCTTACATGTTTCGGTTCCAAGGAACCATCTTCAGAGGCACTTACAACAAATCATGAAAACACTGGCACAGCTCAACATCCACAGTATGTAGTTATTTGTGGAGACTATTACATATATCGGAGTGTAGAGCACAACACTTCCCAGTATCTTGAATGCAGGTATAGCACTTGCATCTAAAAAAACCACCCTCAAACCGAGTCGTCAACGTTAAAATTTAAAGTTAAAAATTAAAAAACGTTCAAGTAAAATATTCAGGCTCCTTCTTGGTGAATCATCCCAATGGGGGGAGGCGTCAGCACAGGGTTGTGTGGGCTTGTGGTCGGGTGTATCTTACGCGATGTGTATTGTGTA
>NW_019721527.1:556184-592609 GCF_002891405.2 Cryptotermes secundus
TTTGGAGATAGTTTCTTTGACATGTTGTGTCAGGAGACCAACAGATACTATCTCCAACACCGTGAGGCGTACGACAGTACCTATAAGGTGTTGAAGTGGGTGGATGTCACTTCAGCAGAAATGAAAATTTTTTTGGCAAAAATCATTCTAATGGGGTTTACAAAGAGGGATAATTTGAAATGCTACGGATCCACTGATCAATTTTTAGAAATTCCCATTTTCGGCAAACTCATGAGTCGTAAGAGATATGAACAGATATGGTGGTGTTTGCATTTCAATAATAATGAACTGCAACCACAATCAATGGGCAGGCTTTTCAAAATTTCGCCCTTATTAGACTTTTTCGTTGAGAAATTTCAGACAGTTTATAAGCCAGAGCAGCAACTGTCTTTGGACGAATCTGTGATTCCTTGGAGGGGAAGGCTTCGTTTTCGAACTTATAATCCTGGGAAACTCACAAAGTATGGCCTACTTGTTCGTGTAGTCACGGAAAGCACTTCAGGCTATATTGGAAATTTAGAAATTTATTCCGGTGAAGGCAAGAAATTGCAAGAAACTATTGTTTCCATTTTGGATCCCTATCTGGATCAAAATTATCACGTTTATCAAGATAATTTTTATAACAGTGTGGCAGCTGCGGAATACCTACTTTCAAGGAAAGTGTGTATTTGTGTTACAATTAGGGTGAACAGAGGCCTTCCTCCAGATCTGAAAGAGGAATGTAAATCCCTGAAACATGGCGCCACCATCTACTCCCACCCCACGGAGGCCTCATATGGACCCCCCCTGGGCGACTCTCGAGTGATATGCGGAAACATACCCTCGTGAAAATTGTGATGAGCCAACAATCGACGGGGAAGTATCCTAGGCAGTACCGTGTGTGCGCTGTGCACAAGAAGCGAAGCAAGACTTCCTACGTCTGCAAGTTCTGCGTCATGCCTCTTCACAGAGGGGAATGTTTCCAGAAATATCACACTCTGAAGCACTTCTAGGAGCTCTGGTAAGTCTTCTCCAAAAATTTTAGTTCATAAAATTAATTAGGAGATTTTATATTAATTTTTAAAGTGAACAGTGCACAAGTTAGGGTAGTAGGTTTAAAAACGCCGGTCCCCAGGGTGATTTAAATATTTAAATCACCAGTCCGCGAAGTGTTAATTAAAGGTATATTGTTTGAGCGTCAACATGAGAATTGATTAAAAAACCAAATTAATTTGTTTGATATTAGGTTTATATACATTGCACTATAAAATAAAGAAAAGTTGTCCCTGTGCTTAGCTAATTAAGCACTACACCATGAAGGCATATGGGAGAGTGGTTGTATAGAGCCACATTTTCTTGATCTTGGCATTATTTCTATCCCACTACAAGTTTCGATCTGCAGAGATCATCAGGTGGTGTACAAATATTGAAACTTATAGTGCAATGTAAATAATGCCGAGATCAAGAAAATGTGGCTCTATACATCCCCTCCCCCATACACCTTCATGGTGTAGTGCTTAATTAGCTAAGCACAGGGACAACTTTTCTTTATTTTATAGTGCAATGTAAATAAACCTAATATCATTTTAATATTGGTTTTATAATTATTGTGTTGACAGCTCTCAAATATATCTGTAAGCCTCATATGGAGTCTTACTTCAAGCTAACTTCTTCGTTAGTGCATCCTGTACCTAAAACAATTTGGCAAGTGGGTCATATTGGTATTGTCAGCTCTTTTTTCAGAGAGCATTCTTGTGGATAACCTCATACTTGTTTTTATTCTCAAGGTAGAACATACAATGCATGAGCAGGTGTTCAACTTTTGACCTTTGACGGAAGTTGTCACCCGGCAGGTTGGTCTAGCAGTAGAGCTTTGAATTTTTTCCAGAAAGTCGTTTGTTTTAAGCTTGACTGGGACACTAGCCACCCTGACTAAGGTTACATGTATATTCCTTTGTCTAGTCAAATGCAGGGATAGTACAAGTATCGTAATTGGACCATAACCACTCCTTATGAAATCCTTCCAAACCTTTCAAATTCATCATTCAGCAGTCATTCCATTATACACTGTGTAGTCTGATACTGAATGCCCTGTAAAGTAACCCCTTGAACTGTACACACACATTTTAAATGAATCTGTAACAATAAGCCATTAAACATGGACATCTGGTAGTCTGTCCAGACATGTAAACATAATTTGGTTCTCACTTTCATTTTAATAAAAAAAGTTTCTATAGTTTCAAATAGAAATTAATTTTCAATTGTATTCCTGTTCAGTTAAGTGTACTTACCCCCTTTACTGCTAACATCAATAGATGCTCGAATTGAACCTCCATTCTGAATTGAAATTGGGGTATCAGTCCAACCTTTTCCATAGTTCAGCTTATGCAGGCGAGCCATCTAAAGTGACAAAGAATATCTAATTATTAGCCCTTAAGTTTCTGTTTATATGGAACAATTCAGCATTTATACCTAATGCAGTAAGGAGATCTTAAAAATCAAATGACATGAGGGACTACTGTACACAAATGCACTCTTTCCTGCATAACATCCTGTCTGTGGCTGTCTGCCTGCAGCAATACAAAACCATACAGCTTTGTAAAAGCTGTCCCAGTACAGCCTTTTTTATATTCATAGAGTGGGGCGAGACCTGTCGGTACAGTGGTCACAAATGGCCCATTGTACCAGCCCTGGATGATAGAGAAAAGAAATGGGGTATTTCATGGAATGAGAGTTGGCAAGGGAAACCAAAGTACCAGAATAAAACTGGCATCAGTATAATGCCTTCTCTATTACTTACTTATGGAGCTGAGCCCTTCTTGAGGAGAAGCCAAATGTGCAGCTACTCAAGAATTTGTCAGCATTTTATGGAACCCGAAGGTTCATTACCATGTTCACAAGAGCCCTCCACTGGTCCCTATCTTGAGCCAGATCAATCCAATCCATACCATCCTACCCTATCTTTCTTAAGATCTGTTTTAATATTGTTCACCCACCTATGCCTTGGTCTTCCCAGTGGTCTCTTTCCTGCTGGCTTTCCCACCAGTATCCTATATGCATTCCTTTTCTCCCACATTCGTGCTACATGCCCTTCCACCTCATCCTCCTTGACTTGATCATTCTAATTATTCTTGGAGAAGAGTACAAGTTATGATGCTCCTCAGTATGCAGTTTTCTCCAACCTTCTGTCACTTCATCTCTCTTCGGTAATGCCTTCTCTGTATGAAGCTTAAATCAAATGTTATAATTTTCCTTGAAGATGGCTCATCAGACAAGAAGTATTGGTAGTTAATGTAAAATATAGAACTCAGTAATATCAACAATTTTATTTAGATTTATTTTTATATGGTTTATATTTAATATCATATAAGGGAAATCCAGTGGAAGGCTTTTGTGAACTCAGCAATGAACTTTCAGGTTTCATAAAATGTTGGGAAATTCTTGAGTGGTTGCAAAACTGGCAGATTCTCCAGAAGGGTTCAGCACCATGGAGTTAATTATATGGAAAATAAGTATGTTACATGAATTGAAAAGCTAATATAGTATGCAGACTGCAAACAACCCATTCATAAAATGTATGTACTCCTTCAGAGTACACTTTCCAGTTCTGTTTAATTTTTTTATATTCATTTGATGAGGCTTTCAGTAGTTCAGAGTCAAAGGAGAGGGTGCTTAGTGAACAATGAATTGGAAAGGATATGGAAAAAGTGGACAGTTATGGCCTAATTTGAGGTACTGTCCTGGCATTTGCCTGGAGGGACGTGGAAGACAGTGCAAAACTTCAGTCAGGCTGCCCAATCTCTGGGAGAAAATTTGAACCCTAGGCCTCCAGAGATGAAGCAGGAGTGTACCCACTCCACCATGTTGCAGGATCTTTTGTTTTGATTTTATTCATTTCTGTTTGATAGCTGTGAACAGGCAGTAATCTCACTTTTGAATTCATTAGTCATTCAGCCATTACCTGGAAAGTTGATAGCTAATACTTTGAATCAATTAATCATTAGTTCATTTTGGCTCTACTTACATAGTCAATGTAAGCATCTGTTATGAAGTTCCCAAGGTTACATTCATGTACACGGCAATGTTTGGTATCTCCATCTAGCAGAACCTTTGTTCTTCCTATCTCTTCGTCTGCCATCAATGATATGTTCTTTTTCCATTTATTTAATTCTTCAAGTATAAAGGGATCTGCAAATAGGAAAACTACAGCTTAAATTTCTTGCATACTTTTCGTTGTGCAATTAAACTTGCACACTAAATCAACTAATGAAATAGAAGTATAAAATTTGTCGTGATTTTTTTGTGAAACGTCATGTGAAGCTTTAATAAATATATTCTACGAAAATAATGTAATATAAAGTTTGATTTGATCTTAAAGCGGTGAATATGATGATTGCTGTCGCCTGAATTGTAATGCCATCTAGTTGGGAGAGACCCGACGTTTCATTTGAAGATATTGCTTTCATCTTCACGATAGTTTACACTTTGACCGTGATGATGGAGGCGATATCATCCTCCTAAACGTTGGAGTGTCTCTGAACTACATGGCGTAACCCCCAATAAGATCGTACTCCTCAGTATCTGTGAAATAAAAACGTATTTTATTGTGTTAAGGAAATTGGAAACATACATTTTCTTTTCAGAAGTGGAAATGACTTTCTAGAATTAGACACTTCAGATCAGTAGGAAAGCCCCTGCGCATGACGAACACATGTTAAAAGGAAATTATTATAGTTAAAGCTTGCAAATTTGTTATTACTGGGAAAGATACTTATGACATACAATTCATTATTGGAATCGTCGTAACACAACATAATGGTCAAGGTCAACACTACCTTAGCTATATGTTTCAGCTTTTAAAGCCATCATCAGGCAAAATACATGGTTACCATATTCACACACTATTGAACTGCATTTCATTGTGACAGTCGAGCTGGATACATGACAACTATGTTACACTATAAAATACAAAGTGTAAAAATACAATGAATTATAAAATTATTATAAAACGAAAGTTATGTAATAAAATATGGTTAAAACTCATCATGTGATATATCATATTATGAAGTCAGTTGTTGCAGTCTTGTTGTTATTTCAGCAGACATACAGTGGTATATTCAAGACTTGTACACGTCTAGTAAACTGCTTTGGAGGCCCCGTATAGGTGTAGTATTATTTGATATTTGAGTTGCAATCTGTATTCCCACCAGAGCGGACAAAATAATTGTAAAATGAAGCACCGGCCAAACAATCAGTATCAAATAATACTACACCTATACCACGGGCCTCCAAAGCAGTTTACTATATGTGTACAAGTCATGACTATACCACTATATGTCTGCTTGAATATAACAAGAAGATTGCAACTCTGACTTCATAATATGAAATATCGCATGAAGAGTTTTTAACCACATTTTATTACATAACTTTCGTTTTATAATAATTTTATAATTAATTGTATTTTTGTACCTTGTATTTTATAGTGTAACATAGTTGCCAAGTATCCAGCTCTACTTTCACAATGAAATGCAGTTCAATAGTATATGAATATGGTAACCATGTGTTTTGCCTGATGATGGCTCTAAAACTCGAAACATGTAGCTAAGGTAATGTTGACCTTGACCGTTATGTTGTTGTGTTACAAGGGATTCCAATAAAGAATTGTATATAATAAACACAACAAGATTCACGAAATGAAAATGATTCTCATGACATCTTTATAGCATTGGAAATAGATTTCTTTCAACGAAGATTTTCCAGGGCCATGCCAGGAGCAACTGAATTCACGATTTTTGGGGAGACAGACAAAATGTGTTTTATGCAAGACGTTTGTAAGGCCTATGGAAGTGAAAGCTGACCCCTTAAAAGGAAAGAAGAAACTAAGGTCAGAATATTTGAAATAAGGATATTAAGAAGAATATAAAGCCAAATTAAAGAAATGGTATAAGGAGATCTTGCATATAACCATGAACTTTATATGTACATTGTATAATGAACCAGATATAGTGACAATGATCATGGTAGGGCGGATGGGATGCCTGGGACAACTCTTTAGAACGCATGAGCAGAACCCTTGCGGGAAGTTAACTCCACATAAACCAACAGACCTGCTGTCAGGTGGCTGGGACAACTCTTTAGAACGCATGAATAGACCCCTTGCGGAAGTTAACTCTACATAAACCAGAGGGTACTCCTGAGTAGACAGACCTGCTGTCAGGTGGCTGGGACAACCCTTTAGAACGCATGAGTAGAACCCTTGCGGGAAGTTTACTGTACATAAACCAGAGGGTACTCCCGAGTAGACAGACCTGCTGTCAGGTGGCTGGGACAACTCTTTAGAACGCATGAGTAAAACCATTGCAGGAAGTTAACTCTACATAAACCAGAGAGTACTCCCGAGTAGACAGACCTGCTGTCAGGTGGCTGTGTTCGGCTGAAGAAGATGGGAAGGCATCGGATGTTACAAATTGGAGAGGAAAGTCACAGGATCGAGACTAATGAGGGGAACCTGTAAAAGTGGCAACGTCATGGACTGTAGCACCAGAAGAAGAAGAAAAAAAGAATGTTAGAATATATGGGAAAAAACAAGTTTATTGTTTCGGAAGCATACTGAGAACCATAAACAGCATGTAGAATGTTTATACCTCCTTAAATAACTTTTCTCACGCTTAGTTGTACAGTTTTCTAGTCTGCATCATCATCATGACTTGGGTAAATTGATCTGGACTGGAATGACGTCTGTAGTCTCTTCCATACTCAAGAGCTTGATGCTTAGTCTGGGATGATGAATATTTCATCCAGTCGAACTAAATGAAGGAGAAACATGTCAGGGACACCGAACACCATTATGGTCACGTTATCTTTGCATTAGGACCAGATGTAAGATATATGAAGGGCTCCTGCGACCTGTTCTCGAACAGGCAGCGAATGCTGGGCCCTGTAAAGGCGACGAACATAGTGTTGCATAGCCGAGGTGATCTCTTCAGGGCATCACCATAAGATGTATAATTATTTTATTATACAAAGTTCCAATTAATTCGTAGCATAAGGACCCTGTCTTGACTATAGTCAAAGGAGTTCGAAGAATGAAGAAAGTTACGTGTAGAAAATAGTTTAATTAGACTTTCCAGAAATAGAATAAGTAAATCTTCAAGTACAATGGATGTACACTCGACCAGGTCCTGTTGGTCTCTCCTCTGTTCACACACACACTACTCACTTCTTGTATCATGCTTACATTTTACAATCAAGTTCAATGTATCATTTCTTAAAATATACAAGGATGTACTGGGCAGTTCCATATATGGTCATATGATCTTTTGGACCTGGACTTTGATACATAAGGGTGCAGTGAGCGGTTTCATATATGGTCATATGATCTTTTGACCGAGATACTTCTCAACCCTTCTGTCTAGTCATAACAGTGTGTTTGTGACGGTCTTATCAGAGGTCGAGGTCAATATATAACCAACTTCTTACGGTCTACAGTAGTTAGGAAATGTTCAGATTACAAAAGTTGTCATGTACATGTTAATTGCAATAATCAAATTATCCCCTATAACTTACTACCTATTTGTTACTTATGCCATACTACATCATACTACATACGTCACACTACATCACAGTAGTTATAATCGCGCCGTGATTTAAAGACCCCTGTCTCTCTCCCCAGTATTTGATAGCGAGCCACATCTCACGCGAAAGATTTTAGTTCTGATATAAGATCTTATTTTAACTCCAAACGTGGAAGCACGCAGTTTTTGTACCGATCTCCGCTGTGTATTCAGAGTATAAAAGTTATGTAATTCTCTGTGGTCTAGTTCCTGCCTACAGATCCAGAGGCCCCAGGTTCGATTCACGGAGCTACCAGATTTTCTGAGAAGTAGTGGGTGTGGTGTCGCAAAGGTTTGTACCACCCCTGTAGTGTTAGGAACCCTGAGTCTGTTGTCTGGGGTCATGTCCTCTACTAAAATCTGTAGCTTGTCAAAAGGTTAACCTTCCTCCACTTAAAAATGTTATATCTACCCCTGTCATTTTCATAAATCAGTGGAGTCCTGGAGTATTTCGTCTGGGACCTATCCTTCAACTAACTCTGGTTTAACTTGAGATTCGTGAGCTCTTCCTGTCTGGAGACATTGGGCTGCAACCTTAGGTTAGATTAGTTTTCAAGGAGACAAGAGTTGAAGGGTGCAGTTTGTTTGGGATTTTGCTAGGAGAAGACTGGCCAGACTTACGTCCGCCAGCGCTTGTATGTAATATACACACAGTTCAATAAATCCTCTATATTCTGTAGTAAGTATTTGCTTTTTGTGTTTGGAATACATGCTCAGGCAGCCAACTGACAATCATCATCACAGAATTATTACACTACCGGGCAGGGCTTGAGGTGGGGCGGGATGCGGCGGGATGGCATCCCGGTTCTTTTCTAAATGGCTTAAAAGCATCCCGTTACTTCTTTGGCAGTAAATGCAATGTACAATACCTTTTTTGGTAAAAGGGGAAAACCATCCCGGTTCTATTTTCATTCCACCTCAGGCACTGCTACCGGGCCAAAGTAATTCAGTCAACCCACCAACGTCTTGGGTCACGACAGTAGAACGGGGTCCACTCAGCCTCGTGAGGATAATTGAGGAGCTCTTTCAAGGAAATAGCGGCTCTGGTCTAGAAAACCAAGATTAACGGCCATGGGGATCCGACCACGTGAGACCCTCTATCCGCAAAAGTTGGCACTAACTTCGCCGACAAGTGGCGGTCACTCGGTCGATATAGTTCGCTTGCAGACTACAAGCCACAGAGTTTTATATTCTGATTTTTTTTATTCATCCCCCCCCCCTTTGGGCGGCCATGGTCTCATTAATGCAAATGGACGATGGCTGACCAGATGATCGTTCTGAATTATATCTGCTGAATGCTACAATTAAAACGGAGAATGACTGAAAACTGAGGTGGATGGGATATCATTCCAAAACAAATTAAAATGCATGATGGTATATCGTATTACAAACACCTTTGTGTGCGCGCCATCATCAAATAGTGCTGTACATCTTCACATTATCATTACGAGATTAGGCTATGTTTTTAAACATAAGATGGGAAACAAAATGGCCGTACTGGAGATTCCGTTTAACATACGGGACTCTTCTACCATAAGGTTGCCTACTCAAGGAATAAGTTAACCACAGAATTGTTTTAATATACTGACCTTCACAATAGGGACTGTACTACAGGCCGGACCTCTGAAATCCGGCACGAGTTTAGTTTTCCGGACGGCCTCTACATATGGCTTCGAAAATACCAGCAAGCAGCGGTGGTGTTGATAATGCTCGTAAGCGCAAATATTATACGTTTTCTATATACTGGCACGTGTATTTGTGACTATAGATGGGGCTGGATTGATAATTGGATTTATTGCACCTTATATATTCACAGCTCTGGACTACAGGCGATGGAACTCTAACGCTGATCTACACACTCTACAGTTCACTGTTGCACACACACTAGGGTACTCAGCCTTCACTAGTCGTATCCTGGCAACGGATTTATCACAGTCTCACTGTAATTTCAAATCACACATGAAATGTTCTTTTCACAGCCTAATTCTTAATTCCTTTCTAGCCATTATTTTGGAACTGCCAATTCTGAAGACTCAACTAAGTTCAGTTCCTCTGCTCTCAGGCTCATATCCTGGCAGGCTGGCGTCTCGAAACTCGACTCCCCACTCGACAAGCAATAATCGCACTTCGGATAAACGTCACTGGTTATGATAGTCAAAGTCAAAGTCACATTGTGACTGACGGTCAGTCAGTAAGTCTTGGTGTCGAGCCCCGTCTGAGGCTCATGGCCAGTTATTTATTACTGTTTGATAGTTACGGTCTTGTTTTTGTGGGGCGCCCTCTCTGATGAGAGGACTTGTCTGTCATTTGTCAGAGTTATTGTCTTTTGTGTATGCTGCTGGCCCTTGCTAGCGCAGTCTTTCTCTGGTCCGCGCCCCGTGGGACTCGCTACCATATTTTACTCTCAGATTTGAGACTTCCCTTTCCATTGCCCCCTATGACTCGCAGGGTTACGGTCAAGGTATTCGACCCAGCCTTCACGCGGTCTACTGGTTACGATATTGCCAAACACTTCCTTATAACCACTTCGCACGGACCCCACAGAAAATAACCTCTATTTTTAAGCAGGCATGTTTACTGATTCGTTGCGTAGCAATGGACTTCCTATTCTTGTTCGCAATGGCTCGCGCGGGAATGTGTTCACCGAATTGTTGCCTAGCAGCGGGTATACACATTACAATACCAATACCTCAGAATCGTATAACAACACTGACACATTATGTTACAATGGCTCACTTTGGTGTTTGGTTACTATAATGTAATGAGAGGTTCTACCTGTAGACGAACAGGAAGACAGGTGCAAGTTGTTTAGATAGTGTCAAGCGGAGACTTAGCATATGAATTATCGGCATGGAATGAAATAGAGCTGGGTAGGAACTTGTGTAGGAGTGTCGGTGGAGAAGCTCACGCTTGCTTCGGGCCGTAGTATCAAGAAGGAAGAACTAAACACCTACTTTCCTTTGATACGACACGGGCAGCATAGAGAAAGATGCGTCCAACAATTCTTCTATTGTTGCATGTGTATTCGTTGCAGCGGTAACGTTTTTACGGAGCCGTTGCCTAGCAACGCACACATACAAATACATAGACTGATGGGAGTGATTTATGAAGTATGCCGTTGAAGTGGGCTGAGGTGCCATGATATACATACCAAATTTCATAAAGATTGGTTCAGGAACTCAGAAGTTAGTAATAGATAGACAGGAAGGAGGTCACATAAGAAGATAAGCGATTACAATTTAGTACCGGTATATAAAATATATGAGGGGCTTGATAAGGGAGGCCAAGGCCTGACATCGGGCTGTTGCGCCATAAAAGAAGAATAAGAAGAAGATATAAAATATATAATGGTGGTGCGATGGAGAGAGTTACAGATACAAATTTATCAGAATATTAACTTATTATTAGTTGCAGAAACAAAGCATGACTTGCCTTGCTCTACGTTGTGATCAAGAAGCAGTGGATTTCCAACGGCGTGTATGACTTCTCCCTGAGAATCAAACTCAAGACTCAGCTGTCCCAAGTATTTGGTGTAGGCATAAGCTTGAACCACAGGAATTCGGCGTCCGGACTCTTGCGTCACGAAGGTGGGGTAGATACCCTCAGGATCCTCGCTGTCTGGCTTACTACCTGTCAACAAAATTCATAAAGATCAAAGTAAGTTGCTGAATTTGTGGTCTTTTATTTTACGTTTGTGTATATAGTCAGAAATTGTACTGTGTATAAGGCACTTGTAAGGCCTATACTCGCCTATGGAAGTGGAAGCTGGCTCTTCAAAAGGAACCATGAAAATATGCTCGGAATATTTGAAAGAAGGATATTAAGAAGAATATAAAGCCAAATTAAAGAAATGGTATACGGAGATCTTGCATATAACCACGAAATTTATATGTAAATTGTATAATGAACCAGATATAGTGACAGTGATCATAGTAGGGCCGATGAGATGCCTGGGACAACTCTTTAGAACGCATGAGCAGAACCCTTGCGGGAAGTTAACTCCACATAAACCAGAGAGTACTCGCCGAGTAGACAGACCTGCTGTCAGGTGGCTGGGACAACTCTTTAGAATGCAGGAGCAGAACCCTTGCGAGAAGTTAACTCTACATAAACCAGAGGGTACTCCCCGAGTAGACAGACCTGCTGTCGTGTGGCTGGGACAACTCTTTAGAATGCAGGAGCAGAACCCTTGCGAGAAGTTAACTCTACATAAACCAGAGGGTACTCCCCGAGTAGACAGACCTGCTGTCGTGTGGCTGCCTACGGCTCAAGAAGATGTGAAGGCAACGGACGTTACAAACTGGAGACGAAAGTCATAGGATCGAGACCAATGGAGAACAATAGCAAAGAAGGCCAAAGTTCATCATGGACTGTAGTGTCCGCAGAAGTAGAAGTACTCGTATATAGTCAGGGAAGCACTGTTCTTTGTACATTGTGTATGCACATTGTAAGTGCACGCGTTAGAGTAATTGGTTGAGGCACTATACTACAAGCCGGAAGGTCGCGGGTTCGAGTCTCGATGAGGTCGATTTTTTTTTTTTTATTTACGTAATCCTTCCAGCCGCACTATGGCCCTGGGGTCGACTGAGCCTCTAACATAAATGAGTACCGCGAATCTTCCTGGGGGGGTAAAGGGCAGCCGGCGCGTAAGGCTGACAACCTCACCGCCATCTGTGAGCCGATTGTCTAGAGAAAATGTGGGATCCTCGACGTCTCACAACCCTATGGGCCTTCAAGGCCTGTTACAGGGATAACTTTACCTTTTACCTATGCACATTTTAACACGGCGGTATTGCACTAGGATGCCAACGGGAGGCATGGCATCCCTGTTGGTGTCGCTGCCATGGCATCCTAGTGCGATACCGCCCATAGTGATGGTCGGGACTGAACTTCAATTATAAATCTTTCGGTGTCGAAATTGGACATGTTTGAAGGAAAAAGAAATACACACAAGCACATACGAGGGGGTACCCAAAAGAAACCGAACTTATTTTTTTTAAACGTATTTATTCAAATTTTAAGCAAAAACCTTCAATCCCCTTCAAAGTACTCTCCACTTACACTAATACACTTGTCTAGTCTTTTATTCCATTTTTCAAAACATTGTCTAAATTCATCTTTTGAGATGCTTGACAGCGCCTCCGTCGTTTTTTCCTTCACCTCAGCAACATCAGCAAAACGCTGAAAAAAAGTTTTTATCATTTCGGGACTCTTCTTTCAAAGCACAGTATGCTTTCACGCGACCTTGTTTTTGTTCAGTAGTCAGCAGTCGTGGCACGAATTTCGCAGCCACCCTTGTCATTCCCAAATCTTCTGTCAAAATTCGCTGAACTGAGCTCCAACTCACTCCCGACAGCTCCACAATTTCTTCAATGGTCCGTCATCGATCTTCCTTGATGATTTCACGAATTTTTTCAACATTTTCATGTGTTCGGGCCATTGCAAAAACGACGATCACACAAAACAGTTGTCACTATAAACTCTGCCGAAACTAGTCCTTACCTTCTGAAGCAACGGTAGTCGGCTTATCGACTCAGGAATGTTAGCTCTATGCGCTCATAGCGGCAAAACGCGGTACTACAAAAGCTATGCCCACAAAAAAATTAGTTCGGTTTCTTTTGGGTACCCCATCGTATACACGCACGGACGTCAATGGACTGGCCTCAGACTGTCGTGTGATGTTGATTGCTAGCAGCATTAGCACTTGGCATCTTGGTTGGCAGCGACACCAAGTTGGAAGCACTGCCAGACAGATGCCAGGTGTCATAATGACTACTAAATTAATAGTCAGTTTGGCGGAGATGCTGGCAGCTGCACCATGGCCTCCCGTTGGCATCCTAGTGCAATACCGCCCTTAGGCTTGCACCGAACCTGCCTCTGTAGACTACTGGCAGGATATAATGGTTAACAAGCAGTACTGAACAGTGCTCATATGTGACTTGGGCTCCGTAAAGACTAAAATTAAATTCATCCTGCAAGTTTTAATGTAGATACCTCCATTTCACCGAAATCTTTTAACTGGTTCAGAAGATGAACACGGACCTGGCCGGAAATGATGCTTGCTTATCGATACCCCTTCAAGTTTATATTCCTCACAGTTAACGATAATTCCGCCCCAACATACAGAGCAGGATTATCAGAAAATCAAACCACAGATATTAGAAATATTTCCATTATATCCACCAGTCACACCGAGGCAAATACGCGAAGGTTTTTTTTTTTTTTTTTTCTTTNAAGAGAATGGAGTGAACTGTTCGTGGTGTGATCTCACTGCATGCAATGGCCGTTCTTGAACACGCTGACATTGCAGACTTTTACGACAAAAGACATATTGTCTGTGGTTCCATACTTATCGTGCACTGTTCAGTTTCCTAGACAACGGAGATAGGCAGGCTGATTCTAAATTATTGTCGAGTTTTCCCATGGCCTATAATTTTCAAACCGGAAACGCTAAACTGAAACTATATAAGGAATAAAGACATGTAACTCAAAAACGTTTTTTACCTATAGAATCAATACTGGAGAATTTAAACAACTTCAACATGCGCGCTCTTTATACCACGTAAGATGTCTAAGCGCTATTCAGTTTCCTTCCAAGGGTTCTACAGCATTTGCGGTGTAAATCCTTCGATCGCAGCCACAATTCTGAGCTACAGTTAATCGAGGTAAGTCACAGGGGTCTTGTAAACATTGTCCTTAAAGTTTCCCCACAGGAATAAGTCAAGCGGCATAATATCAGGTGAGCGCTGAGGCCACGGAATTGGTCCTTCACGCCCAACCCAGCGCCCAGAAAAATGCATATCAAGAAATTCTCAATATGAGGTCATATTTTGTCCAAGGTATTAATGCGGCTAGTACAGCGCTGCCAAATAAACTTTTTGAGTTACACTTTCATACCCCGTTAGCAGTTTCATTCTATTTCCGGTTTGAAAATTATAGACCATGGAAACCCCGACAATATTTTAGAATCACATAGTAGGATTTGAGGTTCTCACAGCGGTGTGGTCAATAGCGTTACATCCGAGGAGACTGAACCCTTCAGCGTAGGTGTAGACTAGCTGACCTCTGAGGCTTACCACTGTAGAGGAAGGTGTTGGTGTGCCCACCGACCACTGCGTCAATATCAGGTACGCCGGCAGCGATCTTCTGATCCATTTCGAAGCCAGAATGTCCAAGAGCAATAAATATTCGAACATCGGGTTCCCGTTCTTTGATGCGTTCCGCTTCAGCCTTGATGCTCTCCACTTCATCTAGAAATTCCACCTCTCCTGCTTGAGATATGAACTGCAACAAATACGCAATTCCAGTGGCAAATTCTCAAGTAGAATTTTATGATTATTTCAGACTTTCTATTCACTGTGTAATCGTCTGAAATGTGGCGTCGCTTTTAATTTCATGATGTTTAATTATGACTCCTACATGGTACTTTAACATCAATAGTATTTAATATTAGAGTCAATTTTACCGACCACACAGCATATTTTTATTATTATTACACTACATGTTTCGACCTCAAGAGGTCATCCTCAGGTGTACGAACACATCTGTATAATTACGCGCAATCACATTCGTCTTCTCACTTATTCGATCCTGTATCTTATTTAGGCTCACGCTCAATAATATATCAAGCTCTCTCATAAAACACAAGTTAAAATTGTTCTAAATGTCAAAAGTTAAAATTTAAATTCAAAATTTAAAAAAAAAAATAAGGTTTGTGAATCGAATTTCAATTCAGGTCACTAGTTATGCTTTCACTTTCACTTGTTATTCAGTCACTTCCTACTTACGTTCATCACTGCGTCAAGTTCACTTTAACTAGTTTAATTATATTATTGATTAAACGTTCATGAATTAAAGTTCAATTTTATTATAGATTGCACTTTTTCACTTTTGGAGGTCTTGCTGTTCTACTGCGTCTTCTGAAGTTGTGGATCTGTTACGGTCCATGTCGTGAGAAGACGAATGTGATTGCGTGTAATTATACAGCTGTGTTCGTACACCTGAGGATGACCTCTTGAGGTCGAAACATGTAGCGTAATAATAAAAATATGTTGTGTGGTCGGTAAAATTGACTATAATATTGATTAAATACACAACAGGATGCAAGAAACAATTAAAGTTATCAATAGTATTTATTTGCATAATGACTGTTCATACTTTTTTAGTATTTGCTAGCTATACATATATATAATTATTCATTCATTCAGGTATCAGTTTATTTTCTACTGTTTATGTACTTATTGTGCTCTAATCTTTTCCATTGTGTAATGTTTGTTTCATATAATTATCTATACTTCTTATATGACCGCCTCTGTGGTCTAGTGGTCAGAGTTCCTGGCTAAAGATCCTGAGATCCCGGGTTCCTTTCTGAGAAATAGTGGTTCTGGAACGGGGTCCACTCAGCCTCGTGAGAATAATTGAGGAGTTACTTAAATGGAAAAGCAGCGGCTCCGGTATAGAAAACAGAAAGTAACGGCCGTGGGGATTCGTTACGCTGACCACGCGACACCCTCTGTCCGCTAAAGTTGACACTAACTTCGCCGACAAGCGGCGGTCGCTCTGTCGATATAGTTCGCTTGCGGACTACAGGCCACGGAGTTTTTTTTGTTTATACTTATATATACGCTTAACTTCTTTGCTTGTTTATTAATTATATTATTCCGTCTTATTCTGATTATTTATTTACTTAAGCATGTGTTTATTTATTCGTTCACTTACTTCATTTAATTATTTGCTCATTTTTTAATAATTCAGATTGATAGTTGTATTTAGTTATTTATATAGTTGCAAATAAAAATTTTCCCTGTGTTTAGTTAACCATATGGAAACGAACTCCGATTCTCCGGTTGTCCGGCCAGTACCTTAGTCACTGTACTGACTGAGCTGTCCCAACTACAATTATTACTGCATTTCCCTCATTTATTTTGAATTTGTTATTTATTTATTTAATCTGTTTATGTATTTATGTGTATGCACTCCAGAATACAAACTCGAACATTTTTAGTTGTGGCATGAGAATCGGTCTGACTTCAGTGCCGTGCAGATTGTTGGTAATAAGATCATTAAGTCGGAAATTATAGGTGTAAAGTCATACCCGCGAGGCGGTGAGTTGTGAAGCTTACTTTTTATTTCAACCTCTGATTCTTATTTCATGTTTGCACTTCAAATGGATGTAGTTACAGTATAATAGAGTTGAAATTCTCGCAACTGCGACTGTGAAGAGTATTTTACTATCTTCAGCGATTACCAAACTGCACAGCGTCACATCGCAGAAGATAAACACTATCAGAATGTGTTGTACTCTTAATCACCCTGTAGTCTCGTACCTTGGTATCGGGTGTGACGTATCCAATGACGGCCACCTTCACCCCACCGAGGTCAAAGACGACTGAATTTTTTAGGTTTGGCCTGTACAAATCTTGTTCCTTTCTAAGATCCAGGTTCGACGCCAGGATGGGGAATGTCGCATTGTTGATGAAAGGCACCAAGCTCTTCACGCCATCGTCGAATTCGTGGTTTCCCAGTGACTGTAACATAAACAATTTGAATATTAACACTCTGTATTAATTTCATATTATGTATAATTTGAGGTTCTCACAGCAGTGGTTATGAAGAGTGCTATCTTAAATGGTATGACGCCATGCAGTCCGTTGAAAATCAACCGACATTTCGAAGGAACATGTCCCCTCCATCTTCAGCGTGTCGAAGATTAACCCAAGCAAGAAACCAGAGTGAAGAAAGTGGCAAACTTGTTTTTCGAAATTGGTACATGTTCCTCCGAAACATCGGTTGGTTTTCAACGGAATACAAGTCATTATATTCCAAAAGATAGCCATCTCAAATTATTTACACAATACTGCAGTGCTTGCCTTTGGGATTTCCATGTAACAAGCCAATCATCTCCCCTCTTCCCCGGATTTCGTTGCCTTATATAAAAAGTAAGTAAAAGTATCCCTGCAACAGGACGTGGAGGGCCATATGGTTGTGAGAGGTTGAGGCTCCCACATTTTCTAGACAGTCGGCTCATAGATGGCGGCAAGGTTATCAGCCCTACGCGCCGGCCGCTCTTTACCCCCAAGAATATTCCTGGTACTCATTTCTGTTAGAGGTTGACTCGACCCCAGGGTCATAGTGCGTCTGGAAGGATTAGGTCAATTGAAAAAGAATCCAATGACCTCATCGGGACTTGAACCCGCGACCTTCCGGCTTGTATCATAGTGCCTCAACCAACTACGCTACCGCGAACACCCTTAATAAAATTTGCATAATTTTCGAAGCCCTATTACCATATTTGGATTGTACGTTAAGTAACATTGATCTTGTTCTCGCCTCACAATTTCGTGTTGTTATTACAGATTGTGAGAAATTAAGAAATACAACGTTCGCGTGGCCTCTGGTGGCATGACGTTCATATCAAATTTCGTGAAAATCGGTGAATGGGTTTGGAGCATTGAAAGGTGAGATACAGACATGTATACACAAATACATAGTATGGCTATATCATGAGCCTACTTTCTTTCTTAAGGAAAGGAAAACTATCTCTGAATATTCAGAACGTGAGGCTGGTGCCAAGTTCTTCATCCTACATGATATCTTATTGTTTTCTAACGTCTTTTAATTTGTAATTGGCAAATATAGGCGAGATCACTCAGTCAATAAGCCTATAGTGACTGCGCAAGTGCTGAACAGCCAGGTTTTGATCTGAGGAGAGAAATTGTTCACCTCTGCACTACGCCTACACCGGCAGTGGAGCCCACCTAGCCTCCTATTCATTGGACGCCCAAGTCTCTTTCCCCGGGAGGTAAAGCGGGTCGATACGTGACACTAAGTATCCACCTTCACCTAATGTCGAGATTAGCAATTCATACAACTGTACCTTTATTCCCCTATACGTCTTCAAAAATTAGTGGTTAATTAGCTACAGGTACAGATTTACTTTTCACCTGTACACGCCTTCACGGTGAAGGTAAAAAGGTAAAGTTGTCCCTGTGCTTAACTAATTAAGCACTACGCCTTGAAGGCATGTGGGGGAGTGGATGTATAGATCAACATTTTCGTGATCTTGGCACTAATTGGAGATGAATGGTCAGCTTTACCCCCGGGAAGGAGTCCCCGGTACCCATTGTATAGGAGGTTGGGTGGACCCCAGGGCTGGTCTGGACTATTGGAGAGATAACATTTCTTGACCCTACTGGGACTTGAACTCCAACCCCTCAGTCGTCCAGCCCATGGCCAGTCGCTATACTGAGTACACTATTCCGGCCCCTTCATGGTGTGGTACCTAATTTATTAAGCACAGAGACAATTTTACTTTTGTTTTGCCTTTACGCAGCTCATCACCCGAGTAATGGAATGTTACGTCCATCAAACCGGTCTTCGGGAATCTGAGTTTTAAGTGCACGAAGCACATTTAGGAACCTCACACTTGGGAGTAGGGTAACCCAATGGAAGTACATGGCGATAGTACTGCACAATACGGAGAATCAGGGAAGCGCATTACCTCATTTTCGCCAGAAAGTGGAGATAGAACACTCCAGTACACCCGCTGTCGACATTATGAAGCACAGGAACACAAGTATTTTATGTTCGGCAGGGACTTCTTTTGGTGTCGACGTTACCTTTTCTTCGAAGTTTAGACCTCTCAGATATCTTCCCCCCCCCCCTTGGTGCATGGACAACCAGACGGGGGATTGCATATTACGGCAGATTTCTGGGAGCGACAAAGAATAAATTGGAAAAGTTAAAATTTGCTACAAGCCGGAATGTCGCGGTTTCGATTCCTGATGGGGCCATTGGATTTTTCAATTGACCTAATCCTTCCAACCGCACTGTGGCCCTGAGGCAGACTCAGCTTCTAACAGAAATGAGAACCAGGAATCTTCCTGTTAGGTACTGGCTGGCCGGCTTGTAAGGCTGACAAACTTACCGCCGTCTGTGAGTCGATTTTCTAGAGCATGTGGGAGCCTCCAAGTCTCTCAACCCTGTGGTCCTGCACGCCCTGTTACAAGGATATCTTTACCCTTTTACCCACAGAACAAAAACTCCGTGGTTTTAGTCCGCAAGCGAGCTATACCGATCGAGCGACCGCCGCTTGTCGGCAAAGTTAGTGTCAATTTTAGCGGATAGAGGGTGTCGCGTGGTCTGCGCAAAGAATCCCCACGGCCATACAATGATGGACATTTTGTCTGAGAACAGCTGCAAAGAATACCCAAAGTCAGTTATAGAACTCTTTAAGGCTAGAAGAAAAAAAATGTGCAAGGTGTCTGTTACTTCGTAAACAACATTCCTATATTTATATGAAATAGATTTGTAAGAAAAGTAAAAGAAGTAATTGAACTGATTATTGACAGTATACTCTCAGATTTAAGTTAAGATCTATATTAGGAATCGCGGGGTTACCGCTGTTACAGAATAAGATGTGCTACAGAAGGCTGGATGGTCATTGCTTAGGCCTCTTTCGTATTTACCATACTTTTCTCTACAATAAAGAATCCACACAGCCGTTAATTTAGCTTTTCTAGACCGGAGTCGCTGTTTCATTGAAATAGCTCCTCAGTTATTCTCACGAGGTTGATTGGACCCCTTTCCAGACACACTACTTCTCAGAAAATCTGGTAGCGCCGGGAATCGAACTCGGACCTCTGGATCTGTAGCCAGGAACTTTGACCACTAGACCACACCTACAGCGTCGTAGAATAAATCACAAAAAAGTTTATATTTTTACATATAATTGTCCGACATGGATATTTGGACACTATCTTACTGCGTATATTTTAACAAACTCTTGGGAAAAGCCATTTATTATATGGAACGATGAACGAATATAGGGAGAAATTAATACCTCATTGCATATATGTGCAGCCAAATATGCATTATATTTTTTTTTATTGAACTCCAATAATTATACAGTCTATCCATTAAGTGTGGATAATAAGTACATTTTGTGGTTAATTTACATACAGCAAAAGGAAAGAGCGTACTTGACGTGGTGAGCATATTCCAGTGAACATGCTCAATACTTATTTTAACTGCGTAGTGATATGCAGTTAAGTGTTGTATTATTCGAATCTGGTGGGCAAATCTGATGGTTTAAATCTGATTAGCCTCCTGATTTCCCCTTCGTCGTCGAGTAGTTTTTGTGCCAAGTCATTCGGATGGGCCTGGAGTCTGATTTTATACTTTTTGCTGTTTTTTTTTATTTCCTCTCGTACTGTTGGTACATCTAGGTCCTTATGTAGTACCGATTATAATTGTGATGATAGAAAATGTTTTGAAGGCTGGTTCACAGATATGCGAAAGCTAATCATATTCTGAGTGCCTGTTTCATCACATGTTGACACAGCGAACAAATGATATAGTGCTGTCCTTCAGCTGTTACATATTTCCGACACAATATATAACAGCTGAAGGACGTGAAGCGTAAAAAGTAAATATAAGAGTTTTCCAGAGGAACACATCTGGTCGACCGAGTTGCTGAAGTCCCCCTCTCCCAGTGTCACATGTAAGAACTGATCGCAGCCGTACGTGCTCGCAACGTGTTAAAACATTACGACGTCACCATGCAAGTCTGTCCACAAGTAACAAACTGAGAATAGATTAATATATTTTATGAAATTTGGTATCGGAAAATCTTAACAAAATTTGTCGACCTATTTCAGTTTTCTTTAACGATGATTGACATTCTACATGAATACCAGAATGTATTCCTGCAGATATCTGGAAAATAACTAACAAAATATCTGTCGGAGAGATAAATCTTTCGAAGGGAAGTTGTCGGGAAAAATTCATTTACCCACAATACACTTTTTAACCTACTTTCCTTATCTTAAAAAACTAAAAATAGGCTTAAGCGATCACCATGCTGTTTGCTTATTCATGACTATATATCTGCTTATCCCCCCTATCAAATATTGATTGGCTGAACCAATAATTGCGAAACTTGGTATGTATGTCATGGTACCTGCGCCTATCTCAGTTGCGTACTTCATAAATCCCTTCCATAAGTCTCTCTATATGTGTATGCTTCTATTGTTGCTAGCCAACGAATCGGTAAAAATCCCCCTATCGTTGCTAGAGAACGGCTGGGGATTGTATGAAGGAAAGTAGGCCATCAGTTCTTCCAAGAACTACTTGTTTCTCTAGTACGTTTATGGACTCCAAAGCTGCTAACACAAGGACCCGCCACTGGACACGATATGAAGCCAGTTCCATCCACCTTCCATTCCTTCTACTTTCCTAAGAGCTATATTTGATGTTATCCTTCCGCGTCTTACTCGGCCCTCAGATGGGCCTTTCTTTCCAAGAGCTTTTCTCATCAATATTTTGTATCCATTAATTACGTTTTTCCCAACATATCTGCATGATCCACCCATCATGACTTCTATTTCACTACCCTAAGAGTACTGTGTCTCCTGCATATACCCCAGTGTACCCCGATATGCGTATATTCTCTGTTAAATAGGCCTGCTTTATTTCCTTTTCCACGGGCATTTGTGTCACGTCTTAGTGAACCAATGAGCAGCGCTCAGAATTACTGGAGTTTCAGCCTTCGTCCATCATCCGGTATTCTAGAAACTAGAAAACACAACATTTCTGAAGCTGGATCTATTTCCGTCCTCAGGTGAGGGAGGTAGACACCTCCTCCAATGATCTAGGTTAGCTTTTTCTAAAGGCGCGTCCACATTACTCGTGCTCGTGCGTCAGAAGCTTACTGCTGTCGGAAAATCAGGATCTGGAGCTGATACCTGTTGTGAAGAAATGCGAAGGCTTTGTATGAAAACCAGTTTGGGCGTCCACTTCGTCAGCTCCAGATCCTGATTTTCCGGCAGCAGTAAGCTTCTGACGCACGAGCACGAGTAATGTGGACGGGCCTTAAGGGACCCAACAGAGTAGGTGTCTCCCCTCCTCACCTGAAAACGGAAATAGATCCAGTTTTCGAAACGTTGTGTTTTCTATTTTCTAGAATACCGAACGATGGGAAAACTCCGAAAACCCACTAATTTTGAATATTATATACTATTGTCAGAACTCCTTAGAATTTACCAATGAGCATTGGTGTGGCTGTGTGGAAACAGCTCAGTTTAAACTCATGGTTCGCTAAGACGCGCCATAATTGCTCATGCTAAAGGAGCCTTAGGCGTACTTCATTGTTCTGCGGCTCAGATTTTTTCTGGCTCGTCTGCATAGTTTAATCTCTTTCCTCAAAGAAAGAGCCTACGTTTTTTTATTGGTATAAAGACTGAAGTTCTCACGTGATATGCAGTTCTCTTGACAGTAGTATGAACAGTACTGTATTTGGGATGTAATTCCCTATGGACC
The DNA here is from genome assembly GCF_002891405.2 of Cryptotermes secundus. Classification (NCBI taxonomy): domain Eukaryota; kingdom Metazoa; phylum Arthropoda; class Insecta; order Blattodea; family Kalotermitidae; genus Cryptotermes; species Cryptotermes secundus. Next base: position 579,095 of record NW_019721527.1, read on the forward strand.
AGTGGAAGTTCACAGACGTTTCGGAGTAACATGTTGCCTCCATTATCGGAGTCGAAGTGTGAGCATAAGCCACACAAACGACTAGTAAGAATGTTGTATTTTAGCGTCCTGTTGCACTGATCTTCGTCCAGTATATGTAAGCAGTGTCCGTCTTTTAGTGCACTCCGTTTTACTTGTTACTTCACAACATGTTTCGGCACTACAGTGCCATCATCAGGTGCTCTATTTACGTCAATCTATTTCATTGCTTGCCATTACATAACAAGTAAAATTGAGTGCACTAAAAGACGGACATTGCTTACATATACTGGACTAGTAAGAAGTAAACAACAATTGCTTTCTGTGCTTTGTGTTCGCTGCTTGCTTGTTTATCATGTATCTCTACCCTGAAGTTGGAAGTATTACGTTTCTCCGAAACTTTCATAAACTTCTACCTGGCTACAAGGCTTCACATCCCAGAAGGTAAAAAAAGTTAAATTTGTCCCTGTGCTTAACTAATTAAGCACTACACCATTAAGGCGCGTTGGGGAGTGAATGTATAGATCCATGTAATCTTCAATTCGGCACCACTTGGAGGTGAGTGGTCAGCTTCATGTCCCTGCGGCTTTACCCCCGGGGAAAGAACCCCGGTACACATTGGATAGGAGGTTGGGTGGACCCCCAGAGCCGGTCTGGACGATATGGAGGAGAGAAAATTATGACCCTACCGGGACTCGAACTCCGACCCCTCGGTCGTTCAGCCCGTAGGCATTCGCTATACCGACTGTGTTACCCCGTCTCATACATCCCAGAAGGCTGGTTGGTTGGTTGGTTGGATGGTTGGTTGGTTTCCAGTGGCTGCATTTGGGATCATATAACCCATTTTGCTTCTTGTTTCCCAATAGAGAGCACTCAAGTTCTTGCTCTGTTGCATCTTGAAGAAGTTTGCACTTTTCTTTTGGGAAGCTTTGTCAGGTTTGCTGCTCATTTTGCACTACCCAGGGGACACGTATGACTTAGAGAAGGCATGTCAAACTCAACTTGTACAGAGGGCCACCTCAGCCCTATAAATAATAGTCCAGGGCCGCACTTCGAAATAGAAATATACATTAGATTTTGATACAAGGAAATTTAATTCTACTTATTATTTAGGAATAATTTCAATATAATTACCTAAAGTCACATACCTTACAGTTTAAAAAGCAAGAGAATGCCATTTTTGACAAGTATCAAACGGCTTTTCAATATGTAAAAAGAGAGATTACACAAGAAATTATGTTAGAAATAGCAAAACATTGAATTTCCTGCAGCCTGCTAATTTATGTCTGCGTGAGACTTCTTATCTTCTGGTCTGTTTGAAAGTTGTCTTTACAAAAAATATTTCTACTAACATTTTAATATTGATTTTAATATCAATTAGCTCTAAAAGTTGAGGAGCCGCACTTTGTGGCTATGGGGGCCGCATGTTTGACTCGGCTGACTTAGAAAATGTCACGGACGCGAGCAACTTTTGTAGCACCCTACAACTGAAGCTCTTGTTCCGTATAGAATCTAATCATAAGCGTTGGTACTGTGTACCGTGACTTTTGGCTGGATAGCATGCAATTTTCATTCATTTATTCCTCTATTGGGCATCCGATGGGCTTTCTGTTAACTTGTCACAACATGATTACAGTCACTTATCCCTAAATCATCACCTGCATGACCATGACCTCAGACCCCCAACCCTGACTTGCAGAAGGTTTTGAATAACACTTTTCTTAACTCTTGACATCACACAGTCTCCATGCATGTAGGTTTTACGCCTTAATGCACTCCTCACAAGTTAAATTACCATGAAATTAACAAAAGTCAACAATAACTGAAGGAAGTGTGGTCTCCACTGATGACTGATATTTGTGCGTGGGAACTCTGGATGGTCTTGAACTGTTGGGAAAACCTTACGTAAAGCTATTCAACTTAATATGACCATGGAGTACAATGTAACGAACAGATGTCTCTGCAGAGGAGAGCCCTTGAGAAGTGTACTATAACATCTCAGCTGATCATACTCTACAGAATGCAAGAGGTGTAAGATGCGATTTGTATACTCTTATATATTTTTTCTTGATGCGTCACGTTTACAAAAACGAGGTCCTGATGACCGAGCCATAACGGTACAATCACTGAAACGTAGATTGTATTTTATTACGTACAGGCAACAGTTGTCCCTGTGCAGAAGTAATTAAGCACCACACCACAAAGACGTATGGGGGAGTGGGGATATAGTTCCAGCATTCTTAACCTTATCACTAGATGGAGATGACTGGTTAGCTTTATGCGTCGGCCGCTTTACCCCCAAAGAAATATCGCCAGTTACCCATTGTACTGGAGGGTGGATGGGCCTCAGAGACTGTATAGACCCTATAGAGAAGACAAAAATATCTTACTCCTACTGGGAATCGAACACAGATTCCTCGGTCGTTGAGCCTGTAGCCTAGTCGCTATACGCACTTAACTGTTTCTTCCATTTGTAGCTTTTAGATTCCTTTTATACGAGATTGAAAATAGGAATTGAAGAAAGCAGTCTTCTGGGATTTGGCGCCGTGTATATGTGGTGTTAACCGACGTTTCGGAGGAACGTATCGCCCACCACATATACACGGCGCCAAATCCCAGAAGACTGCTTTCTTCATAGTCACCGCCGTGAAAGCCTCAAATCTTACAAAATAGGAATTATTTGCTTGGAAAGCGATAGGGGATAGCCTGCATCAACCATGCTACCTGACTAGGGACGATCATATTTGGAAAGTCAGAAGCAGGAAACAAAGAACAGATGTTGGCAAATGTTGTATTCCTATGTAAATAGGACCATAACGGATTGAAACAATTTACCTGCAGGCATACTAGCGTATTTCCCCTGTAAACTAAACACTTTTAGAAAGAGATCTAGGAAAGCTGTTACAAGTACAGAGGCTTTAGGCGGAGTTGAATGAAACAAGCAAAGTAATGTGAAGTGTCCTTGTTCGAGTGCAATGTTTGGATTTGCACTGTGTGTACCTTGTTTTCTGTATTGTATTTTGTTTTGTATTGTTCCCTTATGTTACAGACTTCCTTGTCTTATCAGTGTAAGCTTACTGCCACCGGGTGAACATCCAATTGCAGTAAAATAATAATAATAATAATATCTGGAAGTGACTGAGATTTCTGACACTGGACAGACGGCGTGTAACGTATAGGTGTGTCTGTATGTATTGTCACGATTTAGGGGTGACTATAGGAGAGGTTTGGATTGGTGAATGACCACTTATAAACACAACTTGGAACTACAAGTAATTACAGCGCCGCGGCTGATTTCCACAATTTACAAACAACTAGCACATACAAAGTCTTCTCAATCTTCACTAGACGTTTCCCGGTGACGGATTTTAACAATGGAGATTCTTCAGCGCCTAAGATCACGCCCTTTGACCGCTGATTAACACTCCAGAGCTCAACTGAACTATAGAGCAATCTCTTCTCAGCCTCCCTTGCAGAGCTCAGCTGTCTGGTTGCCCCAGTTCTCTTTCTTTTTAACTCCTCGGCGTGGACCGCGTAGACAACCCTCCGTTTCCCCCTTTACGTGCGTAACCGTTGCCTCGGGAACGTTTACCAAGCGTTTCTACCGGGCCGTTGTTTGCTTCGAGGTCCCTGCCAACAACGGGTCTATACACCACATTATGTATAACCTTAAATCTTAAGAACACGTACAGCTGGCAGTGGCGGTGATTTGACAAGTGCCATAACCTTCCTCTTGCCAGATAGGATGACCCACAACGACAAAACCGAAAGTGTCGAACCGAAGACTAGGATCTGGTCATTACCCCAGATGGGGATCGGAACAGCCATAATGTGACTCTGTCTCTGTTCGATGTTCACTGGACGAACTGTCTTTCCAATAGGCTTAACTGAGTGGAAACTGTTTTTTCTCCTACAGCCGATAACGGAAACATCCTGTTTTCGAAATATTATGTTTTAACAGATCCCAAGCTGATGGACAAAGTACAGAATAACATCCATACATATCTTGCTAAACACAGTTTCTGGGACCTGCTGTATCTTGTATACAATCCATAACACTACGTGATCACGGAAAAAGTAAAAAAAGTAAAAATTAAAAGGTAAAGCTGCCCCTGTAACAGGCCACGGAGGCCCATAGGGTTGTGGGATGTTGCGGTTCCCACATTTTCTAGACAATCAGCTCATTGTTGGCGGCAAGGTTGTCAGCCCTACGTGCAGGCCGCCCTTTACCCCCCCAAAGAATATTGTTGTTTCTCATTTCTGTTAGACAGAAACAAAACATAAATGCATATGCTGTCTGGTCTGGTCACCTACGCACGCAGACAGAAGGCATCACGACATCTGACTCACTGAAAACGATAAACAGATGATCGTTTGTTATATTCGCGTGCCAGAGCAAAGTAAACATGTCAGATTCTGACATTGGAGTTTATAAGAGAAATATACACAGACTTCCATGCAAAAATGAACATTGTTTCTTCGCCTACTCTCCTTGGCCACATGCTTCTGTAGCGATATTGAGTCTGCAAAAGGAGTTTCGTGTCGAAGAAGGCCAGAGAATGATGATTACTTTCTCCGAGGTGACACTGTACAGTTTTAAAAAGGTCATGTTTCGGAGAAGCACATTGCCTCCATCTTCTATCCAGATGAAGAGGCAACAGTTTCTACAAAAATTCGGTAACCACCTACCAGATTAGACGACATAACTCAGAAGACCTCAATCAAGAGATTATGTTCTGTGAATTTGAAATTGCAGGGAGAACCAATCGTTATCCATTCTTGTGATAACTTCATACTTTAGCGTGTAGAGACGTTGCTGGGTAACGACCTCGAAACAGCCAACGAAACAACATTCGCTGATAGGCAACATATTTTTAATAGGCGAGTATACGCGGCCGTTGCTAGGTGACGCCTTCGCGGACAGGCACGTTCCTATGAAAATGATTGGGGCAACAGTGGAAGAGCTGTGTTTTCCACGTGGTCCATGTGGCTGGGGGTTTATAAAAGAGACGAGGTAGGTGTGAAATGGCCGCCTACAAAACAGGTTTTCCGCACCGTTGAAAATTTCCAAGGTGCACACAAGTCCGCGAGTTGCACACGACTTTCAACCTTCAGTATGTATAAGATTAAGGGCCGCGCCATAGCTCAAGCGGTTAGTCGCTGGCTTCCCATTGCAGTGGCCCAGTTTCGATCCCGGGTCTGGTCAAGTGGGATTTGTGGTGGACAAAGTGGCGCTGAGGCAGGTTTTCTCCGAGTACTTCGGTTTCTCCTGCCAGTCTTCATTCCACCAATTGCTGCTCCACAATCATCCTCACCTATCATCTGGGGCTGGTACAATAGGCCAGAAATGGCCTTAGTACAAGGGACTTAGTCCCACCCCATTAGCAATAAAAATATATAAGATTATATAATAAAATTGTGTGGGCAAAAAGCAGGAGTCATACAAAATCATAAGAATGAACATGTTCTCAGTATAGGAAAATGCGAAGCCAGACATAGAAAAATATGAGTCTTAAACTTGGAGGTGGTCAAGATAACGACCTCTCAGGTGACTAAGCTGCCGTTGTAGCATAAGATACGTAAGATAGGCATGATCTGTTTTGCAAAGCTTGGACTGGCAGAGTAAAATGCCAATAATGAAGAATTTTCAGTAACATGCTCTCTGTGCGATACGTACACTTGACGAAAATCTAAGCATATTCATAATAGACAGACCCATCTTCCCGTCAGAGAGGATGTTACGTAGGGACTATGATCGCAAGGGTTCAGTTGAAAAAAAATCTCTGGTCGTGAATGTCAAGAGAATTGACACCAAGACGAACTGCTTGACTGTATACCGCCAGTCGTAAAGTAACTTTGACTGCGATTTTGATCTTAGTTAATTCATAGGCGGTGAAGAGAAGGCTAGGAGGTTGGTGTGAAATGGCCCTGAGTCAGTTGCAAGAATATGCAGTTCGAAGGGAGCCGCCATTCAGAGAGGATTTGAGCTACTTTGTTCACCATGAATCCTACATGTCCTGACCTGGGATCGAACTCGCGCTTCCGCAGTGGGAAGCCGGCGACTGGTACGGCCCTACCACTAGATTAACGGGGGCTATATAGAAATATGATGCTATTATACGCACTTATCGTAAATGTATTGCTTAATAATAATATAATTGCGGATTCTTCCTGACTCACCCTCGTAGAAGCTAAGGTTTGCTCTTCTGTCGTTAGTCTGTTATTATGCATGTTCGATATGTAATTTAGCAAGTAGCTACTAATAACAGAAGAAGATGGCAGCATTTGCATCAGTATTACGATGTCCAGTTTTCCGAGAACATTTCCTCCAGATAGCAGCTTCACGTACTGTATATTGCCATCTCTCGGATTTGGTGTTTTAATATAAATGCAGCTGCCTTTAGAGAACTTTTAGAAGTTACGGGGGTACCATGCGTATTTTTTTTTGTGACATTTGTTTTTAAGTGATTCCCGTGGAAATAATATTCCACTGGATTGATGCTGGATTTTAATAAAATGCAATTCTCTGCATATGAACTGCCATCAAGACTGTGGTCTTGTTGGCTGTGACTCCGTGTAGTTTTGTGTGCGGAATAACTAAGTTTCGGGGAAACATGGTCACTTCGTCTTCAGTGTTAAAGCGTGTAGGTTCGGAACCCGTGGTGGAGGGGGTAGAGAAGGGAACCTGATCTGAGCCACTAGGAAGAAATTGATAAAAACGACGTTTATAAGGGGCGCACTGAATTGTCGCCACAAATGGGAAACGAAATGGAGAGAACGGGCGTTTCTAGGAATCCACTCGTAGCCTCCTAGAATTATAGATTTTATCATATGTAGGGGGTGGGTTGTGCGTTACTTACAAGACGGGTTCTGAATTGGATGATTTGATTTACTGACACCTGGTACACACAACTCGGGACTACAAGCAATACAGCGCTATCGCTGATCTATACACTTTGCAGTTCACCGTTACACACGCACTAGGGTTCTCAGTCTTCATTAGTCTTATCCTGGCAACGGATTTATAACAGTCTCATTGTCACTTCAAATCCCACATATGAAAACTTTTCACAGCTCAGTTCCTTTCTTGCCATTATTCTGCAATTGCCAATTCAATTCAATTGCTCTGCTCCCAAGCTCATGTAGTGGCAGACTGGCGTCACGAAACTCGACTCGACTACAACTTCTTAAATAAACTCTTCCCTATAACCACTTTTCAGGGATCACACAGAAAACACAGCCTCTCTATTGTTGGGAACGCGTGTTTACAGGGCCTTTGCATAACAATGAAATTTACTCGATTGTTGCTTGCGTTTTCGTAGCCGCGGGAACGTGTTTACCGAGTCGTCGCCTAGCAATGATCATCTATTGTGACTTCACTATTCCAGTTTTCGGCGTCTTGTCATAGTATAATTAAACTTGTGGCTTAAATTTGTTTATTCATCAATTTGGTTTCAATGATGCAGTAATTAACGTCATTAATTTAATTTAATCGTTGAGTTTCGCGTTTTTTTCTAGAACAGAATGAAGTAACTTAAGAATACAGAAACAATCGGAGGTCGGGTAAGCTTGGCCGGTTATACAGTGTTGTCAGGTGGAAAGTGGAACTGGGCCAAAATATTCTTTCCATTGGCTTGGACTCTATTTCTTTCTTTACCGCATCTGCTTCAGTTTCATGACCACGTTTCTTGGTAACGTGCCTGTATAACCGAGCCTGTTCTTGAACCTAAACATTTCAACCCTGGAGAGAGAAAATTCCATATCTGACGATAAAATTTAGCGGTATCACAATCCAGTAGACTACAATCTTAAAAATCACATCTGTGGAAACCTCAGATCTTAAATATTCCGTCACTGATATCCGACGTCGCAAGAGATTATAACAGCGTGAACATAGCCAAGACTTGAAAGCATGAGAAGCGTCGGCTTTGACAAGAATTTCCAGTTTCATACGCCCAAGGTTGACGAGATATCGTGCAAGGTTAACACGAGTTTGTGGAAGTCTGAGGGAAAGCGTATTTTTGTACAGCGTCCAAGGTTAAACGGACAGAAAATGGCCGCACTATACTTCAGAGAATTTCCAGTAACCTATCAATTAATACGAGTAGATCATCTTCGTAAATCACAAAGTTCCTCATGGGTAGTGGAGAACGCAGTGCCAAAAGAAAGTACAGAGAACTACAAAAACTAATAACTGCAAGAGATGTTTTAGTTCTGGTTTGAGGACCTAAACATTTCGTCAATATTCACCCAAGGCTCTGAATAAAATTTTTATCGTTCGACAAATTGCATATATTATGTGTCGTATGTATATGAACATTGACTTTTATATTTGTCAGATACTGGAGAAGAAATGGGAGTGCAATGAGACAGTACATAAGCTATTCATAGACTTCAAGAAATCCTATGATTCAGCTAGGAGGGAAGTACAGTATTTGGGGTACCCATGAAATTAATCAGGCTGATTAAAATGTGTATAATAATGTCCGTATAGGTAAACATTTGTCTGCTGATTTCCCTATCCAGAATGGTCTAAAACAAGGAGATGCTTTATTACTACTGCTTTTCAACTTTGCCTTAGAATTTGTCATTAAAAAGGTCAAGGAAAACCGGGTGGGACCGAAATTAAACGGGACCATCAGCTGTTTGTCTGTGCTCATGATGTGAATCTACTGGGTGATGTAGATACTATAAAGAAAAACACAGAAAATGTAATTGACGCTAGTAAGGAGGTTAGTCTAGAAGTAAACACAGAGAGAATTAAGTATTTGTTGCTGTCTCGTCACTAGAACGTAGGGCAAAATCATGACATAGAGATAGCCAACATATTTTGAAAATGTGACATTAACAAATCAGAATTTGATTCAGGAGGAAATTAAGAGGAGATTGAATTCGGGTAATGCTTGCTATCAATCAGTCCAGGACCTTTCGTCTTCTCGTCAGCTGTATAAAAATATAAAAATTAGAATATATAAAAGTATAGTTATGGGTGTGGAACTTGGTCACTCCCTCACTCATAGAGCTGAGCCCTTCTTGAGAAGTTGCCAATGTGATGTATGTAGTGTGATATAGTATGATGTAGTGTGGCATAGGTAACAAATAGATAGTAGTTATAAGGAATAATTGATTATTGCAATTAACATGTACATGACAACTTTTGTAATCTGGACATTTCCTAACTGCTGTAGACCGTAAGAAGTTGGTTATATGTTGACCTCGACCTCTGATAAGAGACTCTGATAGAGACTGCAGATAAACACCTTAAAATATTCCCTCTTTAAGCCATCCACAAATATGCATTAGTTTTTCTAACATAATGTTTCTGTCTGGGTAGTGAAGGTCACAGAGTAAGCTTACAAGGCACAGATCTATAAATGATTATCTGGGCTTCCAATGCAGATAATACCTCGTAATTAGCTCAGTTGGTATATTTACAAGGCTACAGACTGGACAACGAAGGAAACGTGGTTCGATTCTTGGCAAGGGAAACAGATCTTGCTCTTATCCACAGCGTTCATACCAGTTTGGGGGCTTACACAGCCTCCTATCCAGTCGATAAAGGGGTTGAGTATTGAGTATAGAGGGGGTGGGTTTCCCCATGCACTTAGACCAGTTATTGGTCCTTTGTGCGTCCCCCTTTTAATTTCTACTGTTTCCATACCCTACCGGTACTGGTGCTCGCTATTAGCCCCTTTCTGCCAGCGAGGTTCCAACCTTCTACTGGCAATGGTATCTAATAGTTAGTCCCTTTCTGTCAGAGAGGTCTCCCCTCCTCTGGAAGTGGTACCTAATACTTCCCCATCTACTGGAGGCATTGGAAACTACCTTGGGCGGGAAACTTTTTGCCAAATTTAGCTCAGAGGTCTCCTAGAGACATGAGGTTCTTTTACGTGCCGTAAATCTACGACACGGGACCCACGGCTTAAAGTCCCTCCCGGAGGACTTGTTCCCTGAATTTTTCCGCCCTTAAAAATTCCACGACCTCCGCCGGGTTTGAACCCGCGTACCTTGAGTCATGAGGTGGGAACGTTACCCCTAGACTACGGAGGCCGCTCGATAAAGGGGTTTCTATCACCAGAAGTAAAGTAGTCAGGGCGCGATGCTCAACACTTGCCTTCACATAGTGCCAAGATTAATGCGTGGATCCGTAACTCCACTCCCACATAAGTATTCAAAAGTGGCGCTTATTTAGAGACAGGAACGATTCTAAATTTTGAATCCACTTTGAAGCTGTCACACTTAACAGGCTGATGGAGCGGTAGTGCTATAGACTTTTATTCGGGAGGTGCTCGGTTCCAATCTCAATTCAGACGCCGGCTATACTGATTGATTTTTTCGTGATTTTCCTCAGTACATGCAAGAAAATGCCGTATGTTACCTCGATTATACCACGACCGCTTGTTCAGATTTTTTCTAATTCATTATTCAGCCATCATCGTATGGTCCGACACCAATACTGACAGCGTCTTTAAATAATCGTCTAAAGTAGAGATTGACACACTTGCCAAACCGTAGGATAAGTACTTCTATACCCTTCTCAAGTCAGTGTCTTGTTTCCTCAACCTTCGTTCTATTATTGTATACACATTTTAACTGTTCTGAATCTGTGACTTTCAAGATGCTGTCGCCTCTACTGTTTTTAGGATCTAACAAACTCTGTTAAGCTCAAGACTGGTAACGAACCACGAACACTTCTGAAATGGGCCTATTTCTTTTTAAAGAACATAACGCTTACCTACGAACAGGAAACAGGAAGACCCGTGCCATGTTACGATATGCACCCCAGTCTCCACGGGGGAATTTGTAGAAAAATATTGTAACGTGTCGGGGTTCCGTGACTAATATTAACGGGTTCTGGATTGGACGATTGGATTTATTGGCGCTTCTTTATAATAACAATCAGTTATAGCAGTTCACAATGGATGACTGTCTAGACTCACTCCATTCCTTACTGGACTACGAGTGTCTTCTCTCCGATTGTGACCGATTTGGTTCTGATTTACAAATCGGTCACTTTTTCTACTGCAACTGCCTTGAACGACGACTATCTTACGGATGAATCGTTCTCAAGTCAAAATCAAAGTCACATGGCGACCGACGGTCAGTCAGTTTCTCTGTCTTGGTGACGAGCCCAATCTGGGGCTTATGACCAGATATTTATTACCGTTTGACAGTTTCGGTCCTGTTATTGTGGGGCGCCCTCTCTGACGAGAGGACGGGTCAGTCTTTTGTCAGTGTCATTGTCTGTAGTAGTAAGTCATTTGTCATAATGCAAAGGATATTTATATTTTACATGTTAAACATGTTAATAAATCTATATAAAATATACACAGGGCCTCTGTCAGTCAAGGCTCAGTACAGCAGATTATGCCCTATTTCTAGGAGCTTCCGCTACAACGGCAATCTAGTCAATTGAACGGTCTTATGCTTGACCGCCGCCAAGTTTAAACCTCTTATACTTTCTATGTCGGGCTTCACCTTCGTTATCATGCTTTTTATGATTTCTGCTTGTTGCCTGCGTAATTTTGTTATGTAATCATATAGGTACGGAATTTTGAAAGCCATGTGTAAATCGCGAACCGGTGTGTCCCTTGGAAAGTTGCCAATGGTGCCGAGAACCTTGTTTTGCAGGCGCTGCAATTTCATTAGACGGGTACTGCCGCGAATTCCCAGGCGGGAGTAGCATAAGTCATTACAGTTCTAATGAGAGCTTTGGGGAGTGTCAGCTTAATGTTAGCGCTTGATCTATCACTTTGGAATACTGAATACCATCTATTAAATGTTTTAAAGGCTCATTTCTATGTGCAATCGCCGTGTAACCCTCCTATCGAAGATTACACTCAGGGATAAATCGTTCTTCTCTGCGCGTCTCCTTATACACTCTACCGCTAAACAAACAAACTCCGTGGTCTGTATTCCGCAAGCGAACTACACCGACCGAGCGGCCGCCGCTTGTCGGCGAATTTTTTTTTATTGCTAGTGGGATGGGACTGAGTCCCTTGTACTGCGGCCACTTCTGGTCTAATGTATACTAGCCCCAGATGATAGTTGAGGGTGATTTTGGAGCAATTGGTGGAATGAAGATTGGCAGGGGAAAGCGAAATACTCGGAGAAAACCTGCCCCAGCGCCACTTTGTCCACCACAAATCCCACTTGACCAGACCCCGGGATCGAACCCGAGCCGCCGCAGTGGGAAGCCAGCGACTAATCGCTTGAACTATGGCGCGGCCGTCGGCGAAGTTAGTGCCAACTTTTGCGGATAGAGGCTGTCACGTGGTCAGCGCAAATGATCCCCACGGCCGTTAATCACATTTTTCTAGACTCTACCGCTAACCACGGAAAATGTCTGTTGACTGTATGTTGTCACGTAAACGTGCTTACCGAACCGTTGCCTAGCAAGGAACTATTCGGCGTCTGCTCGTTGTTGCGGGAACGTTTGTTTGGCGAGCCGTTGTTTAACAGTGGACGTCCGATCTGGTTCCACTGTTGTAGCTTTCAGGCGTCATGTCACAATATTTCATGAATCATACAATGACGGTGTATTACCCGCGTCAAAGAATCAACGGTACATTGCTTTGTAAACTTATATTATGACTCCAGTTTATCGGTGGTAATTCCCCTTGCATTTATTGGTCAACGTTACAGTAATTCCTAAAGGCACAGGACCATGTTTGAACGTTGATAATAGCCATTTTCCTATGGTGACTCACGTAATTAAGTTCATCCGTTAAACTAACTAAGAATATTTCTGTATACTTGCCATAATGGACATTTCCACGCTTGTGTTTTGCTTTTTTTCCTTCTTTTAATATTAATTTATATATTCTACAAAAATAAAATCCCAAAGTAGTTTTATATTGTGAAAAGATAGAAATAAAATACATTTTCAGTCATGTGACTGACCGTATTCAGTCGGATAGGCGCTGGCTTCTGACCGTGAAGTCTTGAGTTCAACCCGGGTGATTTCATGGTGGATGAAGTGGTACTGTAACCGATTTCTATCCAAGTTTCTTGTATTTTCCTTGCTAATAACTATTCCACCACTGCTCCATCTTGTCATATATGACCCCCACGCAATTACTGTAACTTTAAATGTATAACCATTTAGTATTAAGGATACCCTTGGCATAAACAGTCCTAAAGAGACCACACACGATATTGTTTCAAGCAAGGAAGATTGAGATACGACCAGTGGCCTCACCACTGAGTGCGTACAGGCCACATGGCTAGCTAAAATAAACACTGTAGCGCGTGGTGGTTTTTTCGGGACAAAGCCGAGGCTAGGCAGACACAAGGCAGCTCGCCTGACGCGAGGGTCTCACTCTTTCTTTCTAAATGTAAAACTACTGTATTTCTTTCTAGTGTTTCATTTCTTCAATAAACTTGGTTATTAATATTATCAACGTGTGGAGCGTGGTCTGTTTAATCTTGGGCTTTAGCGTCAGCTCCTGCACCAAGACGAACCCCGGACTCTCGGTGGCACTAGTGAGAGTTTTT
>NW_019721527.1:593809-644569 GCF_002891405.2 Cryptotermes secundus
GTTTTTTCGGGACAAAGCCGAGGCTAGGCAGACACAAGGCAGCTCGCCTGACGCGAGGGTCTCACTCTTTCTTTCTAAATGTAAAACTACTGTATTTCTTTCTAGTGTTTCATTTCTTCAATAAACTTGGTTATTAATATTATCAACGTGTGGAGCGTGGTCTGTTTAATCTTGGGCTTTAGCGTCAGCTCCTGCACCAAGACGAACCCCGGACTCTCGGTGGCACTAGTGAGAGTTTTTTAGTAACAAGTACGCGGCGGCGGCGGGATCTGCCACCCCCACCGGCGCCGGGTAAAGACGTTACAATCTATCATCGCTCTCTGAGATAAGCGGTAACCCAGACTAGGCAGTATATTTTCGTAAGATTTTGGGCCTTCGTCTATGAGTAGACACATGCCTGGCTACAGAGTGGGAAAGCTGGTTTTGTATTAAATTTATTACGTTGTTATGTTCAGAACAGAAGTAGCAGGTATTTCTGATTGACTTGCTTCTCTCGTAACATTGATTTGATTAAAAAGCTATTGCAAACTGGGTTAGTTAGTTAGTTATTAGAGAGGGTGGGTTTCCCCATGCACTTAGACCAGTATTGGTCCTTTGTTAAGAGCTGTGGATCTTTTGTGATTAACTCGACTGAATGAAGATACAGAGGAAAGTAAATGTAAGCGTGTAGAAGATATCCAAACGATACTTTATGTCAAGTTATATCAAAGCACATCCACACATTAAGGTTTAAAAATAAGGACTTTCTTAGTAATATTTTGCGTATGTCTTTAGGTGTGGTGTGCTTTTGTCCTTGTTGTATGGGTGGACGTGCAAGACAAAGTGGTAGGTGGACGGAGCAGTCTTGTCGTTCCATACAAACAAATTTAGATCTCTTGCGAGTATGTCCGAAAATTACGTGGATCGCCGGTAGTTGTGTGTTTTACCGGATTGCCAGGAAATTGCATGTGACGAACAGGATGTGGAGTGGAGCGAAGTCCAATCGAAGTTAGAAAAACTCAAAGTCCAGTCTGGTAGATAGGATAGATTTATTAAGTGAGTCGAACAGACGACTTACACCACTGGCTGCTGACTGTCGACTGTCCTCAGGAAGAAGTTTAAAATATGCCTTGGCTCAAAGGAATGTGTTGTGTATTCCCACTCCTTTGACCCAGTCATAAGCATAAAAACTAATAACCTCTACCTCCCTCGCAATTAGTGAGTACTGCTCACTAACGCTTTGTTTATACTGTTGAAGGGCTGTAAGGTTTATAGCTGTACGTGATTTTACCCTGCAGCCATACCCAATACTAATAAGTTATCCTGTGGCATGTTAAAAGTTCGTGGTTATCGCTGGGTCTTGACAGCTTGAAATAACAGGAGGGCTTGGTGCCTGGTCCCTATGACATCCTAAAATAAGAGAGGGCTCTGTTCCTTATGACATCCTTTCCAATGTGTTATTAATTGATTATCATAATATTCTACGCCATTAAATCATACAGGCGGCAGTCGGTAGCGTCGTTGGTTGAGGCACAATTCTGTCGTATCCCGTAGTACAGTTGGTTGAGATCTTCCAAGCCGGGGATGGAAGTCCGATGAAGCCAAGGTAAATTTATTTGTGGAGTTGAGGTTCACACCGTTTAAGAGTGATAGCCCAAGACTACAGAGCAGTTAACTATATGAGGATTTATTAAAAGAAAACAAGATGAAATTGATGCAACTAGTGGTGATAATATGAAGACAAGACCAGGACCTTGCGAGCAAAAATTTCAAAGGCCACTTCGCGTAGCTGAGTCGCATGGAGACGGCCCACAACGAAGTTTTCGAAAGTATCCCCCCTCTCCTGTAATTACGGAGAGTTTATAAGCACATTTATATCCGGTAACTGACGTCATATCTCCCAGTTAGGCTCTGAGTCTTGCCTTGTACATTGTCTTCGTGTGGAAATTTACAAGACATAAGTTCGGTGGACCAAGTCCACACTTGTTTACTTCACTCATACTAAATTTTTCTAAAATAATGAAGGAGCTATTGGGCAGTGGAGTGGCCCCAGCGTGTCTGGGGCTGGCAACATGTTGTTCTCCGTTCCTTTGATGCTACAATTCTACAAACCTGAAGATTGCGGATTCGAGTCCCTGTGATGTGGCTTTTTGTTTTAATGTACCTAATTCTTCCAGCTGCACTATGTCTCTGGGGTAACAGAAATGAGTTCCAGGAAGATTCATAGGGTGAAATGGCGGCCGGTGCTTAAGGCTGACAATCCTACCGCCATCTGTGAGCCAATTGTCTAGAAAATGTGAGAGCCTCGACGCCTCACAACCGCATTGGCCTTCACGGTCTGTTACAGGGATAGTTTTTTACAGTAATACGAGGAGAAGCGGAACCCATCTTCCCTTAATGACTACATTTCACGCATTTCGTGCAAATATCTCACAGACCTTATCATGTAAATTAGCCTGCCTTCCCCGTGCCGTCGTTACCTCTAATCCCCATGATTGTATGACCACACCCAAACTAATGTATTAATGTTATCATGAAGATGTGAGCTATGCCGTGTCAGATAGGCCCATGAAATAAAGTCAGATACAAAATATATCCGTATTTCCTCTGCTATCTTAGTCTTAAAGAACCAACTCGGAACAGGATTGCTGTTTAGTAACTAAATCTCTTAGTTAGGGGCACGCGGTAGCGTAGTTGGTTGAGGCACTATGCTGCAAGCCGGAAGGTCCGATTCACATAATCCTTCCATCCGCACTATGGCCCTGGGGTCGACTCAGCCTCTAAAATAAATGAGTACCGGTATTCTTACTGGGGCTAAAGGGCGGCCGGCGCATAACGCTGACAACCTCACCGCCATCTGTGAGTCGATTGTCTGGAAAATGTGAGCCTCGATGTCGCACAACCCTATGGGCCTCCATGGCCTGTTACAGGGATACCTTTACCTTTTAAGTCTCTTGGTTGGTCAAGAAATTGCCAGGCTTTTATAGAGCCAGAAGGTTCAGTGCCACGTTTACAAGGGCCACTGTTACGTTGACGACTATACAGACCAGATGGATATCCACATTTCATACTTCGAGGCATGCAGCTGACCAAAGTAATATTTTAAAAATATAGGTTCTACCCCGGAGAATAAAACGCGTATTCATTACATTGACCAGTCCATTAATGCTGTATAGGGAAATATTCGCTGTCCCCCTCCCTATGAGAATAAAATGAAATCACGGAATAGAAATTACGTTCAAAATACAGAGATGTTAAGCTTTAAAGCGGTTGTTTGGATGGTTTAAGAGGCAGGACGGATCTCTTAAAACCTTCTTCGCTTCAATTACATATTCTTACTGTCGAGTTACTGTACCCCTTTCGTCAGTCGAGATCTCGGGGACAGAGTCATGGAGGTATGGTCAGCAGCCTGTTCTCATGCACCCTCTGTCTTTGTTCCCCCCTTAATGTCAGAGACCAAGTTTCACATTCGTGTATAACCATAGGTAAATTTTAGTTTTGTATATTTTTTCCCCGTCTTTGGCTTCTGTCATGTTGCCTAAGTATAGGAAAACCAAAATAAACTTGAGCTTACCATGGCATCAGGTCTCAGCATGTTGGTGAGCTTGGCAACAATCTTCCATTTGTAGATAGTGTAGAAAAGTGTCCCTTGATAGATGTCTCCAGCAATGAGGAACAGAGACTGCGTGTTCTCCATCTTACTTCTTGCACGTGCCAGGGTGACAGCTTCCGAAACACGTGGAAACCCGCCGAAACATTGATTCTTGGCCGCTTCTTGCTCAGAGCACACCCCAGACGACTTGCTGGTCTGTTCGAACCGAGAGTGCATATCGTTCGTGTGGACAATCAGTAGCTTGAATGTGTCCGCGAGCGTCGTGACGCTTAGCATCGCCACACAGGCCAGCACTGCCGTAACCTTGCCCGACTTGGCCATTATTTTTATAAAGATTTAAAGCCAAAGCGTTAAATTGTCACACAGTATGGATATTAAGTAGTTCACATGAAATTGAAGGTAATTACAATATTTTCTGCGATGTTGAATTAAAACAACATTCACTATTAAGTTTGCAGATTCACTTTTTTCTTTCCATTATTTCCCAACTAATATCGGGATTTAGTTTCACCTAGAAAAAGAAAGTAAGAAGATTTAACTAACTCCATAGAGCTGATCCCTTCTTGAGAAGCCGCCAGTTGTGCACCTACTCAAGAATTTCCCAACATTTTATGGAACACTAAGGATTGCCGTGTTCACAAGAGCACTCTACTGTTCACTATCCTGAGCCAAATCACTCCAATCCATACCATCCCATCGTATCTAAGATTCTTTTTCACATTATCCACCTAACTAAAGTAAGAATATGTTTTTTTCTTAAGCGCTACAGCCCCAATTTGGGCCTTGGCCTACCTCCGTGAAAATCTGTTTCACTTCGGTTTGCTAGATCTTAGACATTCGGTAGGACTCCTTGGGCGGGTGATCAGCTCATCGCAAGGCCTCTTCCTTTACACAAACACAGAAACGCATACACACACAAACACTGAATATGCATATCCTAAGTGGGATTAGAACTCACGATCCCGGCCTCCGAGCGAGCGAAGTCAGTGCATGCCTTAGACCGCTCGGCTACCGTGACCGGTAAAGTAAGAATATTTAACATTTAAGTATCTTTTAATTAATGTCAGGATATGCGACAATTCAGCCGAGACACGAACAGGATCCTCCCGAATTTAAATTTAAATTGTCACCGTTACATCTGTAGGCTCGGTTTGAATGCCAGTTTAGTTCGCATTTCAAAATTTAAGTTAACTGTAGTGTACGTGCTACACGATGAGAACTGAGGATATACGTACAATGGTTTCGAAGCTGAGAGGACTGAATGCTGAGCTGTCATTTCTTCCGGTTGACAATATTAATATCTACACAAAGAAAAGAAGGGGGTCACGCGGTAGCGTAGTTGGTTGAGGCAGTATGCTACAAGCCGGAAGGTCGCGGTTTCAAGTCCCGATGAGGTCATTGGATTTTTTTTTTTCAATTTACCTAATCCTTCCAGCCGCACTATGACCCTGGGGTTCACTCAGCCTCTAACAGAAATGAGTACCAGGAATTAATTAAATAATTTTCTTGGGGAGTAAAGCGCGGCCGGCGCGTAATGTTAACAACCTCACCGCAATCTTTGAGCCGATTGTCTAGATAATGTGGGACCCTCAACGTCTCACAACCCTATGGGCCTTTACGGCCTGTTACAGGGATAGCTTTACTTTTTTTTACTTTACACAGAGAAAAGAAACCCACAAAACTATCCAAATTTATCAGTCTCAAATTCAAAGCTACGCGAACCTGCTTCGTCCATTACTGCCTTCCGGGATGTGACGCCATGGAATGTGGTATAATACTATTTTTCTACCCTGACTATGAAGACAGAATGTTCTTCCGAAACTTTTTTAACGATCTATCAGACTAGATGCTGTCACACTCCAAAAGGCATTAATTTTCATAGTCAACGCTGAGAATACTTCACACCTCACATCTAGCAATATAGTCGGCTGTAATCTTTCATCTGCAACTATTCAGAGTGAACTTGGTTCGTTACCGTTGCCAACAAACATCAATAAAACATACTCATTACCTTCTTGCTTTCCTTCACACCACAAAATATACCTATAGCCTTAACTAAGAGATGAACATGTCACCACAGACACGGAAGAGATATAACGTACTTTGTCACGTCTTGTTGCCTGTAGCACAGAGCAGTCTCAGGTCTCTGCGTGGCTACAGAAGGGCCGAGTGTTACAATGAGAAGCACCGGCGGGTGTCAGCTGCTGTCGGCTGGGTCGTGGCACGAACTGAGAGCAGTAAAAACCTCCGTTTCCTCTCAGCTGCTTGTTCCATTATGCCACGACAGACATAAATATACCTAACAGTCAGTACTGCCCTCATTTGACTATTATAATTGTAATAAACAAGTATTACGATATTGCCATGACCTTCCTATTTAGCTGTTGTAATCAAGTGATACTGCAATTTAGCGCATGCGCATTACCCTTAACCCCCCACTCCCACCACTCCCATTTACATTGTTCTGTAACTGCTTACATAAGAAATCAATTGTTGTGTAATGTCCAAAAACACAACAGTTGTTTTAATATACGATCGTCACAAATTTCTGAATCTTATTTATACAGTTTTTGTTTCTTGATTCGTGGTTAATTTTAAAAATAGTATGTATAGTCTTTAAACTCAAGTCATTCATAAACTTTATCACTGCAAGAAGCAATGATTCTCCAATGGAGGTTCTCCTAGTAGTAACAATGGAACGTTGTTTATTCTGGTATGTGACACAGTGTAGTCCCGGTATAAGTCCCAGACGTTTCGGAAGATCGTACAGCCTCTAACTTCAGAGTCGAAGAGGGAGCCAGTTAAGCAACGTTTCCTGCTTGCTTCTTGTTTGTTGCTTGCTTGTTCTTCGTTGAAGAAGACAAGGGAAGATAACAGTAAAGCATAAACAACAAAAATAAACGACATAAAAACACTGTAAGATCCGCCAAAAATATAAGATGGAAATATCCTACGACAGAAGCTAACAACAAAAACAAGGATGCGCCTAAGGGAACGGAAGACAAAGTGTACAGTGCAGTGGTCTGCCCAGTAATAAGTGTTGCATGATGATGGCCCATGTGTGGCCGAAACATATAGCAACAAGGAATGAATGTATATATTGAATGACATTTAAAATATTTAACAAACACTTTTATTGTATTAAATGTATTTTAGCGTCATTAATAAAATGTTGACTTTATTGCCTTATAGACGGAATACTTACAATCTAAAAATGGTTCTCACTGATGATGGAGGCAGCACGTTCCTCCGAAATTCTACCGGACTGCACGGCGTCAGTATCAGAAGGATCGTGTTCATCTCGAAAACCCGTTGCCATTGAAATTTTCGATATGCGCATGATTTAAAATGCGGCGCTTATTGCACGACAAAAAGAGATAGATAGAGAAGAAGAAGAAGAAGAAGAAGAAGAAGAAGAATGGGAAATTCCATTGTGTTGTTCTGTTCCGTTTCCTTCTTTTGGTCAGGTTTGGGAAGCAGTTCGTACAGTGGATTGAGATAAACCCAGGGACGGCGAAGCAACGCAGATGAACGAAGCCGCTTCCTGGGACTGCACATTCCCCCGTTTTGCTCTTCATTAAATGCAAATTACCGTATTTACGCATGTATAGGTCGCACATTTTTTGCTAAAAGTTCAAGAGGAAAACTGGGGTGCGGCTTATATTCGAAATATTCGAAATCACACTTCATTTAAAAAAATTATATTATATTATATATTATATTATTTCTACTCCTGAAATAATATTCCAAGAAAATTATTTTTTCTATAATTTCTCTCTGAAAATTGTACTGCGGCCTATACACGCACGCGGCCTATGCATGCGTAAATACGGTAATTTATAGTGGCCAGCCGGTCACGGTAGCTGAGCGGTCTAAGGCGTGCACTGTCTTCGCTCGCTCGGAAGCCGGATCGTGGGTTCGAATCCCACTCAGGGCATGGAGGTTTGTGTGCGTTTTTCTGTGTTTATGTACAGGTAGAGG
This sequence comes from Cryptotermes secundus, assembly GCF_002891405.2. Taxonomy (NCBI): domain Eukaryota; kingdom Metazoa; phylum Arthropoda; class Insecta; order Blattodea; family Kalotermitidae; genus Cryptotermes; species Cryptotermes secundus. The sequence continues at coordinate 601,383 of NW_019721527.1, forward strand.
CCTTGAGACGAGCTGATCACTCGCCCAAGGAGTCCTACCGGATGTGTAAGATCTATAAAAAACGAAGTGAACGGAGAAGTTCATGGAGGTAGGCATAGGCCCACTGGGGCTGTAGTGCCAAGGAAAGAAAATTATAGTGGCCTCTTGTTGACATGACGTCTAATTAACAGCAATCTGAACACGTAATTCAGTAAATTAAATAAAACTGTTTCAAGAATTACTACACCGGTGACTTTTTTCGTCACACTGTCTGCAAATTTCGTGTTATTACTGTGACGAAGTTTCGAAGTTGGGGGGGGGGGATGGGGGGCGGAATTCCTTGACTCGTGTAGTGGCATGTGGGATTGCTCAAATGTCTTAACTTAGTTCATGATACGCATTATAAATTCCCTCACGGAATTACGTGTATGTAAAGTAAAGTAAGTAACCGGTCACGGTAGCCGAGCGGTCTAAGGCACGCACTGTCTTCGCTCGCTCGGAAGCCGGGATCGTGGGTTCGAATTCCATTCAGGGCATGGATGTTTGTATGCGTTTTTCTGTGTTTGTCTACAGGTAGAGGCCTTGCGACGAGCTGATCACCCGCCCAAGGAGTCCTACCGTATGTGTAAGATCTAGAAAAACCGAAGTGAACGGAGAAGTTCATGGAGGTAGGCCTAGTCCCACTGGGGCTGTAGTGCCAAGGGGAAAAGAAAAGAGTAAAGTAAGTAAAAGTAAAGCTATCCCTGTACCAGGCCGTGAAGGCCCATAGGGTTCTGAGACGTTGAGGGTCCCACATTATCTAGACAATCGGCTGAAAGATGGCGGTCAGGTTGTCAGCCCTACGCCCCGGCCGCGCTATACTCACCAGGAAAATTATTTTATTAATTCCTGGTACTCATTTCTGTCAGAGGCTGAGTCGTCCCCAGGGCCATAGTGCGGCTGGAAGGATTAGGTCAATTGGAAAAATCCAATGACCTCATCGGGACTTCAACCCGCGACCTTCCGGCTTGTAGCGTAGTGCCTCAGCCAACTACGCGTGCCCCATTGCGTGTATATTCTGCACATAATTTTAAGAATTTTCCTTTTATAGCTACGCAATGAATATACGTGTGTGTATAAATCACTATGTTTTACGGAGTTGCTAAAACTGAATCGGAAATTGAGAGCAACCCGCCTGTCAAAGGTTGAAAGGTCTAGATTTAAAGGTTCAGCTGCGTGGAATGTGTAGATAAAAGCGTCCAGTGACCTACCACACAACTACTGTACTTGGCAACCAGCTCCAAGCTCATTCCTTCTACAATGTATTGCGTGTGTGCGCTACCAAGTTTGGTTGTGGAGAATGTATGAAAGGATGATAGTTTGGCCACGAAGATATATTTCTCTGATGATAATGTCTTATCAAGTTCTCACTTTCCTTTGGTACGTTGTGGCTGCTTACGTCGCCGGTAGAACAATTGATTCAATCGCAAGTCGTGTTTGAATTGACAGTAAACCTGCAACGGTAGACTACTCAAACTGTTAACTGAATAAAGAGAGACACTTACTTACGTGTTTGCTATTCTGAACTAACATTTGTTGATTACAAAAGTATGAGTTGAGTTGGGCTTCTTTGCCACATCCATACGTACTCTAATTAACCAGTTAACTGAATGACAAACTAACTAACTAACTAACTAAATAGCCTGTGGAGTGCAGTTATTATTAAGAAGTTAATACTCGCTTCGCTGGAAAAAAATTTCTCACTTTCATCGAATTCGAAGGTTTATTATCGTATTCACAGGAGCCTGCCACTACATTGTCTACCAAGCCAGATGAATGCAGGCCGCGCCATAGCTCAAGCGGTTAGTCGCTGGCTTCCCACCGCGGCGGCCCGGGTTCGATCTCGGGTCTGATAAAATGGGATTTGTGGTGGACAAAGTGGCGCTACGGCAGGTTTTCTCCGAGTATTTCGGTTTCCCCTGCCAATCTTCATTCCACCAATTGCTCCACAATCACCCTCACCTATCATCTGGGGCTGGTACAATAGGCCAGAAGTGGCCGCAGTACAGGGGACTTAGTCCCACCCCACTAGCAAAAAAAGAAAGCCAGATGAATCCAGTCTATAATCTCACATTACCTTCTTTAAGAACCGCTTTTATGTTCCCCTCCTGTATACTTATATGTCTCCAAAGCGAACTCTGAATTTCAGATCTTCCGACAGAAATTTCTTATTTCTGTCATCGATGCTACGTGCCACACACCTCCGTTATTCTGAATTTGATCGCAGTAATAATACTTTGAGAGGACCACAAATTCTTAAGATTCTCTCTTTGTTGTGTTTCATCCAGCACATCATAAAAAACTAATTCAATTCAAAGAAAACAAAACGTCTATTACTAAGTGCCCATTATTACATACCTAACAGTTGTACTTTTGTGAACACGGTAACGAAATTTCAAGTTTCATAAACGTGGTGAAATTCTTGAGTGTCGGAGTCACTGTCACTTTCTTGATATGTTTGCTGCATGGAGTTAGTTTGTTAGTTAGTCATCCAGTTAACATTTTCTCCACTAACTTACTTACGCTTTGTCAAGTTATTGCAAATGTCAAGGTTTCCTTGCGGGCAGCAGAGTGGAACGTATGATATTACATTTTGTTTCCTATTGTCACTTCCTGCAGTTATAAGTCCAGGTGCGGTTTCACTCGCGTCATGGCAAGCCTCGGCGCATCTGGACATTAAAGAAGTGAAATTATTACGTAAAATTTGATATTACACCGCGAAAATAAACAACGCAAAATATCTCACCTACACCGCAGTTCATCTACCGCACCTGTAGCGGGGGCAAGCCCGGAATCTGATCCCCTCCTGGATTTTTGGAAACATTAACATTTAAAAAAATAAGGAAATATATTAAGTATTTAAAAGAAGGTAAAGATATCCCTGTAACAGGCCGTGGAGGCCCATAGGGTTGTGAGACGTCGAGGTTGACACATTTTTTATACAGTCGGCTCACAGATGGCGGTGACGTAGTCAGTCTTACGCGACGGCCGCCATTTACCCCAGGAAGATTCGTGGTGTTGATTTCTATTAGAGGCTGTGTCGACCCTGTGGCCATAGTGCGGCTGGAAGAATTATATCAATTGAAAAATCGAATGACCTCATCTGGAATCGAACCGGCGAAGTCCCGGCTTGTAGAATAGTGCCTCAACCAACTACACTACCACGTGCCCTGTATACTAAGTATTATTAACAGAAATAACATTAGTTTTAAGAGCGGCGCCATATACAGTACGAGTATGTCTTAACGTACCGACCCGTAACTCTAAGGCAATTCATTAAACTGCTCTTAAACTGCTGAAACCGAAGTCTGCAAGCAAATTTTCTGGCTTCCCCAATCCCTCTTGCGGCGCCCATGCTCCATTAGATTTTATCCTATATCCCTTAAAAATGTGTACTTATGCTAAAGTAAAGTAAAGATCGGTACAGACGAAAATGAAATTTTCCTCATAATTCTTATGTACATTTCGGTGACACGTTTATTCGGAAAAAAGGCAAAGTTGTCCTTGTACTTAACTACAAGCACTACGCCATGAAGGCGTGTGGGGGAATCGATGTATATATCCACATTTTCTTGACTTCAGCACTAGTTGCCGGTTAATGGTCAGCTTCACGCACCTTCCGCGTTACCTCCGGGGAAGGAACCCCCGGTACCCATTGGATAGGAGATTGGGTGGACCCCAGAGCTGGTCTGGACGACTTGGAGAAGAGAATATTCTTGCCCCTACCGAGACTCGAACTCCGAACCCTCTTTCGTCCAGCCCGAAGCCAGTCATTATACCAACCGATACCGACTGCCCTCAACAATGAGGACCGGAAGACGGCTAACGCTTTTCCCGTTGTGCTTTATGCGTTGTGCTTGCATGTTGGACAATCAATGTGTAAACAGCTTTGCTTACATTTTACCTTTTAAAACTGGGAAGCAATTTATTAGGGGGACCCATCACATTGGTGAAAATACAGCACATAATTAGTTAAACAGATCTCATATAGAATGTTCTTAAACTTGCGTATAACCCAGGGAAGTACTCCAAAGTGCTAGGCTCAAGTGTGGGTATGATAATCCAGTTTCAGCTCGAAACAGAGCAAACCAAACCGGTTCTATCAATGTGAATTCACACACAGATTACCTTCCCTGTCAAAATTGCTTGCATTTCAGTAGAAAAATAGATTGGGCTCAGTTCCGTGTTGCTTGAGTCATACATTACGTAATGACGCTGTTTCAACAGCAGAGGTTATATAATGTCGAACAAAATGACTGCTGTCTTCTGGTAGCTTAGTCGGTATAGTGACTGGCTAAGGGCTGGAGGACAGAGGAGTCGGAGTACGAGTCTCGGTGGGGCAAGAACTTTCTCTTCTCCATGTCGTCCAGACCGGCTCTGGGGCCCACCCAACCTCCTATACAATGAGTACCAGGGGCTCTTTCCTCGAGGGTAAAGCGGCCGGGGCGGGAAGCTGACCACTCATCTCCAACTAATGCCGAGGTCCACTCCCCCATACGCCTTCATGGCATAGTGCTTAATTAGTTAAGCACAGGGACAACTTTACCTTTCTGTCTTCTGAGATGTGATGCCACGTACTGCAGTAGGTAGTTACTGACGTTTCAGAGAAACGGAGTGCTCTACTCATAAAACGGTGGTAACACGTTCCTCCGAAACTCTGGTAGACATCTACCCACCAGTGACGTCACACCTCAGAATATAATAACGTGCATAATCTGCTCAAGTCTCGTATATTGTTCAATAAGTTTTGAAGATGCTTTTGAGAAATTATTTGAAAATAGGCGGTCGCGGAAGAATATTGGCACACAAAATCATACGTCATTGCACATCCCTTATCATAGAAGCGCCCCTCTCTCCTCATCCAAAGGATTTGCAAATTTAGTTTGGAACCACTAATTTGATGTAAATATATTCCGAAGGGGGTAAATATATCTTGAATGCGCGATAACGCTTCAAAGAGATTAAAAATTATGTCAGTTTGAACAGCACGATGACTTTTTTGCTGACCATAATTGAATGGAAGATGTGTGTATATTCCTTCTACCATTATGTTCGTGAGAACATAAGCGTCTTCTGCAAATACAAATTTGAAGCAGCTCTACTTCTGTACCTATTTCATGCTGGTTACTTACCTAGCTTTTTCTTCAGAACTGAAGACGGAGACAGGAAGTTCCTCCGAAACGTCGGTGAGTTTCTACCTGGCTACACAACTCAGAAGATAGTAGACTATTCATGAGAAAATGTTTATTAATTTCTCTTTATCAGAAAGTGATCTCTGATTCATGTTGATTTCGAAGTTCTCACAGCGCTGACTCTGAAGGGTTGTATCTCCGGATTATAACGTCATATATTTCGGTGAAAGTCAATTGGCGTTTTAAAGAAATGTATCGCTTCCATCTTGAGAGTTGAACAGTGAACCGAGCAAGAAATCAGCATGAAGCAGGCAGCAAGCTCTACAAAGCTGGCGACGACATAATCCCCCGAGACCTCGGTTGACTTTCTTCGGACAACACGACATTGTGTGTTCTAGGGCAGTGGTTCTCAATCTTTATGAGACCGCGGCCCAGTAAATTCTTTTTTTATAAGACGAGGGCCCAGTCCCAACAGATTTACTCGTAAATACCTTTCCAGTTTTGTTAAAGTTCATGCATTAAGGGAACGTAATATTAGTAATTAATTATAGCATAATCATAAAGAGTATTAGTACACTTATGTATACGGTGTGGCATGCTGACAAACATAAAATTACATTTAAATTAGTTATCAATCACTGGACTAATGAAATCTTGTAGCATTTTGTAGTTTCCTCAGACCAACATCATTAACAGTCTGCTTTTACCGGTTCTCACGGTCTCTTCGCTTGCAGATTTCTTATATTTTTTCTTCTACCCTGAAGATGGAGGCGATACGTTCCTCCGAAACGTCGGTTAACACCACATATACACGGTGCCAAATCCCAGAAGACTGCTTTCTTCATCATTAAATTAATTTGTGCTAATTTTCTTTATACTTCCTTGCTGATTGATCACTGATATTTGCAACACAGATGTTATTTAGCTCAGTTCTGAGAACAGAGGATATGCCGCCCATTGTTGTAATCGGCTTGCAGGCAATTCTAATGACTGGCCATAAACATCGGTATTGCCTTTCCCGAATGTTGAAAGATTTGGATGTCTGAAAATTCCCGATCGTTCACGAATACTTCCATGTTTAAAAATATGCGGCTTGGTCACTAACATTTGCTACACAGATTTAGGTGTTCTGTGTCTGAGCTTCTCGTCACAAATATTGTTCTCCTGAGAATATTTCCACTATAAAATATTTATTCATGAAAAATGCTTAGAAAATGAAAATGACAAATTCCAGAAGAGCCTCTCGCGGCCCAGTATAATTGATGCCAGGGCCCACTACTGGGCCTCGGCCCGGCGGTTGAGAAGCACTGTTCTAGAGGATAGAAATTTTCATTATCTCAAAATCAAATATAAGAATTAAAAAGGAATTAATTTGACGTACTGACCGAGGTATATGTACTCGTGGTATGGGCGAAGCTCTTTATTGTCAGTGAAATGACAGTCAGTCACGTAAATTATATGTGTGTGTGTGTGTGTGTGTGTGAAGACGGTGGCAGAGTCAACTACCGAAATGTCGTCGTGCATATCAAGTACACCTCAGACAATATTAAATTCCCTATACAACACTGGTATAATAGATAACCTGTTGTCACAGTTTTTTTAGACAAACATTGGAAAAGTATAAACTTTTCCTTATAACAAACACATATCGGACTTTACAATTGTAATATTCGTCTCAGAAAGTACTCACTATTCTCGGCTTGTTAATTTATATTAATATAAATCTAATTAAAATCTAGAACTTATACTTGAAACATATTTTATGTAGTGTATGTTTAACATAATAATGTATGCACAGCAACAATGGAGATGTTTGTAATTCTCCAGGTTTTTTCTCTCACGAAACAAAAGTATAATGACCATGTCATTGTGAACTACATTTTGGATACCACATTAGGTCGGTGTGGGATTTGTACTTTAAGAGCCTCGTTCTAGTGCCTATGACATGCGGTTATCTGTACACAACAATCTATTGACTTTGTCTCTGGTGGAAAAAAAAACATACGAACTTCGTCTGCGCTAGATAATAACTGAATGACAATGCAATTATAAGCGAATTCTTGCATGTGGGCTAAGGGAACTTACACTTCGATACTGCGACTAACAATGGTGTGTTATTAAAGATATTCGTATCTTCTAAGTTATCTTATTACTTTTTTCTATGAAGGTTGGTTTTTCCCCTGAAAGACATTGACCTGTCTTATGACGGTGTTTATTCGCACCTTGTCACAGTCGAGTCCGCACTCAGTTGTCCCCAGTTGTGGGTTGAATATCGCAGCGAACAGTTGTGTCATGCTACGCGGCGTTCAGACTAAAACGTGTAGAATGTTTGTACTTTCAGAACGGAAAATCTTCTTTTTATATCTCGTCATCGTCTTTTCTATTCTGTATCAACCTGCTTGTGGCCGTGTAACAAAGCGCAGTAAAAAGGAATTGTTTGAGATATCTCTTATTCATATCAATGACTTTCACGCTCGGTTTGAGCAAGTCAGTTTGTCGTCAGAGACATGTTTAGAAAGTCAAGAAGAAACGTGTTTTGGAGGCATTGCTCGAGTCGCTACGATAGTCAAGAGACTTGTGAATGAACGGCCCAACCCGATTTTCTTAAACGCTGGCGATAACTTTCAAGGAACTCTGTGGTACACCAAATTCAAATGGAATGTGACGTCTCAGTTCATGAACATGCTGCCGCATGACGCACTGGTAATTATTTTACTTCATCTTTGGGATGTTGTGACGCAGTTACACCGCCTACCAACAAATTTTCTACTATCAACATTGAAACAAAATATTTACCCGAGTTGTATAATTAATACAGAGATAACAAAAATTATTTGGGTGATAAGAAAATATATTTTCCAAATGTCGAAACGGTTACAGATGGAAATATGAAACAAACTGAAAACAGCGTGAAAATTCGCAAAGTTTATAAACAAATAGTCAGTGTGTGCTCCATACGTAGAAGTTGTAGAAGTCGTGTGGAGTCAGGTCCGAGGATCTATAGGGCAAAGGAATCTTATTTTGCCTTTTGAACTTGAGATGTAATTGGGGAATGAACATCATGAATTGGGTATAGGTTTCTTCGTACATAAGAGAATTGTATCAGCAGTTAAGAGGGTAGAGTTCGTTAGTGATAGGATGTCATATATAATACTAAAAGGTCGCTGGTGTGATAGCATCGTTATAAATGTTCATGCCCCAATAGAAGATAAAATTTATGACATAAAGGACAGGTTCCATGAAGAACTAGAACATATATTTGATAAATTCGCGAAGTACCATATGAAAATTTTGTTAGGAGATTTCAATGCCAAAGTAGGTAGGGAAGTCATTTTCAAACTAACAACTGGAAATGAGAGTTTGCATGAAATTAGTAATGATAATGGAGTTAGAGTAGTAAACTTTGCCATATCGAAAAATCTTACTGTCACAAGTACAATGTTCCCGCATCATAACATCCATGAATTTGCTTGATGTCCATTCATTCAGGACAGCAGGTTGTGGTACTGACCACTACGTGGTGGTGGCAAAGGTTAGGAGGAGACTGGCAGTGAGCAAACAGACAACACACAATGTTCATATGGAGAGGTTCAATCTCAAGAAATTAAATGAGGTAGAGGGTAAAGAGCAGTACCGTGTTGAAATCTCAAATAGGTTCGCGGCTTTGGAAAGCTTGGACCCTGAGGTGGATGTTAATATAGCTTGGGAAACTGTTAGAGAGAATATAAAAATTTCTGCCAAGGAGAGTCTAGGTTATTATGAACCGAAGGAACATAAGCCATGGTTCGATGAAGAATGTTCAAAATTACTAGACAGACGAAAGCAATCCACATTTCAATGGTTACAGGATCCAAGCGAAATAAATAGAGTTAATCTGAACAATATAAGACGTGAAACCAGCAGGCATTTCAGAAATAAAAAGAGGGAATATCTGAAAGACAAAATTGATGAGCTTGCAATGAACAGTAAGAAAAAAAACATTAGAGACCTGTATTGAGGAATAAATGACTTTAAGAGGGGTTGCCAACCTAGATGTAACTTAGTGAAGAATGAGAATGGTGATCTGCTTGCAGATTCCCACAATATTTTGAATAGGTGGAAGAACTACTTCTCTCGTTTTTGAATGTAAATAGGGTCAGTGATGTTAGGCAGATAGAAATGCATATAGCTGAGCCGTTAATAGCTGATCGTAGCCCTTTTGAGGTTGAAAGTGCTATTGCAAAATTGAAACGGTATAAATCGCCAGGTAGTGATCAAATTCCGGCAGAAACTGTTTAAGCAGGAGGCGAAATATTACGTGGTAAAATCCATAAGCTAATTACGTCTATTTGGCATAAGGAAAAATTGCGTGGTCAGTGGAAGGAGTCTATTATATATACATAAGGCTGATTAAAATGTGTTTAAACGAAACTTATAGTAAAGTCCGTATAGGTAAACAATTGTCTGATAAATTTCCTATCCAGAATAGTCTAAGAGAAGGAAATGCTTTATCGCCACACCGTTTCAAGTTTACTTTAGAATGTGCCATTAGGAAGGTCCAGGAAAACCAGGTGGGACTGAAATTAAACGGGACACATCAGCTGTTGGTCTATGACGATGATGTGAATCTACTGGGTGATAATGTAGATACCATAAAGAAAAACACGCAAACCTTAACTGACCCAAGTAAGGAGGTTGGTCTAGAAGTTGTCTGGTCACCAAAATACAGGGCCAAATCATGACATAATGATAGGAAACAGATGTTTTGAAAATGTGACACAGTTCAGATATTTGGGAACGACGACAACAAATCACAACCTGATTGAGGAGGAAATTAAGAGCAGATCGAACTCGGGTAATGCTTGCTACCATTCAGTCCAGAACATGTTGTCTTCTCGTCTACTGTCCAGAAACATAAACATTAGAATACACGTATACAAAACTATAATTTTGCCTGTGGTTCTGTATGGATGTGAAACTTGGTCTCTGACATTAAGGGAGGAACACAGACTGAGTGTGTTTGAGAACAGGGTGTTGAGGGGAATATTTGGACTGAAGAGAGATGAAGTGACAGGAGGTTGAAGAAAACTGCATAATGAGGAGGCTCATAACTTGTACTCTTCTCCAAGTGTAATTAGAATGATCAAGTTAAGGGGGATGAGGTGAGCAGGGCATATATCACGAATGGGGGAGAAGATGAATGTACAGGGGATGGACAAAAATATGGAAACACCCAACAAAAAACACATTACCGTGACTAATATGGTGTAGGACAACCTCTGGCTTGCAGAACTGCTTGCATTCTCCTTGGAAAGGGATAAATAGAGGTCCTGTATGATTTGTAAGGGAATCTTGTACCATTCTTCCTGAAAAACATGGTAAGTTCTGTTATCGATGATGGAGGTGGATAGCGCGCACGCAGATTGCTCTCCAAATCAGACCACAAAGGCTCAATAATATTGATATCTGGCGATTGTGGGGGCCATGGCAGACGTGACACTTCATCTTCGTTCTCAGAAAACCAGTCCTGGACGATGTGAGCTATGTGAACAAAGGCATTGTTGGCTTGGTAAATGGCATCACCATTAGGGAACAAAGTTTGCACCATGGGATGGGCCTGGTCGCCCAAAATGGTCACATAGTCGTTGGCAGAGATGTGACCTTGCAGGGTAATGATGGGTCCGACAGAATACCACGATATGGGTGTCCATACCATGATCGAAATCCCGCCATGTTTCACTCTTGGCAGCAAACAATCTGGATCGTAAGCTTGGGATGGCGTTCTCCAGACGTAAACTCGGCCAGAAGTCGGAAACAGTGTGAAGGTGGACTCATCCGACCAAATGACCGTCTTCCATTGCTCCATAGTCCAGGTTTTATGATTTCGGCACCACGCTGTCCTCTTAGTGGCATTTTGATCACTGATGAGTGGCTTTGGAATTGCAGCTCGTCCAGAAATACCCTGTTTCTGGAGTTCCCTTCGTACTGTTTTGGTGCTGACAGGGTTTGTGAGCATGACATTCAGTTCAGCAGTCACTTTTGCAGCTGTAGTCTTCTTATTTTTCGTCACAATCCTACGCAATGTTCGTCTGTCTCGATCACTCAACACACATTTCCGTCCACGCTGGTGTTTAACGGATGAGGTTTTTTCAGTCCTCCTGTATGCGGTCATAATCTTGGATACTGTGCCTCGCGAAACACCAAAGACCTCGGCTACCTTGGTTACGGAAGCACCCACCATATGGGCCCCAACAATTTGCCCGCGTTCGAATTCTGTTAGCTCTGACGTGATGCACAAAAATTGCACAGAACACTGTCTCGACAACAAATGAAGCTTGCAACGTATTGCGGAGGTTGTACCGGTAGTGGTGTTGGGCAGATACGACAGCGTGACCTACAAACGTCGCTAAAATAAACACTTCAATTCAGGCATGCATTTCACGAGGTGTTTCCATATTTTTGTCCAACCCCTGTATATAGGATATTGGTAGGAAAACCAGAAGGAAAGAGAACACTTGGAAGACCAAGGAGGCGGATGTGGGTGGACAATATTAAAATGTATCTTGGACAAATGGGATGATATGGATTGGATTGATCTGACTCAGGATAGGGACCAGTGTAGGTCTCTTGTGAACACGGTAATGAACCTTCGGGTTCCATAAAATGCTGGGAAATTCTTGAGTAGCTGCAGATTTAACTCCTCAAGAAGGGTTCAGCTCCATAGGTAAGTAAGTAAGTAGCGAGCGGATCGTCATTAGCGGCTGATACGTTAAAATCATTGTTTCGAACGAAAATATTAAGAGTTTCCTTGCTTTTTCCAAATTTGTTCGTGTTCGTATCCGTGACGATTTCGGAAACACTAATATCTAATAGCCCAACTCATTTACAACAGCCTTATATTTATTTAACAAAGTTGAATTGTTTGACAAGGTAACTCTCTCTATATCTAAGTTCTGAATGTAAAACGCGCACCATCTGTTGACGGAAGATGATGAGAAATGTTTCTTCACGGTAGAGGGGGTTTCATTCCTGCTTCGTATATTCAAATGTCGATCCGGAGATCGGCCACCACGAATAAGTTTTTTTTTTCGTTATTTTCCTCAGATTCTCCAGGCAAATTCTGGGATTAGCCTCGATTAACCCATGGCCGCTTACTTCCAACTCTTTGCAATTCATCAGTCATCCCATCGCCGGATGCTATGAATTCTCGATACTGACAGCCTTATTAAATAACCTATAAAAAATATAACAAGTACTTTACATGAAGCTGTCATATCTCATATCGAACATTATGAATTCTTCCAAAAGCCCCTCCCATCATACAAAATATTGCTACATTCTAAAGAAAAATTGTATTTCCCATGTAGATCTATAACTATAACTTGAAATAATTATTCTCTCGACTTGGTTAATACTTAACGGAATACAATGGAAATTATTTCAGAACTATGCAGTTTGAGATCTGCGGCATGATTCGCATTGCAACAGTAGATCTGCAGTAAACGAACATCGAGGCTAATGGTTTACAAGAATTGCAAAATAACAGAAAGAAAGAAAACCGAAACATATCTCACCCTTCTTTTATCACTAAGCACTGTAATCATTATAATAAGCAATAAAATGTTATTTCTCACACGATATTAATCACAAGGATTTTAATCAACCACAGACATGCTTATCGAGAATCAGTCACCTACGATTACGATCAAGAGCATGATAAGAAAACAGACTAGCCAAGAAAATGATCTGATTACAGATCATTAATATCGATTGTTCAGATATGTCAGCAATGTTATCGATAGATAGTCAAGCAGTATAAAATCTAAAGTCTTTACAACTACAGCGGCTGTTCCAGTATTTTAAATATTTATAATTGGTTAAGACCAGGGCTTCAGGTGGGGCGGGATGCGACGGGATGGCATCCCGGTTCTTTTCTAAATGGCTTGAAAGCATCCCGTTACTTCTTTGGCAGTAAATGCAATGTACAATACCTTTTTTGGGAAAACCATCCCGGTTCTATATTCATTCCACCTCAAGCACTGGTTAAGACTCTACTTGAATCCCTAAACCAAGCAGGTTTTTGTCGTCCCTCTTATTATTTCGCTTGACATGGGCCGAACGTGTGCCGCCTTGTCTTTCTCGAGAAGAGGGCTATTTGATGTTGTCCTGTATGTGTTTGTGGCGCGCTGTGTTGTTTTAAAACATTCGTGTTTCATCTTTATTCAAGAGCATGATAAAAAAGGTAAAGGTAAAGGCATCACTATAACAGGCCGTGGAGGCCTATAGAGTTGTGAGATATTGAGGCTTCCACTTTTTCTAGACAATCGGCTCACAGATGGCGGTGAGGTTGTTAGCCTTACGCGCCGGCAGCCCTTTACCTCCAGGAATATTCCTGGTACCCACTTCTGTTAGAGGCTGAGTCGACCCCAGGTCAATAGCGTCAATAGTGCGGCTGGAAGGATTAGGTTAATTGAAAAAATCACCTCATCGGGATTCGATCCCGCGACCTTCCGTCTTGTAGCATAGTGCCTCAAGTGCTTGATAGACTGAATTACCTATCAGCGGACTTTTGCTCAGGCATTTGAGCAAGTTAACTCAGCGTTGACTCATTGTTTTCTAGAGGTGACTGGTTCCAATTTTGGCAGGGACACAGACCATCCCGTGGTTATTCTGTCTCCCCATGTTATCTATGGTCCCCCTAGACAAACGCAGGGGTAGTAACAAATTAGGTCTTGTTTGCTTCCTACCACATTTCCAGTTCATTATTTATTAAGATCGCCCTGCAGTTTGACACTATTTTAGTTACTTATACAATTGTTGAAGAGAGATAAATAAATTAAATATTATGTCTTGCATATGGTTCGATTGCTGGCTTTCGTGAGATTTCTCTTTATTCTCCTTAAACCTTCCATGCAAACGTTTGGATAATAATTAACTTACTCGAAATTACTTCATCATATTCCTCCTCTTCTAGTGTTTACACAGCACATATCCCCCTTCTGAGGTTACATCTGCGCTATATTACATGTGTATTATTCGAAAGAATGGAGAAGTGCTTTCAAATAAAGTATGAACTTACACATTTTCCAAATGCATTGTTTGTGATTTAACTATTTCAATTTGCCTTGGTGTTCCCTTATTGTAGATACAAATCTAGTGCGAAAAACCTTCCATACTATAGATATCACCATTCATCTTATTATGTATTTATGTCAGACAATATTTAGAAAAATAAACGTCATCAATCTTAATGTGTTCTCTGTTTTATGACATATCAGTTTTTTGTATGATGAATCGCCTTTAAGGAAACTGATGAAGTTCTGTGATAGTTCATTAACACTAATAATAATAATAATGCCCAGTACTAAGAAGCGTATCTTTTGCAGACACTGGGCAACCATGAATTTGATGATAAGATTGCAGGGGTTGTCCCATTCTTGGAGACTGTGAATGCCCCATTTGTTGTGGTCAACATTGATGATTCTGAGGAGCCGTCCATTCAGGGAAAGTACAAGAAGTCCATTGTTATTGAGAGGGGAGGCAGGAAAATAGGCATTCTTGGATACGTTCTTCGCACTTTCTACGTAAGTATATATTAATGAGCTGTGTCATACATGGTCTTCCTTGAGAAGCTGATTATTTCATCACTGTTATGATAAGTTTGCAACATTGGCCCCTGTCTTGTGCCAGTTCACATCTTCAAAACCTATTTCCATAACAAAAACTTAAACTGCATACTTTATGGCCATTCAAATATAGTATCAGACATCAAGTCCCTAACCCAGAGACTGAGGATGTGACAGTGTGCTGCCTCATCATGGTCAACATACAACAAAGGGGCATTGAGAGACAGTATGGAGTAACGGTGGAATGATCAATAGTAGGGTAAACCCAAAGAAACTCAGAGAAGAATCTGCTCCAGTGCTACTTTGTCCACTATGGATCTTACATGAAGTCACCGGTATTGATCCAAAGGCTCTGCAATGAGAGTCCAGTATCCAACTGCTTGCATTGTGGCACAGAATATTTTCCTAATATCCATTTTAGTATATTCTCTATGTCAAGATCATCAAAACGGCCTGTTACAGTAATTTTTACAGCTTAAATTTTGTATAAATTTAGTTTTACATATTCATATTCATATTTATTTCCTGTTCCATAGAACAAGAGGGACTAAAACGCCACTGGATGTGGAACACGTTCCATACATGCATAGTTTCAAAAACGATTGAAACCAATCAACACAATAAATTTTCTTATACATGATCGGATAAATTATAAAAACGTGCAAGATAGCCACAATATTTATACACAAAATAGTACATTTAAAAACATAAAGTTGACATCTTACAATCAAAATAATCAAAATCAGCATTTTCAATACTTTAGATATAGTCAAATTTCAAAATTTTTATTAATTGCTACATGCCAACTTTATATCAACCTTCTATGCTGGAATCAGCATAACATAACTTTGTGATGAACATGACTCGCAGAACTTCCTGATATGTAACTTTCTCCTTTCACTTGCTTCTTCCTGTCTCCTATGTCTAGGTACTGTCCTCAGCAGTTATCTCTCAGACATGGAGAATCTATGTTCCTCCCCAAGTGTAACACACCAAGTTTATGCCCACATAAAATTTAGTAACTCCATTTAAAGGGTCTTCTTGAGAAGTTATATTCTGCTGGTGAAAAGTTTCATAGTTTTTAGGGAAGCCGAAGGTACAGCACCAAGTCTGTAAAGACTACTTTGGACTGTATCATGATGTAGCCGAATCCAGTCCACAGACTCACATACTGTCTCTCTACAAATCATTTTTGATATTGTCCTCCCACATATATTTATGTGTTCCGAGCAGTCACTTCCATGTAAAACTGACACCATGGTAGCAGAACCCATGTGTTCAATGTCGTTATGCATTTACCTACACTATTTTTTACCATATGGTCGGTTTCCCACCAACACTGGGAACCTGTATTGCCCCATGCCATGAAGACGTGTTCCATAGCTCCATAAAAATTGAACCTCATCACTAGATTGAAGTCCTGGATGCATAGGGCACAAGTTACCCAGAAAGCTGGCTTGACCCCAGAGCCACTCTGGATGAAAATGGAAAGATCATTATCCCTACCAGAAATCGAACCCTGGTCATTCATTCTGTAGTGTAATCACTGCTGAAAATTTATAAACATATACCCTTTGTTATTTAATGTCTTAGAAAAGAGTCTGAATGACATAGAGAATTGAATCACCTCAAAATTTCATTGTGCTTATATCATCTAACACATAATATGAAAATTTAACTATCCTGTGAGTATTCTATTAGAACACCAGAAGATGTTATGAAATATACTGCGTGTACAATTGTGACAGCTGTAAAAGTTGTGCACAATTATTGTAGTGGAGTTTCTGGAGGTGGCTCAAATCATCAGTCCCAGCCTGTCGGTTCTTTGATGATATTATTATTATTATTATTTAACTGCAAATGGGGTCCGGTGGAAGTGGTACTACAATAAGGCAACAGACAAATAACACATAAACACGTTCAAACGAAACACAGCACATAAACATTAGTACAAAAGCACACAAACATTAGTAGAAAAACACAACATTAATAGAAAATTAACACAATATACGAGTATAATAAACTAACAGCAATGAAGTTTCAGTTCCTCTCAGTACTGCTGTCCTAATTTTCGTCTATCATATGCTTTACTGACCTTTAACTTTAACATTTTCACTTCCTTATTATAGTAATCAGGGTCTGAATGCTTTCCATATACTAGAGTATTATGTTCTTGAAATTATTCCATACTTCCTCAACATATCTACCATTGCTTGCCCATATTGCAAAATTATTGTGGAGAAANAACATGGGATCCCATGCGAGTGCGGGAAAGTCTATATTGGGCAGACAGGCCGCTCCGTGGACACGAGGTTGAAGGAGCATCAGCGGCACAACCGTCTCGAACATCTGGACAAGTCGGCCGTAGCTGAACACAGCATCGAACTGGGACACCGCATTCAGNCTACTCCTAATAATACCCCACAATGGTCACTAACCCCGTGTATAATGCTGCATGAGGTACACAAGTTTTCTGGCCGGACTAGGTTAACATCCAGTAATGCATCCCCTCGGGTTGGGCTTTGTACTACCTGCATGTACCCATTTTCCCACACCAATCTATTTACAGATGTCTGACCTCCACTAGTGCATTCCACATTTCCGATCCAATCAGTGTAGGGCAAGTTTAAATCACCTCCAAATATGCTATGCTTTGTAAAATTTCCTAAATAATCGGCCAGTCTTTCTATAGCTCGCATGTCCTCGCTCGGACCTCTGTATATGAGTAAACTTTAATTTCTCCATTTGTGTGCTAATATTTTTTCAAGCTACATGTTTTGATACTGATGAGGAAAGCAGGCATATTCAAGAAGAAGTGTAGGTACGTCTGTTTGTCATAAATATAGCTTCTGGTTGCTACAGCCGTTACTCTGTTACATTTTCAAAGTATATACTAGCAGTTCTTGTATCATTGTGAGTGAATCATTACACATTGGTATCAAAGGAAATAAGAATTTTAGTACTGGGGTACCAACATTGTGTTTCTGACACAGGAGATATCCAGCACAGAGAAACTGAAATTCCTCAATGAGATAGAGACTGTAGCAGAAGAAGCAGCAAAGCTGAGAAGTCAAGGTGTGGACATCATCATCGCATTGTCACATGCAGGACTTGATGTGGACCGTGAAGTAGCAGCTGCTGTGCCAGAGGTAGATGTCATAGTCGGAGGTCATTCTCACAGCTTTCTGTACACAGGTAAAATGAGCAAGAGTGAGACAGTACAAAAATAATAAACTGAAAGCAACAGTAATATAGTATACCAACAGGCTACAGGCTGGATGCCAGAGTTCGATTCCTGTCAGAGGCAAGAGATTTTTCTCTATTCCACAGAGCCCAGAGATACCCAGCCTTTTATCAAACGGGTACTGGGGGCTCTTTCCCCACGCGTAAAGCAGCTAGGTCATGAAGCTGACCTTCATCTAGTGCTGAGGTCAAGAATAGTCAAGCTATACCTCAATTCCCCATACATCTTCATTGCTTAATGCTTAATTAATTAAGCATTGGGAAAACTGTACCTTTCACCTTTATTTATGTGTTAATAATTTAACAAAGATATACTGGTATGTTTGTATTAAAATTCAAAATTGTTTTGAAGGTTATCATCATCTGGAATTGGATGCTATGCAGTGTAAATATCTTATACTACACTGCATACTGTCATACTCCAGAAGCCAGCAGTTTTAGTATACCGTGTCTAGAACATCTTTGAGCATGTGTCATCATCAGATAGTGATGTAGATAGTAATTTCATTATTAGAACGTTACTGGAATTCTATTTTCAACATATGATGGAACCAAAATTACCATACTGGAGATCTTGTTGAACACACCAGTCATTTCTTCCATAAAGTTGCCTATTCAGAACATGACATACTCACTGAGATGTTTCAAACAAAGTATACTCACTAGTGTGAGAACTTAAAACATCACATCAAAATTTGATTATCTTTTTTCTTTCTTGCTTTCCTTCCAGGAACCCCTCCCTCTAGTGAATTGCCAGTGGACAGCTATCCAGTGATTGTCGAACAAGCTGGAGGACACAGCGTACTTATTGTCCAAGCTTATGCATATTCCAAATACGTGGGGAACATCACAATCTGGTTTGATGAGCAAGGAGAATATGCAGCCTGGGAAGGGTCACCCATACTTCTCGATAACTCTGTTCCAGAAGGTTTGAATAAATACCGTTGCTTACTGTGGCCAGGAATAAACTAAAACATTTGCTAATGACTCATTAAGACATCTGTCATATGCATGATCCACAACGTGTAGAGACTGTTCTTCCTGCTTGCTGCCTGCTTCTCGCTGGTTTCTTCCTTTGCTTATTATTCAACCCTGAAGATGAAGGTGATTTGTTCCTCTGAAATGTCAGTTGAATTTCAACAGACTAAACGGCATTATATCCAAGAAGATAGAACTCTTCATGTGTAAAGACTGTTTTCTAATTGATTTCTTTAAGTGCATTTTATTATTTTTATACAACTCCATCATTGCTCAGATGTGAAAGTAGTCAGAGCAGTGACAGGCTACAGACCAGATGGACGAACTTCATTTACTAGCAGAGGCAATGAGATTCCTTTCTTCACCACCAATTCTGGGATGGCTCTGTGATCACGCAGCCTTATGTCCACCGCACACTCGGTCTCCTTCCCTGATGATGAAAGAAGATGATCATTTTTGTCTAGTCTAAGGGTTAAGAATGTGTTGAACTTTACATCCATGTCCCTTACACATCTTCGTGGAAAGTTATTTTGTTACATTTTTAACTATACCTGTAATGACTGATTAACTGGTTTAAAGTTAACTTAATGATTATCTTCAAGATAGAAGATGGAGACAGCAGATACGAGTATCTTCAAGAACACTGGCTACATGGTATCACATCCCAGAAGACAGTAATTTGTACAACCCCTAGCTTTTGCCTAGTGGGACTGAGGAAAACCATTATAAAGTCTCAGTCGGGACATAAGGCCCCTAGCCTGATAATTAAGTCAGTGAGTCACCAAATGTGAAGCAGCAGTGTTTTGGCACTGGGCACAGGCAAATAGGCAGCTTCATGATTCAGCCACACCCCTCAGATAACCAAGCATGTTCAAAGAGTGGTAATGAATCTGACTGACATTCTTCATAAGGTACTCAGTTCAAACCCAAGTCAGGAACTGTCCATCATGACAGAAGTATTTTCTGGTTTTCTTCAGTCCCCCCAGACAATGGCCAAGATTGTGTCTTAAATATCCCTCCCAATTCTTTCTTACAAACATCTTATCATCTCATTCATTCAGTACTGCAAAACTCAAGCAGCTGATTCAGCATCATAAAGCAGCAGAATAACATCATCATATGTGGGACTGCGTGAATGTGATAGTAATAAGAACAGTTTCAATGTTCCTCTGCCCGTGTACTAAACATTGTATCTACAGCAAGGCAGGTTAAACACTAAAACACCTGGAAAAGTAAGAATAATTTGACAATTTGCATGTATTCCTCAGATCCAGAAGTTGTTGAAGCACTGAAGCCATGGAAACAAATAATTGACATCGAAGGAAGCCGTGTAATTGGGAGTACCAAAGTGTTCCTTGATGCTTCTAATGGTGGTTGTAGGAAAGGGGAGTGCAACATTGGAAATGTCATTGCTGATGCCTTCGTAGATGAGGTAACTTCAACACTTTCATCAGATTAAGCCAATGACAAGTATAAACAGTTCTGAGAATATGTGTTCTACAGTTGGGAGTACACATATTTTTCATATCTGTTCTCTTTAGTTTTGGAAACTTCATTGGCCTCTATCTTGTATATACAAAACCAGTGCTGAAAAATTAATCACACTTCGGGTAACACTGTATAAATTTGTACAAGGGTTGGAACTTTAATAGTGGCAACTATTTATTTACAACCAATAAAAAATAGATGCATGTTTCGAAGTTTTACTGTCCTTCAATATAGTCACCAGCATTGTGTACAACTCATTGCCAGCGATGTGGAAGTCGTAGGATACCTTTAGCAGCAATTGTTGTGTTGATAGTTCGAATGGAGCGGTCTACTGCCTGAAGAATCTCTGGAACTGTTCTGAAGCGAATGCCACGAAGTGGTTCCTTCATCTTAGGAATCAAGTTGAAGTCACAAGGGCTTAAGTCTGGGGAGTATGGAGGATGGTACAGCACTTCCCAGCCCCATCGATTGAGCAAATCAGCCACAGCTTGTGCTGCATCAGCCGAGGATTGTCCTGCAAAATGGTGGGTGGGTTCTGCAGAAAGTGTCGCCGCTTCTTTCTCAAAGTTGGTCGCAGGTTGTGTTCCAAAAATGAACAGAATACTGTGCATTGATGGTCTGCTGTTGAGGAACGGTATGCGTTATGATAACACCATCACAGTCGTACATGAGAATCACCATCTTTCACACTGCTGGGGTTCTGATGAACTTTTGATTTTCGTGGTGGTTCCACCTTGTCATTGTTCTGTAAGGCAATGCAGATTCCCCGCAAGCCTCTTGAAGACCTTGATGACACTGTCATGCTGTACAGCCTCTGGCGCATTCAATCTTTATCCAACTCCGTTGTCCCTGTTTTGAAAATATCGTGACAACACTACATTAGACCGCCAGCTAACACGAGGCTCTGTTCTCTTGTCACTGAGCATGCACGTGATGTAGGAAGGGAGAGTCCATTTTCTCTGAGGTAAGGTAGGTATGTAACTAACGTGTGGTATAAACGACATTATTTGGTTCCATTGCATGGCGTCTCTAGAGCAGTGTTGCCACTATTAAAGTTCCAACCCTCGTAAATTAGTTTTCCTTATAGTTTATTAAGGTACATCATATTAGAATTGCTTGAGATAAAATGTATACATTTGTAGAAGTGCAAAAACATTCAAATGCTTAAAAATATGTTTAAAGTTATTTCATAACTGTGTGGCACAGTACTTAAGGCTATTTATTTTCCTTGTGTCTTGTTTTCCTTGCCCCTCTCTGGGGCATGAGTGTAGCCCAGAGCCCAATGGAACAGAAATTTCTTCATGTCTTTGCCACTTAAGGATGGAAGCAAAGCATTTAAATCTGCCTGAATAAGCAGCATCACGGAGATATCCTCACAGCTTCTGTTATGTTGCAGTGTGTGAAACATGCCCAACCAGGCTTCTGGACAGGGGCAGCTATTGGCTTCATAAACTCAGGAGGAATCCGAAGTTCCATTTCTGAAACAGAAGCAGCAGGAAGTATGTACATTCGTAGAAATCTACTTCAAGTCAAATACTTTCCTATGCTATCATAACATTTCCTTGGAAAATAATGACATTTGACTAGCATAACCTTTTACTGCAGTAAAAATGTAATTTACATTAACTGCAATCTGATGGCATCAGGATACAGAGAATTTAAATTGTGTGACGGAGATGTAAATGATGCATTCTCTTGTAAACTATGCCCAAGATACATTCTTTACGATTTTTCACAACTCTTATGTACTCTTACTATATACCTGTATATACAGATTCCTTTCCCTCACCTTCATGCATTCAGAAGCCAAGAATGTTGAATGTATAAGGGGTGGGCCTTCTTGGCCCTTGCATCGCGACCACAGTGATGTATTGTGCCTAGCCAAGAATGTTAATATGCCCTAAGATATTTGCAGAATAAATTAATATTTCTTGTAAAATACATAATCTTGTATATAATCATGTTATTACTGCAGCAATTTCATTTATATTCACAATGTGCTTTTTAAATTTTGTTTTGGGTTGTGACAGGGAGTTATGATGAATACAGATGGAAATTTATTAATGTCTCCCTTGTTCCACAAAAGTCAAAGACAAGAGAGTTGAGAACAGTGGAAGTGTTCTGGAATATATTTTTTAAATGATCCCTCACAAAATAATAAATTATAATAAATATATAAATGAAAATAATGCACTCTTTCTGCTGGCAATAGAGGTATGAGAATTTGTAGGCATTAACTGGGTTTGTTAGTCCATTGGGTGTGCTTACCTTTAGTTTTTGCCTTTATTTTCCATATAATTATTTTGGATTCATTCTGAAAACCATGGAGCTTGGGGCTTGTTTTCTCCTTTCTGTATCACTATGGCAGCAGAACTGCTAATATCAAAGTCTGCCATTGGACACAATCCTTAGTCTGTTCCATCCACTTCATGTCTCCTTTAGCTCCCAAGTCGACATTTTTCAAACAGTTTCCCAACCAAAATTCTGTATGCATCCTTTGCTTCTTCCATCATAGCTTCCTAGATTTCACTGTCCTAAGGGTAACTGAACACACTCCTTTCTGCTTATCATTTTGCCTGCATATCATTAAGGCTGACAGATTCCTTCTGAGCTAAGCAGTAGATGGTACACCACTGTGTGATTGTGTCCCCAGAAGTACTCCATCTTGCACTCAGGCATATGAGTAAGCAGACAACATGATGCGTGAGAAGAAACATGTGTGCATGGCCAAAAGATCCCTTGTGTTATCTTTTCTGGTTTCACATATTTTTCTTAAATTCAGTTTCAAAAACTTGTGATTTATATTCTTTCCTGAAAGCAAAAGATCACATTTTAATTGCACAGAACAAATGATCATTATTTTTTTATATCCATATCATCAATGATTCAGCAAGAAGATGGGGGTTGAAACACATTCTTTATTATAGTAAAATACTGTAATAAGTGACTTAGTTAACCATTTTTCTTCCCCTCCCCACATTTTATATTAATACTTAATATATTTGTAAAAGGTAAAAGTAAAGTTATCCTTGTAACAGACCATCGAGGCCTGTAGGGTTGTGACATGTAGAGGCTCTCATATTTTCTAGACCATCAGCACACAGATGGCGGTGAGGTTGTCAGCCTTACGTGCTGGCAGCCCTTTAACCCCAGGAAGATTCCTGGTACTCATTTCTATTAGAGGATGAGTTGACCCCAGGGCCATAGTGCAGTAGGAAGCATTTGTGCATTTATTATATAATTAACAAAAAATTCCCTTCTTTTTCACTGAAGTATGTTCTTCTAAGTGATAACAACATTAAGGAATTGTTAAAATTGCTTACATTTACCCTACCAGACATCCACAATTGTTCACATCTAAGCCCTAAAAGCAACTTACAGGAAGAGAAAAGAAAGTCAGAATATGAATAATAGAATGGCTGTATAAATGTGCACGAATGCAACATCCATGCTCTGATTTGTAAATTCTGCAAGTACAAATGGTGTGCAAAAGTCAATATATCAGTTTTCTGTTTACAGACATCACATATGCAGAACTCATGACAGCTCAGCCATTTTCAAACACAGTGGATATAATAGAACTGCAAGGAAAGCATCTACTGGAGACACTAGAGTTCTCTGTAAGTCGCTTCCAGAGCCTCTACCGAGGAAATGGACGACATAAGAGAGATTTAGAGGCAACAGAATTCAGTGGTCAGGGATTCCTGCAGATGTCAGGCAAGTGTCAGAGTGTCTTGAATCCCAGGAAGAACACTGATACTTTAAAATGAACGGATAACAAATTCACATTGTAGGTTGTCCATGTTGTGACTCCTTGAAGCCTTGTATGTGGATATCGGAGTTTAGGAGGAACATGCTACTTCCATCTTCAGGGTCTTCAGAATCAGGATCACTTCAATCTTGAAGATGGAAATGACATATGAATGTGTAGTATCGCAACCCACAAGATAATCCACTTCATAGTCACCAAAGTGAGAACTTAAGAACTTGCATATAACGCAGTTACATGTTATCTTATTGATGTATGATAAAAGTAATTAATTTTTTAATTCGCTTAGTGGGGGGTGGAGTCCAACTGGGTCCACTCGGCACGGCGGCCACTCATTGGCCTATTGTAGCCTGCCCCGGGTGATTATGATGATGGAGAATTTGGTGGTATGAAGATTGGCAGGGGAAACCGAAGTACTCGGAGAAAACCCGGCCCAGCGTCACTTTGTCCACCCAAATCTCACTTGACCAGACCCCAGGATCAAACCCGGCCTGCCGTGGTGGGAAGCCAGTGACTAACCGCTTGAGCAATGGCGCGGCCTATGATAAAAGTAAGTCAAATGTGTTGCTAGCACAGTGACATAGCACTTAAAATCATAATGTCATTGGGTCATCCTGTTTCCCTACAGACAATCATGTAGTGCTTAAGATGTTCTGCACTAAATTTATAGGTCATTATAAAATAATTTTCAATTCTTCTAGTGAGAGATGGTGGTGAAGGATCAACAGAATATGCAGAGTGACACTGATATATAGAATAAGGGCCTGTGGATGAACAAGGACATTTAAATTTCTGGGGAATGCTTTCTCATGTTGATATGATTTCTGAGGAAGGCTAACTGATTTTAAAATAGCAATGTTAAATAAGAATCTTATGAAAGTGGAAAGCTCCAAGAAGCAGGACTTCTGGTTATCTTCTGGAATGAAATGCCATGCAGTCCATTTGAAGTCAACAAATATTTCGGAGGAATACATCGCCTCCATCTTCAGATTGAAGAAAAAGCCATGCAAGAAACCAGCATGAAGCAGGTAGCAACCTCTGCTCTGGCCGTACTTGCTACCAGCTTCATGCTGGTTTCTTGCATGGCTTATTCTTTGATCCTGAAGATGGAGGCGACATTTTCTTCCAACTGTCAGTTGACTTTCAATTGACTACATGGTGTTATATCCCCAAAATAGAACTCTTCTGCTTGGAAAAGGACTACTTCAGCCTAAGATTACTTTATGAACATTAATAAAAGAAGATGAAACAAATTTCATCCATGGATGTGAGAGAAAGGCAACTTTTCATACTTAACTGCTGATTTTTTTAGAGATTTTGGAATGAATGAGGTGGAACACGTCAGTCAGCAGATTTGAATCCCTTTGTAAGGGTGATATTGCTCTTCATCACATCTACACTGGCTCTAGGTACCAGGGTCTCTTTCCCTAGGAACAAATCTACAAGAGCATAAAACTAACTACTTGGTGCCAACATCTTAAATTCATGGAGCTATACCTCCATGCCCCTATATGCACTCATAGCATGATGTTTGGGTACAGAGGAAATTTTACATTCATATTTTACAACACAATCATAAGAATCATGTAGAAATGTTAATAATGTGAAATGAACTCATCTTGTGTCAAAATGAATTGTAAGCAAAGGGTAACCAGAAAATACACCTGTTCAGATTAGTTGCATTTTACAGTATTAATATTGTTTATATGAAATGGAATGCAACAGCAGAATGATTAATTTAAAATGTTATTAATGCTAGTCAAGCAGAAACTGGTTATCAGCAGTGCTTGTTCTTAAATATGTTTTCCAGTGCTCCCATGCTCAGGTTTAGCCACAAGGTTATAATATACAATGTACAAGAGAATATGTGACTTTTAACAAGTTTGCTCACATTCATAGTTATTTGTATACCAGCTGTATAAAAGTTCTGCTTAACAACATTTGAATGCTAATGGATTACATCTGGAGCCAGAACAGGGGAATGAGTCAAATCCAAAACGTTGGCAGCAGCAGAAACAACAATGAAGATCAAAATTCATTCCTTGCAATGCTCATAATATATACATTTCAGGTATACAGGTGACGTTTGACATGAGTCGACCTGTGATGGATCGAGTGGTCAAGGTGGCAGTCAGGTGTGCAGAATGTCGTGTGCCTGAGTATGAGCCCCTGGATCTAGAGAAATGGTACCGAATTTCTTTGTGTTCCTACCTTGTGACAGGAGGAGACGGATATACGACCATTGCCAATAATTTCCGGAACCATGTCACAGGTTTGTAAGATGCAGTCTCTCAGAGAGTGTGTTGAATAGTCCAGAGTTGCCGTTGAGAAAATACATGGTTCGGATCTTTGTTAACTACCTGTCCTAACTGATGATTTTCCTATTTTCTCCAGGCTTTCTTTTTCCTTCCAAATTATTACCTCCTTACTAATCATGATCTTCTTCTCATCTCATTTGATGCTACTTCAGTTCATAGTTTTAAAGATTAAAAAAAAATTCTTGCTTATAGCTACCAATTTCCTGTTCATAATCATTCTATCATTTATCATTTGATATTTCTTGACTTGCATAATTGATGCAGCATTTTTAAATTACTTGAAAATCACAGATCACGTATGTACATAGTATTGAGGTTTGAGTATGGGTATGAGGGGTGAGCCATCTGTATACCAGATTAGTCCCCCATTTCTATTGGGTTGAAACCCCTCTTTCCATTCACTTCCATCAGGAAATCTGATCATGAAGGGTTTATCATAAATATGTTTCGGTATCATTTTATCAGACCCCATCCGTAGGATGGTTTCTTTTTCAATGTCCTGAATCATATATGCATGTCCAAAACCTTCGGATTGTGGTCTCCATTGATCATTGCAACGTAATCTGTAATTTCCTAACTTGGCCTCTGCTTCCATCTGCAGATGCAGTGGGGGGAGTCCTAGTAGGATTTTCATTGTAGCTGTTGGAGCTGTTCTTGTTGCTCCCATAATTCCCAAGCAGGCTGTCCTTTGCAGTTTGCTTAGTTCTGCCTGACTTGTTTTGAGTTTAACTCTAGGCCACCATATAATGGCAGCATGGTGATTATGGGTCTTACTACAACAGTGTATATCCAATACACCACCTTTGGTTTCAGTCCCCAGGGTTTTCCAAACGTTCCTCTGCATGTCCAGAAGGCCTTATAGGCCTTGTTCATAGCCTTGTCCAGCTGTTTTTTTCCATTTCAATCCCTTGTCTAATGTTATGCCAAGGTACTTGACTTCACTGGATAGCTAGATCGCTTGACTGAAGAGGATTGGTTCCTTAGGCCCCTTGATATCCATCTTCTTAGTAAAGGGTATAATTACCATCTTGTTTGGATTGATAGACAAATTTGTTCTTTCACACCACTGTTGAACTGTGTACAGGGCTGTTTGTAAGACCTCTGACACAGTGTAAGGGATTTTCCCATTGATTAGGATTGCTATATCATCAGCATATCCTACTGTGAAATGACCTTTAGTGTTGAGCTCCAAAAGAAGATCATCCACGACCAGGCTCCAGAGCAGAGGGGAGAGAACACATCCCTGCAGACACCCTCAGGGTCTCTTCAGACAATGTAGCACTTATATTCCTGCTTTCCAGCATGGCACAGATCCATCTGCATATTGCACGCTCAATGCCATGCCTTTCAGCAGCCTGTTTTATTGTGTCAAAAGAGGCTCTGTCAAAGGCTCACTCTACGTCAAGGAATGCTCCAAGGGAAATATCCTTGTGTTCGATGGTATTTTCTATGCGTGTAACCACATTATGCAGTGTGGTTTCAGTAGATTTACCTATTTGATAAGCATGTTGGTTTTGCTGCAGAGAATGAATCTTCAATGCACCATCCCTAATATGTCTATCTACTACTTTCTCCATCATTTTCAGAATAAAAGATGACAGGCTGATAGGGCAATAAGCCTTAGCCTCGGTTTTTCCAAGTTTCCCGGGCTTCGGTATAAATGTCGCTTTGACTTGCCTCCAGGCTGTAGGGATAAACCCATGCTCTGAATATGCAGCATAGGTGTGGGACTAAATGTTCCACCTCTTGCTGCAGAAGTGCTGGTACAATTCCACCTCTTTCCGCAGACTTAAATGATTTGAAGCTACCTAACGCTGAACTAATTTTTGGTTCATTGATTGATTACCTGATTGGCCATGTTCCATTCTACCCTGTTCGCTATGTGTCCACATACGCCCAGATTCTGCTGGACCCGCCCATCACCTGAATCATCAATCAGCTTTGAATCAGGGAAGTTAACTCTGAACAGTTCTTTCAGTGTCCCCTTCCCAGTTTGGGTATACTTACCATTAGGTAGCTTGACAGTACTGACATTGCTGGTCGCCTTTTTGCTATGACCTTCATGAGTCTGGCACTGCCTGGTACATCATTGATCTCCTGGTAGTACCTCCTCCATGAGGATTGTTTGGCTTTCCTTATTTCTTTATTATAACAGGTGAGGGTTTCCTTGTAGGCGTCCCACAGGCCTGTTCTTTCTGCCATATTAAATAGCTTTCTTGTTTTAGCTCTTAGCCCACTCAGCTTATTGTTCCACCAAGGTGCATTTCTTGGTAAGCGAGTGG
This sequence comes from Cryptotermes secundus, assembly GCF_002891405.2. NCBI lineage: Eukaryota > Metazoa > Arthropoda > Insecta > Blattodea > Kalotermitidae > Cryptotermes > Cryptotermes secundus. The sequence continues at coordinate 630,216 of NW_019721527.1, forward strand.
TCTTGGCTGGACAATTATGATAATAGGACAAGATAATAGCCTGTTACAACAGATCGATCTGTGTCCCTTATTGTGCATATACTTTGCGAAATTATCTCCAGATTCACCTTTGGGTTGTCCTTGTATGACTCCCAATTGGTTCCCCTAGGATTCCTAAAGGTAACTTGTTGTGTTGTTACATTACCTATTTGAAAACATATGTATCTGTGGTCTGATAAAGACGGCTTGCCAGATACATGCCAATTACTTACCAGGTTTTCTATTCTATCTGTCCCTAGTGTCAAGTAAATAACCTCCTTCCTATTGCAGACCACAAAGGTAGCTTCTTTACTATAGTTACCATATTCAAGCTTGAACTCACCAGAAATTCCTAAGGCTCTCTCCCCTTGGATTGGTGCCGGTGCTCCCCCACAAGATGTGGTGCGCGTTGGCATCACACCCAATGATGAGTTGCTTTTTCCTGCTATAGCAGTAGTCTACGATGTCCCTCATCTCCTTAGTTGGTGGTGGTTCATCTGAGTCATATGGAAGGTACGAGTACACTGAAGCAACAATCAGCTCCCTGCTGCCCCCTCGATACTTGTATATTGTCCTCACCACTGTTGCATCCCTAGAACAGAGCTCCAGCAAAGGTAAGGCATTAATATGATTCCTGATATAAACACAGGATCTTGCATTATTACCAGGTACAGCAGAGTAAACTGTCCCCCCTGTGTTGGTCAAACCCCTTATTTGACCCTTGTATAACCAAGGTTCCTGAATAAGTGCTATCTCTGCCTTTCCCTCAGCTAGCTGCTGGCTTAAAGTTGCCATGACTGCTTTGCTGTGGTGTATGTTAATCTGAAGGAATTTCATGTTGTTTATGTATATGTTTGAGTTTGTGTGTGTGTGTGTAACTTGTTTAATTTTTCTTCTTATTCTCAGACTGGGTACCATTTGAAGGGGTCCCTTCATATGCTCTGCTTTGGTCATCTGAGGGAGTGGGTACATCATCCCCCTCCCCCTCAGAGCCCGATTTTGAGGATGCTGTGTCTAGCACAGTTCCCTTTTGGTGCTGAGCTTCAGGATCTTTCAGCAGTTTAACTGTTTCCTATGAGAGCCTTGTAAATATTTTATATCTGGTCCTCTTTATAATGGCATAAGACTCCCAGTCTATAAGTAAACTAAGCCTCTGGCCTTTCAGCTCAGATTGCTTATTGAGTACTCTCCATTGCTCAGTGTGGAGTCCTGGATTAAGATTCACAATCAATTTCAGTAGCTCTTCCTGATTCTGGGCAACTTTGTCCCTAATCCTGAGAGCCATTTTAACAGGTTTGGGTAGGTTCCTGGCATCTGTAGCGTTCAGCCTGGCCCCTAATTCCAGCTTGTAATTGTCGAAAGCTTTGATAAGCCATTGACCAGACTTGGTTGTAAAAAATAGTCCGCCTCACTCCAGTCTGTAGGACTTCAGGTTTGGTAGTTCTCCTGATGGAGTCCTACCTAACACCCCTCCCAGTACTTCCAGAATGGAGTTCTGGTCATCTTCTGTCAGCTTATCTTCAGGATATGTTTCCAACCTTTATGTTGGCCACAGTAAGTCCCTGGTCCCTTAGTGTCCGTGGACCTTTTTGGACGTTTCTATGGGGTGTACTGCCCTCCGACCTTTGTCTCTTAAGGGTCTTGGCAGGGGTTTCTCCCTGCTTGGATGAGCCTGCATTTCCTGGTTGCTGAATGCCCCCAGTTCCTGCTTCGCTTGCCCTAGCTCATGCCTTTCTAAGTTTCCATCTAGCGCATCCAGACAGGGCCTTCTTCACTATACAGAGTCTACTTACACCAGAGGCTAGGTATCCTAGACCTTCTCCTAGTGTAGGAATGCTAGAAGTACTAGCTCCCTGTAGTGCTATGTCAGTACTACAGACTCCCAAGAGAGTGGTTTCTGGTTTCTCACCACTGGTTCGTCCCTGCCTTTGGCTGAAATTTCACCAGCAGGTTCGCTGGTTGCAACTGGTGCACTAGAGCTTCCTGCCCCCTGCTGAAGTATTTCTCATAGGGATCTCCTTGGAGGGGAGTCCCTCTTCTGTTTAAGGTCCTTATGACCGGTATCTGTTTTGGTACCAGTATTTATTTCGGTTCCACGAGTCATGGGAATATAGGTCACCACCGGCAGCGCCCCATACAGGTGGAAGGCATAAATACAACGGGGAGATGCCTGGTGCCCTGAGGGGATCATTCACGACACTGGATAATTACCACCCCAGTGCCATGCAGCCCTCAGCACAATGCCTCACACCTTGGCTTAAGCAGTTCAGTCCTGTTAAGGATAAACCCTCACAAGCCTCCAGGACCAAAAGTGCTCGTTCGGGGGAGGGGGGTATCCCAGATGTTCAGTGGGAGTGCGACTCATGAGTTTGCGACCAGGGAAACCTGCATGAGAAAGTCGCCCCTGGGGGTGGCGCATAAGCTTACCACATTCCCACCCCTCCACATGGGTTAGTCAGACCGATTTAGAGTGTTGAGTCCGAAGGCTTGCAGCACCTTACCGGTACTCTAGGGAGACAACTCAAATAGCCAAAGCTACACCCATACGAGTGCTCTCCCGCATTCGTCCTGAGTAGACCCAAGAGTCATTATGCCGCCCCATGGGAGGCTCCAGTCATAATTCCATTGCCCATTATGGGAACTTAGCTGCCAGTCCTGGTTAGTCATACTAATCCAGACCCTGAAGGCCACGCCATAGTTCAAGCGGTTAGTTGCTGGCTTCCCACTGCGGCGGCCCGGGTTCGATCCCGGGTCTGGTCAAGTGGGATTTGTCGTGGACAAAGTGGTGCTGGGGCGGGTTTTCTCTGAGTACTTCGGTTTCCCCTGCCGATCTTCATTCCACCAAATTCTCCATCATCATAATCACCCGGGCAGCCTACAATAAGCCAATCAGTGGCCACTGTACCGAGTGGACCCAGTTGGACTCCACCCCCCACTAAGCGAATTAAAAAAACCCAGACCCTGAGACTCATTACCCAGTGGGACCACGAGGAGTTGTCCCAAAGCTGAGTCCTGACGCATCCCTGGTCCATGATGTATCCCCATCAAAGACACAGCCGTAGTTCGGCCTACCTCATAGAGGATGGCGTTATTACTACCTGTAACATGTGACCTAAGAAAATCACAGTTACTCCCACCCAGTGTTGAGGTTTAACATGATTCCACTCCAACCAATATGATGCAACACAAATCTGAACCGCCCCCTTCCCCTTCTTCTCTCAAATACTACTCATCATGAGAGCCGTGAAGAGGGAAGAAGCAGCCTATTGTCGCTGGCTCTATTGCTGTGTTCACACGCTCCCTGAGATAGACATGGGGTATCCAAGCTGTGTGGAGGAGCTACAGTGATATGTTGGCCTCAGATAACAATAAAGAAAATTTAATAACAAAATAAATAAAGTACAGACATAACAAAGAAACACATAATCCTGGCAGAACATGGGGTACAACAACCCAATACACGATTGCTAAGCAGTCTCTTGTCGCGAGAACTTGCGACGCAAAATAAACCAACTTACCCCAATTTCCAACTTCCCTTGGGCTTTGAATGGGTTACCCCCTTACAAACACAAATAATACAGATGCAGGTAAATACAAAATGATAACACACATCGCAACCGTCCTACCCAACAGCTTGCGATGTGGGCAGCCTTACTTTACCAGGCAGCCAGATACCAAACCAAATTTTGAGTAACCCAGCCGAAACGGAATTTGCAACAATCCCTGCTAGCTGGTAATCGTCTTCTCCGGTCAGCATCGTCCGACAGACTGCACAGTAAGTCTCTCCTCGTTCCAAGACTAGGAGGTGGGATGGGGTCATGTGATGATGGTAGTATGTCAACATTAATAGGGGTGGGGATGGAATCTGGGAATGGCAGCCGCCATGACGTCACGCCGAGAGCGAGCTGACCTTCAGCATGGCTCAAATCAGTAATGAACATATACTGATAGTTAAACCTTATATTTAAAATTGTACTTGTGGAGACAAGAGATCTCAGTCAGTAAAGTGACTGGCTAGCAGATCAAATACCAGGGTGTGATTCCTGGGAAAGACACAGGATCTTTCTTCAGCTTGTTTTGATTTTATCCTGCCTCTTTTCCACTGAGTGCCAGCAGATCTTTCCCAAGTGTAAATCACCAGAGCTTCCTCCACTTCTATATATTATCATGATGTAATGCTTAACTGGAAGGACCCTGGCCTCCTTAATGACAGATGCCTGATCTTTGTTATTTGCCTTCTGTCTCAATCTCATCACTTTCATTTTCTGTTACCTTCTAGCTATCTCACTCTGGGCTTTCCTGCCTTCCCTCTACATTATGTCTTAACTTTGATTGCCTTAATGTTCTTTTCCTGAATAAACTGGCCACATAACTTACTTTCCTAACAACCTTTCCTGTAGTCATTTCCATAATTATCCATCCAGCATCCATCATTGAACTTCTCAACATATACTGCTTTCTCAGATGAGGCTGACCTCACACCCAACCCTGACCTAAAGGACCATGGACTACCTTCCATGTGGCCTGTATGCTATGCCCCATCTAGCTTGGGTGACCCTACCAGGAGCTCATACCCCCAGTAGCCTGGCTCATTGGGTGGTCAGGGCATGCAGACCCCAGAGTTAGGCAGAATAAGGGAAGAGTATACAAATCTTTCTGACAATGGCTTGGCCATGGGTTTCACTTTCAGTATTTCCTCTTTCACCAGTACTGTATAAATTATACACATTTCCAATCCATCCAGCATTGGCTTTGTTTTGCAGGACGTGTTGACTCCGAAGTACTGATGGACTACATCAGCAGGAACAGCCCCATCACAACTGGGATAGAGGACAACATTCAGATCCTCCAGGAGACCAGCCAAAGTGCTGGCCCCATCAAGGAGAACAAATATATTGCACCATACCTTTTGTTCATCATCTTAAGCACCCTGAAATTAAACTAACTTTCTGGTAGCAGAACTTGAAGTTTCACTAAGTTTCTAGACTAGAGCTGGATCTCCTGAAATGCTGTGTTCTGTTTAAGAATACTGGATGATGAACAATATCCAGAAAGCTAATAATCAGGCAGCGCCATAGCTCAAGCAATTAGTCTCTGGCTTCACAGCGCGGTGGCCCGGGTTCGATCCTGGGTCTGCTCAAGTGGGATTTGTGGTGGACAGAGTGGTACTGGGGCGGGTTTTCTCCAAATACTTCGGTTTCCCCTGCTGATCTTCATTCCGCCAAATTCTCCATCATCATAATCACCCGGGGCAGGCTACAATAGGCTGTTCAGTGGCCGCCATGCTGAGTGGACCCAGTTGGACTCCACCCCCCACTAAGTGAATAAAAAAAAAAGCTAATAATCGTTTCTCCAATATGAGTCTAAATATTATCCATCTGTGTCCTTGTTGGTCTTTCAAAAAGTTCCTCCATCAAATCTTATTGTCTTCCCCATATGAAACATTCAGTGGTTCTCAACCCGCAGACTGTGAGCCACATTAAGCCTGCCGATGTACTCATATTTTGTGGTGTTTGTGTGTGACCTAGCAGTTGCAGTCCCTGTACATTTTTGTAATATTGCATATCCTTTGGCTTGTTACCATTCAGTACAGAACCTTCTGTCTTCTCACCTGCTGTCTAAAAACATAACAATTAGAATATACAAAACTATAATTTTGTCTGTGGTTCTCTATGGGTGTGAAACTTTGTCTCTAACATTAAGGGAGGTACACAGACTGAGACTGTTTGGGAACAGGATGCTGAGGAGCATATTTGGACCGAAGAGAGATGAAGTGACTGGAGGTTGGAGAAGCCTACATAATGAGGAGCTTCATAACTTGTATTCTTCACCAAGTATAATTAGAATGATCAAGTCAAGGAGGATGAAATGGCATGTAGCACAAATAAGGGAGAAGATGAATGCATACAGGATATTTGTGGGAAAGCCAGAAGGAAAGAGACCATTAGGATGACCAAGACATAGATGGGTGGACAACATTACAGTGGATCCTAGAGAGATAGGCTGGGGTGGTATGGACTGGATTGATTTGGCTTGGGATAGGGACCAGTAGAGGGTTCTTGTGAACGCAGTAATGAACCTTTGGGTTCCATAAAATGCTTGGAAGTGCTTGAGTAGCTGCACAATTGGCGCCTTCTCAACAAGGGCTCAGCTCCATGAATGAGTGCATATCCTTGTTCAATGAAAATAATTATTATCTAAATTAACTATAATTTTAAGATAATAATGAATACAAATAACGAAGTTTATTACAGAAAACAGGATATTAACTTTGATATAAACATATGTAACACAGAAACACCTGCTGCTAGCTTTGTTCTACACAAAGAAAATCTGTTCACATGTGAATACTTAACGAGTGCATCCACTTCATTTTACTACCACTGCTCATTTATCATGATAGATACAAAACAATGTAATTATCATGCACAGCAGAAAGGCTGTGCTTTGGGTCAGCATATAAATACTCTCCTTGTACATACACACAGAACAAAACGTATCTCACTTCATTAAAAAGTTCCCTGCCGCGTCAGGATGGGTTACAAAATCAACTTTAATAGAAATGTGTATTTTCAAACTCAAGCAGCTACAGAAGACTGTCTACAACTTTGCAAATGTACATACAGTTGAGGATGCCACAGTAGTTATCTGATCTGTAAGCATCTGTAATATTATCAGTGAGAATTCTATTCATAGGCACTTACATTACTGATGATTGCTGTGAAGGACTGACAACTCTTGGCGATTTTCAAAAGAAAATCAAACACAGGAGTGTCTCCCAGACACCACCAGGGTGCACATTAGCATGTTAATCCAAAGTCTTTGCCCATATTTTTTTTTCTATCCACAATAATACACATACAAGGAAATCAAAATACAGGCAGTGTTCTAAGTACCTTTGACTATTTTTCCACATAGTCACATAGTTTCATGCTCGTAATTACTTGAATCAATATCTAGATCGTTGCAGTTAGATTCAGCTTTGGAGGTTTTAGAATATTTTGGATACTGAAATTCTGATTACCTGGTTGGTGTGAGAAAGATGGTTGTTGTGACTGGTGATGTTGTAGGGGCTGATAAGGTGATTGAATTTGTACCGCATTTGGTACATAGTGTCTGGTTGTTGCCAGTACATTTGGTTTTGAAAGTTGGGATCTGCATATCCCATAGGCAGAAATTGTTGAGATGTTGGGAACATGTCTAAGGGAATACTGAAACCAGCTACCTGGCTGATCCCTTATTATTGTTAATTGCTTCCTGGAGTATAAATGTTGCACCAACTTCCTTGTATAACAATTAAATAACTAGATAATGATACTCTTTCGATGTCAGTGGCACTCTCAGCTGTTTTTGTTGTAGAATCGTCCCAAGCAGGCACTGTAGGCTGTTGAACTACACAGGATGTGTACAGAAAGCTTTGTGGTGCTCTTGTTAGCCGGAGCAGTCGAATACGTCCATACGCTATGAAGCCCAAGTGACCTCTCGCTGGGATATGATATACTAAATTTTCATCTCCATGTGGATAATTCTAAATACACAGATATTACAGTATATACTACAAGAAAACTAGAAACACTACACATTTTCTAGACACTCGGCTCACCGATGGCAGTGAGGTTGTCAGCCTTATGCACTGGCTGCCCTTGACCCCCAGGATTCCAGTACTCAGTTCTGTTTGAGGCTGAGCTGACCCCAGAGCCATAATGTGGCTGAATGGATTAAGTCAATTGAAAAAATCCAATGATCTCATCAGGAATTGAACCCACAACCTTCTGGCTTGTAACCATGCTCTCAACCATGCTCCTGCATGCCCCCAGATTAAAGATGTACATTACTTTAGAATGACAGTAATTTCTTAAGGAATAAAATGAATAAAAGAAATGAAAGTTTATATCAAGTCAATTTATTGAAATACAATAATACAAATAACAAATAACTACATAATTTCTTGCAAAAAATCTTGCCATCCATTCCTGCTTTGCCTCCAAATCTTCAGCTTTCCATATTCTTTCACGATTGTTCTAGCCTTTAACTGGTACATCTCATTTGATACCACACACCAAACTTTCACTTGGGCCGCGCCATAGCTCAAGCAGTTAGTTGCTGACTTCCCACTGCGGCGGCCCGGGTTCGATCCCGGGATCTGGTCAAGTGGGATTTGTGGTGGACAAAGTGGCACTGGAGCAGGTTTTCTCTGAGTACTTCAGTTTCCTCTGCCAATCTTCATTCCACCAGTTATATCACCCTCACCTATCATCTGGGACTGGTACAATAGGCCAGAAGTGGCCGTAGTACAAGGGACTTAGTTCCACCCCACTAGCAATAAAAAATAACTTCACTTCTCATGAAGTCATGAAACTATTCTGGTTTCAGGATATGTTGCTTCATGGCCACAAAAAGCAGTCCAACTAACACTGCTTTGCGGCATCAATTTTTTCTCTTTCTGTACTCCTCACGCAATTTTCACCTCATGTATTTTCAACAGCAGTGTTATTTCTGATTTATTCTGCCTCTTGAATTATTTTCTTATCTTCATTAACTGCAAAGATTCTGAAGGCATACCAGTACTCATGTCTGGCAGTACACATGCACTCATACACTGCAGGACACATGGGTATATGACCAGAAAAATTCAAGTAAATTTTTATGGAGATATTGTCCTACATTTACTTAGATGCAGTATCTAGAAACTTTCTGTGGATACTGTCCACTTCAGTTTCATGTCTGCTAGAAGGGAGACAGTTAAGGGCCACTGGTCCACACATCACAAAAGAGCTGCTTACTTTCTATTTATGCCAATGAAACATGCAGCAATGGAATGGAAAATCACCTTATAAACTACATTAAGACCACTTATAAACGTGAAAGACTTTTTCCAAATACTTCTTGCAATTTGGCAACGTTACATAACTGTGTAGCAAATTTGGAATTATATTCCCAGAACTCAAACTGACCCTAATATGTCTTGCAGTACCATACTACCCAAACGACTGAGGTTGAGGGGCACACACAATACTTACACTTCTATCACTATTATATTTCCAAGAATCCTTGTGTGTAGTATCAAATATCTTACAATTCAGAACCTCTAGTGTGGTTTGTTCTTGATCATGTATCTCAGAGGTGGGGGAACAAATCAGGTAACTTCATTTAGGATAAATGTTTCTTCTGAGATGTAACATATTCTGAAGTATTTATAAAAATATCAACTCTGAATATATGCCGTTTCAAAGGGATGTACTGTATTAAACATGTGACATAAGACGAGAAAGTACTTTGATCAAATCCCAGACTGGCTACCCTAAAATATATAATTTCCTCAGTTCCACTATCATAATCTTCCTCATATAAATCAATGTGACCACTGCCTCTACTTCAGAGGAATGGAATATTTGAATATTGATACAAACACCGAAAAAGTTTCACAACTTTGAGAACAGATGATGACCTACAGTACTGAGTTCCAGTCTATTACAAATAAAGTCTGAACTGACTACATAAGTCTGCCTTGTTTTACATATTATTCAACAATGCCAGACTGACTGCAAGATGTGAGGAGACATTTTACTTGCAATTTTGGATGGATCAAAAAGAGAAAGTGGACTTGGAATACACTTTAAACATACTCTACTCATACAAACCTACACATATACAGCTATTGCAACTTCATTCAAAAAGAGCAGAAGTCTTTGTGATCCTTTAACATTCATCATTACGATTATAGTAGTTTCATGTGAGCAACACTTTCCAAGGGCAGGGAGGTGGGCAGGTTGGGGGCGGAGGTGGGTACGACGCATCACTATAATCCCTTGTGGATTTTAATAAGAGCATACATCCACTTAGGCAAGTGTTTTAATGAGCGGCCGCAAAAAAGCAAAAAAATCTTTCCTCCATCCTACCTACCTTCTTATCTCTATCTCTTCACTTCTTGCACTGCTGTTGGTTTTCTTTATTAATCTCTTCTTTTCATTTTTTCACAAAAATCCTACTGGTTTTGAACCAAAGACCTGCTGAACACTAAGCTGATGGCTTATCCCTAGACCACCAGCACCAGCAAGCACTTCCCAACTCACTTAAGCTAATTTCAAAGGATATAAAAAAGTTTAAAGAGAAATTAAAGGAATTTTTGTATTTTAATACTTTTTATACATTGGATGAATTTCTTATGAGATGATGTGTAAGATTGAGAAAAACCGAAGTGAACGGAGTTCATGAAGGTAGACCTAGGCCCACTGGGGCTGTAGTGCCAGGGGGGGAAAAAAAAGAAAATGTGGAATGTGAATAAATGAATGAATGAATGAATAGCAACCATAACCGCCTTTTGAACAGAGTAAACACGTATAAATTAAATTTTCTGCCCATGAGTAGTATTGACGTAATGTACATTCTGATGACGATACAATTCCTACGTAAAAATCTAGAACCGAAGAGTGAAGAGCTAAGAGGGACAAATTTGGTAAATTTTCAATTAATTGAAAGCTTTTAGGCAGACCTGCCCTTCATTCTTTGCCGTTCGGGAAATTCCTGAAAACTTCAGTCGGTACGCGTTTCCTTCCACACACACACATCATTGCAGGTCAAGACGTTGCAACACCGCGAGGTACGCGACAGTGCTGCTCAATTGTAACATTACGGGGACTATATGTAGGTAGTTTATATGTCTGTTTATAGATGATATGTAGTAAGTATTCTTATTGAATAAAAGTTAAATTAATTGAAATGAAATGAAATTGGAGCATGTTGTCTTCGGTTTCTTTTTTCGATCTGGCTCTTGTAGAATTTTTACCATTTAATGAGTTCGTGAATTCTCCCTTTGACATGTTGTGAAATTGTTTGGTAACAGATTTACTGACTTCACATTTATCAATTATCGATTCTCAGTTTCTTCATTGGAATCCCTTTGGACATATAAAATTAAAAATACACTCTCTCATAAAGTGTCTTTTTATATTGGCGTGATAAAGTTTCGAACGGAAGACGCAAAGATTATAAGACGTCTGCTGCTGTTATGAGATACCGATACTTGTTTTAGTTGTGCCGATATTTTGTACTATACGGAAATTCTTTACGTATATCAATGTGAATAATTGAATTGTAAGAACATGCATAATTAAGAGTTACTATTAAATTATTTGCAGTTTCACCTAACCTGTACACTTTTATTGTATAACAAAATTTTCAGTATGAACTTATATTGACGGTAGAACATAAGGGCGAGGATGACGTAAGCGTCTCCTATATTTGACATCGGTCGCCCCCTTCCAATGCACTTAGTACAGTGTGTTTAGAATATAAGGCTTACAGCAGACAATATACAACTTGTCCTCACCTAGTATCAGAACTCTCATGCTAAACCGATTTATCAGGGATGAAATTAAATGCAATAGGATAACATTACTTGTATCTGGGATACAAGTACAAGGGAGCAGCTAGGATAGTGTTTCATTGTTTTTGCTGAAGTTCAAATGCTTGCCCCCCTTCCATTATAATCCCTTTGAAGTTAAACTGTGTGAAGAACACATTCTTTTATCATGCAGACCTTGTCAATTGGTATGGTTTTCCTAATTCCAGGAAATCAGTTGGTGCAACGAAAGCTGTGTAGTATTTATGATACTAAAACTATCAATACTTGATTCTAAAGGAAGAGTTTTTTGCTATGGCATTCTTGTAACAAATATTTGACATTGTTACAGCATCATGAATGTTCAGTAAAACTGATTTATCATTATTATTAAATAATTTAAAAATACTTTAATTTTATTTTCACTGGAGCAAAGAAAAAATGGTAAATGTTAATTGTGAAACTCCTGTCTGAAGGATCACTGAGGTCTTTCTTATTTCCAGGTGCAGTATGGGGGACAGTGACGATGACAGAGAGGGTTCATCGGACCCTGGTATTGACCTCACAGGTTTCTTATTTGGTAATATAGATGAGTCTGGACACTTGGAAAATGACGTGTTAGATAATGAATCAAAGAGACATCTTGCATCGCTCAGCAGACTTGGCTTGAGTTCCATCCTAAAAGAGGTGATAGATGTGGAAGAAGCGGAAGTCAAGAGCGAGAGTGACTCGGAAGAGGACAAAGAGCAGGAGTCACGCCCACAGCAAGAAACATCTGAATCCAGCAGAGATGAAAGTAATTGTTTGCTAAATACAGTGAATGTGCAGGCTGTTTTGTTCACACACACAGGTTTTGTAGTTGTATGCTGTATGAAATATTGAGCAGATTAGAGTTGTGTTAAATATTCTCACCCATTGCCCTTTCACCATCTGTCATCAGAGTGGACCCAGTACCACATTTTGTTATGTTGGACCTAGTGTCTGGTAGCCTTACTGCTCAGTGGTTTAGTGGTCAGAGTTCCTGGCTACAGATCCAGAGGTCCTGGGTTCTATTCCCAGTGCTACCAGATTTTCTGGGACGTAGTGGGTCTGGAACAGGGTCCACTAAGCCTCTTGAGGATAATTGAGGAGTGATTTCAAAGAAATAGCAGCTCCGGTCAAGAAAACTGATATTAACAGCCATGGGGATGGGTTTTGCTGAGCATGCGACACCCTCTATCTGCTAAAGTTGGCACTAAATTTGCCAACAAGCAGCGGTCGCTTGGTCGGTACAGTTCGCTTGCGGACTACAGGCCATGGAGTTTGTTGTTTTGTTTTTTTGTCTTTTGTTGTCATACAAACTTTACAGAATTTGTTCACAGACAGTTAAATTTCTTCATGATCTATCAAAAGAAATCATTTAAACTGATGCCAAGAATTCAGTATTTGCAGCAGGACTGTTCACAGAACTAGATGGGCTGTAGTAGGATTCATATATCTTGACGTTTGGTGAGAACGAATTCCTTACGTGTGTAGCAGAAGCAGCACTTGGAAACTGATAGCAGGACAGATTACATAGGAATAGAACTGAACTGTTCCCTAAGAATAAATGAATAAAATATTGTCACATGTATGAAGTGACTACAGATGGCGTTTTAATTGGTGGCTGGATTTATTGACCACTTAGCAGATTGTAACTGCAAGTAATTATAGCACCATCGCTGATCTCTACACTTTACAAATCACTAGAGCACACACACTAAGTCCTTTGGTTGGGCCCTGCCATAGCTCAAGGGGTTAGTTGCTGGCTTCCCACTGCGGCAGCCAGGGTTTGATCCTAGGTCTGGTCAAGTGGGATTTGTGGTGGACAAGATGGTGCTGGGGCAGGTTTTCTCCAAGTACTTTGGTTTCCCCTGCCAATCTTCATTCCACCAATTGCTCCAAAATCGCCCTCACCTGTCACCTGGGGCTGGTACAATAGGCCAGAAGTGGCCGCAGTACAAGGGGCTTAGTCCCACCCAACTAGCAATAAAAAAAGTCCTTCAGTCTGCTTTCACTAGTCATTTCTTGGTTGTAACGGATCTTAACAATGTCCTCTGCTAGTCCATACAGGCTGCTGAATATCCCACAACTCACTAAGCTTTAAACTTCCTGCTGTTTATAACCCCTCAGCATGGACCACGTAGAAAACACCTCAGCTCGTAGTTCATTTGTTGGTTGTCAGGAATCTGTCGCCTAGCAGCGGGTGCTGTTTACCAAGTCATTACTTAGCAATGGGTGTACATGCTACGAGTCCTCATTGATGATAAATTAACACATTCTTATACTTCTTCAGAATGGGGGAAGATTAAACATGGAGTGCCCCAGGGATCTATACTTGGACCAATGCTCTTTCTTTTGTGCATAAATGACCTAGCTAAAGTAGTTAATTATAACTCAGTTTATACAATTTAGAACCACTAATAGCCAAACAATTTAATTAGATATCAGTTATAAAAATAAATGTATTGTAACGTGTTTCGTTACTGAAGACGCCGTTCAGATTGTTAATTGGTTAATGTAACAACCTAAAAGTCTCGGCTACAATTAATTATAACACTGTTGCGGGGTTTCACACTTTATAACCCTATTCGCAATAATCAATTCACTCTGTCCTCAGTAGTCTACATGTATTCACAGTACGGGAGCTATATAAGTCTCTCCGTATTACACACTCCCACTTACACAATTACACACACGTCCGGTTCTTCTTTCCGCGACTGCTGCTATACTCCAACTCTTCATAGGCTGCTGCCTTGAGAACTGTCTTCGGCTGGGTAGGGAGGGGGTGTCCTCCATTGCGCAACATGTCACAATATTATTAACAATACAAATACTCGTTTTTTAGGTATTACTGTTGATAGTTCCTTGTCATGGAAGCATCATATTGATGGACTTATGGTTAAATTAAGCAAAGCATGTTATGCTATCAGATCTTTAAGACCCTTTGTGTCCCATGAATCACTAAGGATGATTT
>NW_019721527.1:646258-649389 GCF_002891405.2 Cryptotermes secundus
TTTTTTTAATAATAATTACTAATTTTAATATGAATTTTTAAGATTTTATGTATCATAGGTGACTTATTTTGGCATAAATATGTTATCATCTACCTTTTGGTATGATGATTTTTTACAATATTAAATTTAAGATGTTGTTATGTATAATGTTAAAGTAAGAAGATAAATATTTTGGTTTATTGGTTTATTGTCTGATCTGACCTATGCTTTTTTCATAGCATGTGTATTTTAGTTTCTTGTCTGTGACTGGTTCTATATCCATCAGGCATATTTGTAGCCCAGACTGGATCAATGGAATTTATAATAAACTAAACTAAACTATTATGAACTGAACTTTTATGCATAACTTTTTCCCAGAGTGCAAGGGTTACTTTTGACAGTAGGGAATTCACCTTTGTCATAGTATTTTAGAACGGTTCTGCACAAAACATCTTGGAGTTCATGTAGGTATGTCACTGATTTTGAATTGTTTGTGTTTGCTGGATGGGAGTAACACTTTCTCACTACTGCCATATTTTCCTCTCTTTACCACCCTGCATATGTGTGAAATGGTATATTAGCTTTCACAGACACACTTTAGCTGTCAGGTCCTGGCACTTAGAGAAATCCAATCTACTTCATTGTTCTTCAGACACATTTTTTTTGAAGAACTTATATATATTTAAAAGCATTTTTGGAACATTTCTACCGTTCTGTATTTCAGCATCCCGTTGCAATTGTTCAACTTAGCGTCCATTGTTTATCTTCCATCAAAATTGCAACACTCTTCTATTCACCTCTCAATTTCACTTCAATATTCTACACTTCAACGCTACATGTTTTGGCCCCAACCGGCCATTTTCAGGTGTTTTTACGTTACAGATATTTAAAGTTAAATATCTTCAGGTGTTTTTACGTTACAGATATCTGTAACATAAAAACACCTGAAGATGGCCGGTTGGGGCCGAAACATGTAGCGTTGAAGTGTAGAATGTTGAACTGAAATTGAGAGGTGAATAGAAAAGTGTTGCAATTTTAATGGAAGATAAACAATGGACGCTAAATTGCTACCTTTACTACTGGAATGACTACTACCACTTGTTAGCTAAAAGGTAAAAGGTAAAGCTATCCCTGTAACAGGCCATGAAGGCCCATAGGGTTCTGAAACATCGAGGCTCCCACATTTTCTCTAGACATTCGGCTCATAGATGGTGATGAGGTTGTCAGTCTTATGTGCTGGTCACCCTTTACTCCCCAGGAAGATTCCTGGTACTCATTTCTGTTAGAAGCTGAGTCAACCTGAGGGCCATAGTGCAGCTGGAGGGACCCTTCCTACATCCTTGACTCAGCCCCCAATTATTTTCATTTGTCTGGACCAGTGAAGATGCACATAGGAGGACAGAAATTTCAAACTGATGATGAATTCAAATGCAGTTCCCTGAACTGGCTATGCAGTCATGATAAAACTTTTATGATGCTGGTATCAGTAACTTGCCAGGATGTTGGAAAAAAATGTTTTAGTGTAAGGAGAGAAAATTATAACAGGACTGAGAGTTTGGTGATTCTGGTATGGTATTTTTTTTTTTTTTAAATATTGTCGTGTTTGCTAGGCAACATGACAAGAAATTTTCGTGGGTCTCAGATTTGATCAAATATTTATCAGACGATCCCGCTTTACACTCACAAGTACAATGATTCACACTTATTATGTCGTCAGACGTTTCCTCTTCACTATTACACTTACTTGCACCGCTGATCTTGGTGAAATATCTTCTGCTCTGCTTGGAGCTCAACTGTCCTTGGTCCCTTGTAAGATATGAACTCACTCCTGCTTTAGTCAGCTAAGAATTGTGCTGGTCTCTTGCCAAATACAAACTGTTATATCTTGCACTCTGACTGTATAGGGAAAACCTTGTCGATGGATTAATTTCACCTGCTGTTATGCAAACACTGTTTCAAACAATTCATTTATTTGGATATTGCTAGCTGTTGTATAGCAATGGATGCATACTGATTCCTAGCCGTTGTCGCAGGACCGTTGCTCGTTGCCTAGGAAATCAACCCTGATCTCACTAAACCTTTTTGGCGGCACGCCACAATATAAAGTCTAGGTTAACCTGTAACAAACTCTTGTAGTTTGTTTTATAAGCTTTTGTAGTGTTAACTTCATGAGTCATGGTAGCCCAATCAGTATAGTGACTACTCCATGGGCTGGACAACCAAGTAATCAAGATTTAATTTCTATCAGGGCCAAGAGAACCAGTTCTGGGGCCCACCCAGCCCCCTATCCAGTAGATACCGGGGATTGTTTCCCTGGGGGAAAGTAGAAGAGGGATGAAGCTGGCCACCATTCTCAATCTAATTCCAGAGTTAATGGTGGAGCTATGCCTCCATACATCTTCATATTATGGTCCTTAATTAATTAAATTTTCACCTTATCTTTTAGTATTTACTTACCCTGCTTCCTTCTGTATTTCATTCTTGTCCTGCATGTTACTGAATCACATACTGAGGCTGGCATTAACACACGCGAATAATAGGCTCATGACACCTCCACCTCTGCCAGGTGCAGGGAAAGATGAGAACACAAGTGAACATGAAGCTACAAGTGGAGATGGCAGAAACTTTCTCCTTTATGTACTAAATTACACTTCATGTACCCACTTCAAAATGTTATGAGTACTCACAGAATAGACACAATACACTGAAACTAAAAGTGCTTGCTTGTTTGTGACCTATATATGTGGGGCAATCCAAAAGTTACCGAAATTTAAATTTTGCGCGCGAATGGTTATGAGTACATCGAAATACCACTAGATGTCTCCCCACACACCCTTCTTGAATCAGTGTGACAAGCGGCGTCGATTTGAGTGGTTGGGTTTATTGTTGGTGAACGTATTTCCATTGTTGTGTTTCCATGGGTTTGCGGTTTTGCGATGGCTGACCTGAGAGAGCAGCGTGTCTGTATAAAGTTTTGNGAAAACAGCTGCAGAAACGCACCAAATGTTCAAGCAAGCTTTTGGTGACAACAGTTAGGCCAGACACAAACTTACAACTGGTATAAGCGTTTTAAAATTGGCCGAACATTGACTGATGATGACGATCATTCGGGATGGCCGTCAACGGGCAAAACACCAGAAAATGTCATGAAG
>NW_019721527.1:650073-650290 GCF_002891405.2 Cryptotermes secundus
TTCGGGTACTACTGCACCACATACATTTATTTTCACTACATGGATCCAATCATCTCCCCGTAGGGCTGGATATAAAACATGTCACATATTACAAATTCATGATGACTACACATCATTCATCCTTTGTCCAATAAAAAATATAATTTAATATAATATAATCATCATCATCAGTAATCTGTCAGATGACAGGTCCACGGTCTCTTCCAAAACAGTTCCT
>NW_019721527.1:650389-668307 GCF_002891405.2 Cryptotermes secundus
TTCAAACCACACTGGTCACGCCTGTTGCTATACAAACTTGAACCATCTCGAGCATCATTTGCTCTGTGCTTCAAGTCGCTGCTTATGACGCTGCTTCCGGCATCAGTTATATAATATAATATAATATATAACTTAGGCTCTGCAGTTTATTGATATGATAACCTGAAATTTCTTAATAACAATGATAAATCATGTACAGAATGTTTTTACATGCACAGAAGGATATGAATTTATTTTCCACAGACTATGACATCAAGTCACCATCAGCCGTGGACTACTCAGACATAAATGAACTGGCGGATGATGTATCCGAGATGAAAGCTATTCTGCAGTGTGATACTGCATTGAAGGTGGAAGATGGAACAGAATATGATGCTGATGATGAGGACACAGGCTTGAAGTCTGACACCCAGCTCATGCCACCTCCACCTCTGCCAGGTGCAGGAAAAGATGAGAACGCAAGTGAACATGAAGCTACAAGTGGAGACGGCAGACGGCGGAAACTGGACACCCCATTAGCAGCAATGCTGCCTTCCAAATATGAGAATGTTGACATCACTGAAATTTTTCCAGACTTCCGTGTGGACAAGGTATGGCATCATGTTGTATTTACACTTCACTACAGCACACAATAAGTCTTTTCGGCCTGCTGTGTCTTCACCAGTTGTTGCTTGATAGCAGCTCCCAGTGCTATAGTTTCCACAGTTTCTGTGTTCAGCGGCTCCTGTCCTTGCTGGCAGGCACCAGTCTCACACTTACTATTCATGGCCACAACCCCAGGCCATTGTCTGCCACCTAGCAAACTCTGTTGACCACTGGCTAGTATTGACTGCCTGCAGGCTCACTTTCTTAATTCCTAACCGCTGACTGCAGTTCCCCGGACAAAACACCACCTACAGCAGCTCTTCTGTTGTTGTGTGTTTCTTCTCTACCAATCCCTCCACTGCTGCTTCAGCCTCTTTTGCCAGAGATACATGTTTACAGAGCCATTGCTTAGCAGTGGCCAACTCTAGGTTTCTGTTGCCTAGCAATGGATGTCTTCACCACTTTGAATATTCTGACTTTCAGCCATCATGTCAAACTATTTAAGAAATACACAGTTTGTCTAGCTAGATCAAGCATATGCCAGTAAGGCTCTGCATTGCACGGCCAGTAAAGATTAAAGTTTCATACTTATTATGCTGCAGGTCCTTTGTTTCTCGCGACTATTTGGTCCAGGCAAACCAAGCAGTCTACCACAGGTCTGGCGCAGTGTACGGAAGCGACGGCGACGGCGTAAACAGCATCACCATGATCACTCTGACTCTGGATCTGATCAAGACAATCAACGAGACAAGAAGAGAGGATGGACATTCAACTTTGCACCACCACCAACACCAGACATGTGCCAGTCTGATGATGAGGTGATTTTCTGACACAGTTCTTATTCCCTTGTAGGGCTGTGGCCTCTTTCCCCAGTTGTGCGGTTCATATCTTAGTCTGTTTCAGAACTGAATGATTTGCAATGTTGTAGGACAAACTTCTGCGTCCAGTGGAAGACAAATCACAGAGTGGCAACCAGGAACAGGGGGATAGTAATGATATGGAGCCCAAGGTGGCGGACTGGAGATTCGGGCCTGCACAGGTCTGGTATGACATGCTGGAAGTGCCAGAAACAGGCGAAGGGTTCAATTACGGCTTCAAACTTAGAGATAAGGTACATTAAACTCTGCAGTTCATGAAGTTCCCACTTAATGTTAAATGGTTACTTCTCACTTCTCTTAATTAAACATTATTTTAATCAGAGCTTTTATGTCACAGTCTGCAGTTAACTCTTTCAAGGCCACAAGACAAATAGTTGCATGTTATGTAGCATGTATGTTTGTGTCCATGATACAGCTTCTAGTTGATTTTTAAAAATATTCCACTCATCTAATGCAAGGTGTTGCATTGTGATAATTTTTGATAGACTCTTGACACCTGTTGGCTGAATTTTGTTCCAAATTTTTAAAAATATTTTGGCAGATGGAACCAAGATTTTCAAAAGTATGTTGTGATGTGTAGACCCAATTTCTGATACATCCCTCTCCTTTGCTCTTCTATGTTGCAAGGAATTCCACATGCTGTGAGACTGTTAGGACTGATATACATATTGTAACGTGTTTCGTTACCGAAGACGCCGTTTGGATTGCTAATTGGTTTATTTAACAACCTACAAGTCTTGGCTACAATTAAGTATACACTGTTACGGGTTTACACACTTTAGAACCCTACACACAAATCTCATCACACTATCGCGATTCACTCGTTACAACTGAACTCGGTGACTACTACAATTCAACTGGCTTCGTAGGCAGTGTAGTTCTCTTATGTCTTAGGTTCTCTGAGCAGTGGTTATGAAGAGCTTTGTCTTGTGAGATATAAGGCTGTGTAAGTTGACAGTAGTGTCACATTTTATGGGCATGACTAATAGACGGAGTTTGGATCGGATGATTGGATTTATTGATTGCTCCTTTACAGTCACTCGTAATCACAATAAATTACAATAACTCACAGTAGGTGACTGAGTTCAGACTGGACTATTGACTGGCTCCATTCTGGTCTCTCTGTTTTGGTATGATCTGGATTTCCTGTTATATAGCGTATCCATATTCACAGAAATGCCTGTTGATCACCTGTACCCTGTATCCATGGACATTTCAGCCTGTAGCGGGTTGGTTTCCAAGAATCCATCTCCATGGAAATGTGTTTGTTGACTCATTCCCTAGTCATGGGTCTGCATGTCATGATAGACTACATGGCTTTCTGTCCCAGAAGATAAAACTCATGACATTGTCTACTTCTTTCTGTGAGTTTTGTGATCACTCAGCAAACTTGTACATATTTTTGCATGCAGCAGCCTGATGACGAAGAGAAGAAGGATGTAGCTGAGGACTTCCCGGATGACTCATACTTGATGGTTTCGCAGCTGCACTGGGAGGATGAAGTGGTGTGGAATGGGGACGATATTAAGCATAAAGTAATTTCTGTATAATAAACTGCAGCATTAATGGTTTCATAAGATAAGCTGGAAGGAGTCTGAATTAAAATGTTGTTACTTCTTAGTAAGTTTGTATACCTCATGTTTTTCACTGTTATCTTTACTGTAGATCATGTTAAATTGTTTGAAAGTTTGGTCTTACAATTTACTGAAATAAGTATCTTTTATTTTTGGGGGGTGTGGTTGGTCTCCTTGCCAAAGGCTAAAACTTTAAAGATGGAATAACACTCAAATTAGAAAGTTAAAGACTACACATGTACAGCAAAACCTCCATTTAATGTTTCTCAGTTTATGGTTTTTCCTCATTTACTGTTCACTTCCTGTGATCCCATGTCAGCAATCTCTATGTTGAATTTCATTCATTTAAGAACTTCCTCAGTTTATTGTCCAAAGCCACTACTTCCCATGGTAAAGGTAAAAGGTAAAGCTATCCCTGTAACAGGCCATGGAGGCCCATTTGTGAGACATCAAGGCTTGGCATTTTCTGGACAGTTGGCTTATGGATGGTGCTGAGGTTGTCAGCCTTACACACTGGCTGCCCTTTACCCCCAGGAAGATTGTTGGTACTCATTTCTGTTCGAGGCTGAATCGACCCCAGGGCCATAATGCAGCTGGAGGGATCAAATCAAATCCACAACCTTCCAGCTTGTAGCACAGTGCCTCAACGAACTACACTACTCTGTGCCCTCTTCACTTCTCCCCACACAGATCTTAAATCTCATGGCATTATCCATTCAACATGTATTTGAGATTCTATGAAGTCATCTTAGTCCTGAAACATATATATATATATATATATATGTGTATACAGTGGAGTGTTGTTATTCTTGCAGATAAACATGTATTTCAAACATACAGCCATGGTTTTGGGGGTGTTTAATGTGTTAACATAAGATTGCAACATTAAAGCAGATGACATCAGGCATGGAAGTGAAGGCAAAGGATTTGTAATTGTAGGTTTTGTGTGGAATGGAGATATTCTAGAAAATGTTGCTGTCTAAGCTAAACAGCTGAGATGATTAGTGGAAGTTATTGACAAAGTGGCACTGGGGCTGTTTCTCTCTGAGTACTTCAATTTCCCCTACCATTTGTCATTCCACCAATGGTCCATGCTTGTCTGTCATCAGGGGCTGCTGTAGTAGATACAGTTGAGGCCACAGTACCAAGGGATTCAGTCCTTCACCACTCTAGAAGAAGCTAGGAAGGTGATGTGGTCCTCAAGATAGTTACTTGATTAAATGATTTCCTGTATTCTGTCAAAAATAGTTGTATG
This sequence comes from Cryptotermes secundus, assembly GCF_002891405.2. Classification (NCBI taxonomy): domain Eukaryota; kingdom Metazoa; phylum Arthropoda; class Insecta; order Blattodea; family Kalotermitidae; genus Cryptotermes; species Cryptotermes secundus. The sequence goes on from NW_019721527.1 coordinate 654,682, forward strand.
TCAACATCCAGCATGTTCAGCTGTTACCATTTATGATCTTCAATTCATGCTTCATTACACACATTTGCAATTAATTAATAGTTGTTAATAAAGCAGGATACATTAAAAAGTATTCTGAAATTCTGTTCTGTTCTGTAGTGTTCTGATTTGATGCAAATCCTTTGTGTAATGAATATTTTTTTTCTGGTCCCAGCTGAAAATCAATATGAACATCATATTATTTTCTTGTATTTACTAAATAATCTACAATAAATGTAAGACATTTTTGACTTTACAGAACTTGTAACTTAATTCTGTGCAGGTGTGACTGAAATAACAATTGATACATTTTCTCTCTGTTATAAATTGCTACTGCTTGTGCCATCGTAGTTGCTTTGGTTCTTGACTGAGGTTCTCTCAGTGTTTATTTGACATCATTAATTATTTTACAGATATCACTTGTTCACTAATTTCCATTTCTAATGCAACACAAACCGTTCACAGTCTCTCCATTATTTGAAAATGTCTTTAAAATTATATTTCATTTCAACGTGTTTCAGTCTTGCAAGGCCATCTTCAGAAAATCTGAAACTGAAACTGCTGCACTGCACCAGTTCATATGTCAGTGCATCTCATGCTATTTGCATATCGTCGTTTACACTAAAATGTGTTTGTTTGAGAACGAACACTCTCTGTTTGCTCCACGTTATCTTCATTCTGCAGCGTTCATTTTATGCCACCTTTGTGTGTAGTTCTCACTAGTCGCCTCTATATCCCTTGTATTGATTTTAATGACATTTGAAAGTAAAAGAGACACTGTGAATGGTTTGTTTCATTAGAGATGGAAATTTGTGAAAGAGTGATACATCAGTGCAACAGGATGCTGAAATATAATATTATTTTACAGATAACATTTATTGTTAATAAATTGTTAAATTTATTACAGAATAATGTTAAAAATAATTGTTAATAACATTAATTGTATGTATATGTGTATAAACGGTTCAACTACCTATATATAAAGATATATATTGTAATGTGTTTTACTACTGAAGACAATGTTCGGATTGTTAATTGGTTTATTTAACAACCTACAAGTCATAGCTACAATTAATTATAACACCGTTGTGCTGCTTAGGCATTGCAGTTCTCTTATAAACCCTCAGCCAGACAGAGGAAAGTGCGCCTCGCTTCCCTGTTGCATAATTGACGTGTTTACAGGCGTTAGTGGGCAACGCTGTCAAGAGTTGTTTACTGCTGTGTAGTAACCGCAGTATCCCTTGTTACGTCACTGTGGGAAGTGCTGTTACGTCACCGTGGCAATGGTTGCCTGATGCAGTTGCTCTTCTGTTATGTCACTGCGGGGGAGGGGGTGTTTACCGAGCGTTGCATACTGATGGAAGGAGTGGGGGTATGTGACGTCACTCGCGAGACCGCAGAGTTCACGTGCCCCCACTTCCCGTTGCACCATCCATGTCACAATATAATACATATATCATAGTTCTTGACAGTATATCTTATAAGAAGATGAATGGTTCTGGGATGTAATTTTCCATAACCCGCACCTTGTGAAACCCTCAGTGTAGTGTTAAAAAAGCCATTCCCTTGTTTTCATCAAGTATGAATTTCACTATATACAAAAAGAAAGCTTGTGTATTTACATGTGTGGCATGCATTGCTAAATACAGGTGATGCAGAAACTGAACTGCAAGACAAATGCTGCTGGATGGGTACCCAGCAGTGGCAACCGGACTGCCCAGGCATTCAGCCAGCCAGGCAAAGGCGTTCCACACATAGTGGGAGGAACAGTGAGGTTGGCTTCCAGTCAGCTGGCAGGACTGTCAGCTTCTGCAAACAAGCAGAATAAGTCGTCTCAGATGTATGTATCTTCATGTCATTACAAATATTGTATTCACAAGAAATTGTGACTGGTCCACATCCTGAGCCAGGTGAATACAGTTCACATCATCACACACTACTTATCTGAGATCCATTTTAATATTATATTCCCATGTATGCCTACATCTACCAAGTGGTTTCTTTCCTTCAGGTTTGCCATTTAATATGCTGTATGCATTTTTCTTCTTGTCAATACATGTTGCTTGTTCTGCCTAGCTTTCCCTCTGTAATTTGATTACCCAAATAATATTTAGTGATGACAAGTTGTGAAGCTCCTTATCTTGCAGTATTCTCCATCCTCTTGGGGCATACATAAGTACACCACAACTTCTTGCCCCATCCTTTTCATTTCACTGTATAATCTTCCTCTCTTCTCATTCAGTACCAAGTAACATCTGCTGTTGATAGAAAACAAATATGTATTTACATTCTACCAGTAGTTCCCAGTGTCGTTGCCTCTTTCAGGCAGCCTGAATCAAAGCTTTGTCGAAAAGTTGAGAATTTTTCACTCTTGACAGGCTGATGAACAACAAGCACCCTCAGAGGACTGAGGACAATACTGATGACACCTGGTACTCCATCTTTCCTGTCGAAAATGAAGAACTGGTTTATGGTGTATGGGAGGATGAGGTTATCTGGGACTCCGAGAATATGACCCACATTCCCAAACCAAAGATTCTTACACTGGATCCGAATGATGACAACATTGTGTTGGGTATTCCTGATGACATCGACCCAGCAAAACAGCGAATTGATTCTGTGGTTCCTGCAAAAGTTAAAATCCCTCATCCACATGTGAAGAAATCCAAAATTCTCCTGGGCAAAGCAGGAGTAATCAATGTGATGGAGGAAGACACGCCCCCACCACCACCAAAATCGCCAGATAGGGATCCCTTCAACGTGTCCAATGACAGGTAACATGATTTTAGTGGATCAGTTTGCATTCTAGTTTGCATATCCTCCTTGGGCAAGGTGCCCCTCCTATCCAGATGCAAGTATTCCACTCAAGTTTGTCTATTCTTGAAGCAGGGTAGATTGTAACTTGTGTAGGTAGCCTCATGAGAGAAAAGTCCTGCATAATTATATTTCAGTTTCCCACTGCTAGATGAATACTGCAGAAAGGCAAAGGTGTCCCTGTAACAGGCTGTGGATGGCCATAGGGTTGTGAGACATCAAGGCTTCCACATTTTCTAGACAGTGAACCCACAGGTGGCAGGGATGTTGTCAGCCTTACGCACCAACCACCCTTTACCCCCAGGAGGATTCGTGGTACTCATGTCTGTCAAAAAGTAGTAACTTTCCAGTGATGATATAACAGTCTGAATCATCATTCACACAGTAGATGGAGTATAGTGTTATCGCACTGCAGTATCCATGCCGTGGCAGTACAGTAACTGAATGAACTTACCAACATAGTTTAGTAGTGCAATGAACATATAGTGAAAGCTGTAAATTTGGCCACCTGCCACAGTTGCCTACACTTTTTGCAGAGCTGGCAAAAGCATGTTAATTCATACATGGCCATTTGTCTGTCTTGTTGTCTTGTCCATTTTGGCATTTCATGCTATGATTCTGTACATGTTTTATCCTCTCTATATTGACCACAAGGAAGTGACTGGTTTTCTTGTACCAGTCTGTGGAAATACAATCTATTCACCCATCTGGCTCTTTTATATACTGATAGTGCTGAACACCCTTACTGCACCTTTGTCATCAGACTGATAGTTACCAGTCCTGAATGGTTTCTGTTGCTGTTGTTCAGTTTACCAGACTGCATTGCATACTTTTCATTGATTATTAAAATTCATAAATAGAAATATCTCTTCCACTAGTATGAAATCACTACAGACACAAAAATGAAAAATTTTACACTGTTTTCTGTAACACTCAGGGTTACTAGGTTTTTGGACTTTATCCATCTTCCAGTATACCAGAACACTAGAAGGCCAGATGATGGGCAAAATCCAAAAAAAACCTGTTATCCTGAGTGTTATACACTGTTGTCAGAATCCTATAGACTATATTCTGTAAGTTGGCAGGGTTTGAGTGGAATCACAAGTGGCCAGAATATGTTTCATCATATATTTCTACCATCAAATACAACTCAGTATGCGTTTATCTTTTATCCATTGTCTTTGGTCAGTAACCCAACATATTTCATCTGTTTCTCTGCATTGTCGTCAGCATACAGTTTATCAGTCGTAAACAGCTTGAAGACGAGGAGAATACTGGTGACACGAACCATGACAAGTCAATTTAAACAATCAGCCCACCCCTCTTTCTGTCTAGGAACAGCTGTTATTGTTACACAGTACAGCATGGGTTTGCCTTCCATCATTTGCCGTTTCCACTTCTTTGTGTAGAGATGGACAGCAAGTAGCACAGGAAATTGAAAACAAATGGAGAAGACAAAGCTCTCATAAAAGTAATGTTATTGTTCAATGGGTACCCCAACATTAAATATGTTACATGTTTCAGTGATGACAGTCAGTGGTGTTTAATGCCTTATTGCATTCAGTAGTGAAGGAATTTGATTATCAAGTGTTAAATTAGCATTAAATAGCAGTTTAACAGGGTGTCATGTGGAACAGTTATATGGCCAAGTTCAAAATAATGATTATAAATTACATGGAAAAGAATGTTAATCACCCTTTTTCTTTATAGGAGTCATTATCATGTCATTATATGCAGATGTAATTCAGTTGATCATGTGTAAGGAGCCAGGTTAGTGTAGTCGGTATAGCAACTAGCTATGGGATGGAGAAGCAAGTAATCACATTTCAAGTCTCAGTAGGGTGAAGAATTTTCTCCACGCCATCCAGACCAGCTCTGAGGTCCATGCAACCTATCCAATGGGTACAGGGGGCTTTTTCCCCGGGGGTTAAGGGGCCAGGGCGTGAAGCTGACCACTGACCTCCAGCTAGTGCTGAGGTAAAGAAAATGTCGTTTTATACATCCACTCTCCCATATGTCTTCATTATACAGGGTGTCCCAGGAGGAATGGACCAAACTTCGGGAGGNAGGGTAAAGAAAATGTCGTTTTATACATCCACTCTCCCATATGCCTTCATTATATAGTGCTTAATTATTTAAGCACAGGGAAAACTTTATCTCAACTGAACATGTAAAATTATACTGTGAAATGTAGTATTCATACATTTTACATGCTAAAACTTTCAGACAGAAATTTGTGGTTAAAAGTGCATAAAAGCAGTACATGATCATTCATTTTTAGAAACAGCAAAAGTTTGATCCATTTGTTATCTTTTTTAGATATTACATGCCACGATCGTCTGAGTCTTCATTGCGACTTAAGGTGGGTGGCGGCAACCTGATTCAGCACTCAACCCCTGTGGTAGAGCTCCGTGCGCCTTTCGTGCAGACCCACATGGGTCCAATGAGACTCCGTAACTTCCATCGTCCACCCATGAAGAGGTTCTCCCACGGGATTCTTGCACATCCTGGACCTCATCCAGTTCTTCCGCTTCTCAAACATATCAAGAAAAAGGCAAAGGTATGTGATGTACAAATTAGGTATGTCCAAAATTATGTAATAAATTAAAACAACTTGTAGGCATTAAAGGTGATAACTAGTGCATCTGCTTGTGCCTTACATTTTATGTGGAACTGAACAAAGCTGTTATTTGTTTACCATTGTTTATATTCTAACTTTGTGGCCAGTTTCAGTTGTAATAAAACACTCCTTCTTAAGAAATGGAAGTGTCACTGTTAGAGTCTGCTTATGTGACAGCTGTGTTCAGAGGTCTGTAGATTTTCATGTATAAGGCCTGGCAGTTTTCTGAAAATATTCGTTCAGTCATCCAAAAATGCAGTTCCTCTCGAGTTGTTCCATTTCCATATCAGGATGTATGACAGCAGGAACCTAAATAGCTTTACAGCCTCTCTGCATCTACAGTAAGTCATAGTATGTTCGTGTGCAGCCATGAAGAAAATTAAAGGTGGTTAATTATTTAATTTTATTTTTTTTGGATGGGATGAGACTGAGTCCACTTGGTATGTCAGCCACTATTTGGCCTATTGTACCAGTCCCAGATGATAGGCTGATTAATGAATGCAGGGCAGTTGGTGGAATGGGAAATGGCAGGGGAAACTGAAAAGTACTCTGTGAAAACCTGCCCCAGTGCCACCTTGTTCACCACAGATCCCATGTGACGTCACATGGGATGGAACTCGGGCTACAGTGGTGGGAAACTGACGACTAACTGCCTGAGCTATGGCATGGCGCTGTAAAATGTGTAGCTGGCTGCAGATACATTTTCTGAAAGCACAGATATTAAATCCTATTGGCTTACTGACTTTCCGAATTCACGCATGGGTGCAATTGAATTTTAAATCATTCATGAAAACCTGGTGATTCCCTAGGGGGTTGTGCCCTGCAGTTTGAGGAACCAAGTGATGTGTGAATATTAATAAATTGGCAGTTTGCTTGCCTGGTTATACCTGAATATTAATGATCTGTATTTATTTCTTAAGCAACGAGAGCAAGAACGAGCTGCCTCAGGGGGTGGGGATGTCTTCTTCATGAGGACTGCTGAAGATCTTACAGGACGGGATGGAGATTTGGTTCTAATTGAGTTCTGTGAAGAACATCCACCGCTTATAAATCAGGTGAACTTTCATTGGTTGGTTAATTTCAATCTGTGACTGGAATTATGATCAGAATGTTTCATAAGTTTCCCTTTATCTAGATCAGCAGGAAGATTTGCATTTTCTTTGTCAGTAGGTTTGTATAAGAAGAACTTTTCAGCATGGAAATTTAGATAAAAAAATTGAGATTGAGTTAGTCCCAGTGACCATCTTCTTGCATTCTGCCTGTATAATCAAACTGTCCTCATCCTACATAATTTAACGCTGAAGATCGAGGCACTATGTTCCTCTGACATATTGGTATCTGCCTAGAAGTTTGTAAAGTGTCATAACCCATAAGATGACTATCTGAGTCTATTAATAAAGTCTGTTTCTACCTCTTCAGTTATGTTTTGTCTTCTTTTCTAGGTTGGAATGTGCTCCAAAATAAAGAACTATTATAAGAGACGGGCTGGCAAGGATCAGGGACCACAAGAGTACCGATATGGAGAAGTGGCATATGCGCACACTTCTCCCTTTCTGGGTCACTTGCCGCCTGGGCAGTCATTGCAAGCAGTAGAGAACAACATGTATCGAGCCCCCATATATGAGCATAACGTTCCGGATACTGACTTCCTGGTCATCAGGACAAGGTTTGGAAGCACGATCGCCTTTCCATGTTATTGTTTATTTATTTATAGAAGTAAAAGAAAGAACTAAAATATTGGAGGGATTTAGAGAATTGCCTCAAAGGACAAATTATTAAATGATAGAATACTATGGTATAGGCAGATTTTAAGAATTACACAGAGCCAGTGTTCTAAAATAGATATTGAAGTGAAGCTAAAAGGAAATCTCTCAAGAGGAAGAAAATGGGGGGAATTTGGGGAGAATGAGGAACTTGGGGAAGGTAGGAGTAGATGGAGAGATTAGGTTGCTGTCTGGCCCATATAAAAACATAAACACTGAAGGTAGAAAATTCGTTAATTTTTTATTTAACAGCTCTGTCAGTAGTAGATTGTACAGCATTGAATGGTAGGATAGGTAGTGAAAATGAATTGAAATGTACATGAAAGGAAGTGGAGATGGCATAATGTAAGACACTGTCCTGGTATTTGCCTGGAGGGACTGAGGAAAGCCATGGAAACCTCAGTCTCTGGGCTGTGATTTGACTTCTCAAATATAATGCAGGCATGCTGCCCATTCATCTGTGAGGTTTTCTTTCTCATTTTATATTGCCTTACTTCAAGGAAACTCTGTCTCAGTGGTCCAGTGTTAATATGCTCACCATTGGACCCAAGGATTGTGGGTTCAAATCAGGGCAATGGCGATAAAAATTAGTGGCACAACTTCCTTCAGAAGGGAACTAAAGCCAGGGGTTTGTATTTACAGCATGTACTAGGGGCGTTCAAAAATGATTGACACCATTTATTGGAAAAAAATACGTAAGTATTATATTAGCGGTATTTCCCGCCAATGTCTATGCACCTTTGCCATTGTTTTGGCAGTTTCGGTATTTGCACAGCAAACCATTTTTTGGGGGTATCCTGGTGCCACTGCTGGACAACTGCCTGAAGCTCGTAGTTGGAGGTGACTGTCTTACCCCGAATGATGTCTTGCATTGCATTGAATAGAGTGTAGTTGCTAGGGGCAAGATCGGGCAAGAATGACCGATGAGGCAGCACGGTGTACCCTAGAGCACCCAGGGTGGCAATGGTCTGCTGACTGCTATGTGGCCGCACCTTGTCATGTTGGAGAAGAACGCCACACCCCCATTTTACGTGGTGGCATTGGAGCAGTGAATTGCAGTACCAATCACTGTCGATGGTCGTACTGGGGGCAGCCAATCCAACAGAAGGATCCCCTCATGATCCCAGAACACAGTCGCCATTTGCTTCCGGATGAATAGTCCAGGTCGTGACTTCTTGGGAGGAGGGCTCCCAGCGTCCTTCCACTCTGTGGCCTGGCAGCACTGTTTGACCTGTGCGCAGTAGCAATGTCATCTCATGGCCATAGGTGGCACTACAGTATGTCTTTGACACTGCTGCTTTTCCGGAGTTATGGAGGGAGTGTCAATCATTTTTGAACTACCTAAATGAAAGAACTTTTCACTCATGAGAGATGAGTGAGTGCAAAATTAAACACCCATTTTGGTTGCCCAAAAGATCTGCTGTTGTGGTCCCTCAACTGTGGAGACCTCCAGTGGACAAGCATTGAACAACTTAATCCAACTGAAATATGCAACTGGATAACATAATTCACCCAAATGCTGTCAGAATGGAAAATGAGTTATAAATGTGCCAGCCAGTTGAGGTTAAAAATGCAAATGACTTAATTGTCAAAGTGTGGCACCAACCAGCCACCAACATGTTTCAAGGACAAATGTTGAACATGTGCTCTTCACAGACTGATTGAAAGAAAGAGACAGAAACAGCAGATTCAGGGGCACTTGCCAACAAAAATAAAAGATCATATTACACTTTTTTCTTGAGTTCATGTGGAGCTGTAGAATTCCAGAGCCAACCCAATGTTTAGCTGTGTCTGAATTTGTATACTATCTATAAAAGCTTTCCTGAATTTGTACTTATTGCAGAATGGACTGTCAGGCAGCAGTGAGAGATGTACCTACACTTCAGCTGGTATTACACTCTTGACCTGCACCAGAAACAACTTTCTGTTGCTGATAATGTATATATTCAGTGAAATCATGATTTAATGCATATAATAATGGGTCAGGGTCCTCCAGTTTGGGGGGGGGGGACACAAGACTGATGACCTTGCTCTGTAAAAAAAAGTTGCAAAATCTAACGAAGTGAAAACCAGATGGGTCTATTTCAAGACAAATCTGGCAGAATCTACTATGGAAGGCTATGCCTCAAAAGGGTTTGTTTTGCCAGTGATGCTGGTGATGAATGGTGGATTAGAGGCAAGGGTTATTTGTAGGAACTTTAGATAGAGATACAAATTTGTTTTTTACAAGTAAGCTCTGCCAAAAACATGTCATCTAGATGTAAGCAGCATGTTGTTCTTTCAAGTTTGGTATCTTAGTGTAAATATGTTTGTCTTACTAGAACTTTACTAGTTGTTAAGGTTAGGTGTTTTGGAAGAAGTATCTATTTTTCACAATTTTTCCATTGATAGTTCAGTGGACTTTATGATAGCAGCAAACATACTAATCATGCTTGTGGTCCCTTGGCAGGCAGCAGTATTACGTTCGAGAGATAGATGCCCTGTTCGTTGCTGGCCAAGAGTGCCCCCTGTATGAAGTGCCGGGCCCTAACTCAAAACGAGCTAACAACTTTGTTCGAGATTTCTTGCAGGTGAGTGTTCTCCAACACAGATTCCAGACGGCTGAGAACAGCAGACTGTTGGGAGAATTATATGTTGCTTTAGAAGAGTTGAAATAGCAGCTCAGCAACAAGTCTCATAATCTGCTGTCCGTATCTTGTCATTTTGTATGAAAAGTACTGTCTTCTGGGCCATGATTCTATATAGTCTGGCAGAAAGTTACATATGTTTCAGAGGAACCTTCTGCCTCTGTCTTCATTGTAGAAGAATATTCATCTTCCCTGAAGATGGAGACAATAGGTTATTCTAGAACACAGGTAAGTTTCTACCAGACTATGTGGAGTCACATCAAAGAAAGTGATTTTTACTATTTACATAGTACAAGTACTCCTCTTCACTGGGTAGCGGGGGCTCTTTCCCCTGGGATAAAGTGGCAGGGGCATGAAGCTGACCACTCACCTCCAACTAGTGCTGAGGTCAAGAAAATGTGGTTCTGTACATCCACTCCCCCTTAAGCCTTCATGGCATAGTGCTTACTTAGTTAAGCACAGGGACAGCTTTACTAATGAGAAAGCCCATTGAAATTCAGTGGGTACTGATTTCCTTTGTATCATCATCCTTCAGTCCATGTATCCTTTCATACCTTTACCTCATTCCAGCTTGTCTCCATTAAACAGTGAATTAAGTTACATCTGATCTTTGAGAATGACAACATCTATGCATATGTAGTCACAAATTGTCTCCTATAAAATGTTTGTGATTAGGCTAACTATATCATGCAGGATGACATGGAAAGGACACAGTGGTAAATACATACAAGATTTTGGGTTCAAAACATCTTAGGGAGGCAATGTGTCAGACCTAACCATTTCATAATAAAATTATTCTTAGAGGAATAGCAGCAGAATGCAAGACAGAGCCACAGCATTAAGACAGCTAACAGATCTTTTATATATGTGGCAGAGTACAGATATTTTGGAATGACAGTAACAAATAAAATTGTACTTAAATAAATTAAATGCAGATCAAATTCATGGAATTTCTGCCATTGAGGTCAGAATCTTTGATCTTCTCACCTGCTATTTTTTATGTATTCATAGTGGGGTGAGACTGAGTCCACTTGGTACTGTGGCCACAACTGACCTATTGTACCAGCCCCAGGTGATAGGCGAGGGTGATTGTAGAGCCATTGGTGGGATGAAAATTGGCAGGTGAAACGAAGTACTCAGAGAAAACCTGCCCGAGTGCCACTTTGTTCACCACAAATCCCACAAGACCAGACCTGGGCTGTTGTGGTAGGAAGCCGGTGACTAATTGTGTGAGCTATGGCGTGGCAGGCTATCTGAAAACATGAAGATTAAAATGTACAAAACTGTCATTTTGTCTGATGTTCTATATGGGTGTGAAACTTGGTCTCTGACATTAAGGCAAAAACACAAACTGAGGGTGTTTGAGAACAAGATGCTGAGGAGAATATTTGAACCTAAGAGTGATGAATTAACAGGAGGCTGGAGAAAATTGCAACATAACTATTGAAATTAATTTTTTATGAAACCAATGTAAGAACAAGATTTGAGGTTCTTGTGGTGGATGCTATAAGATTACTGTCATCTGGGATGTCATGCCATGTAATCTGGTAAGATTGTTACCAACTTTTTTTGGAGGAATCCACTGTTTCCATCTTTTGCCCTGTAAATGGAGGCTTTTGGTTCCTCCAGAAAAGTTGGTAACGCTCTACCAGGCTACATGGCATGGCATCATTCTAAGAGCTTATTTTAGTTTAGTTCGTGACAGAAATGTTATGTCCTCAGTTGAATGTGTAACCTATATCTCCTTCACATGTCCAAGCTCTCTGCTTTTAGGGCCACAGAAAAGTGTCCCTGAGAGATAGCAATGCTCATAGTTATACTAGTAACTGAGCTAAGTGTAAATCCAGAAATCAATGATACAAGGAAGATTGAAGCCAGCAGAGATGCAGCAATGCATGGGAACCTGATTTCCATAAAAATGAATGAGAAAAGTCAGTAATGGAATAATTTTTTTATGTGAAATTTGAGATTCCCACAGCAGTAATTGTGCTTTTTGGGGTGTGACACCACATAGTCTGGTAGATGTTTACTGGTATTTCGCACCACCATGCTCCCTCAAATCTTCACAGAAATATTGACAGCATGTTCCTCCAAAGTGTTCTTTTAGTTTGGTAACCCACTGTGACATTATCATCACTCAGCATTAAAGTTTCACACAGACCAGAAAGTCAGTTCACTAACATTGTCCAGTTTGAATTCCTGGTTAGTTTTATATGTACTGTTCATTGTTTGTAGTCTTAATATCGAGTCCTGAATGTCCAATGCAGGTTTTCATATATCGTCTGTTCTGGAAAAGCCGAGACCTACCACGCAGGATAAAGATGGATGATATTAAGAAAGCATTTCCTTCACATTCTGAGAGCAGTATTAGGAAGAGGCTGAAACTGTGTGCTGATTTCAAGAGAACAGGTACTGCCATCTTTTTGGTTGCAATGAAAATTGTAAATTGATACAAATTATTCAGAATACCTCTTCTTTTTGTATTAAAATAATGTAAATCATTACTCAGAATTACTGGGGTTTTGGACTTTGTCCATCATCTGATATTCTATAAACTAGAAAGAGCTAACCTCAATCACTGGGCCTTCTTTCTAAGGGGGCCCATACATGTATGTGTCTGGCTTGCGAGTCCGACTTGGCTAGGGTTCCAATGAGCCAAACTCGTCTGTGTGTGGTGAAATTAATCCGAGCCCGGCTCCTTGCCGAGCCAGACTCGTACATGTATGGGCCACCTAAGGGACCTAACAGATAAGTGTCTTCCCTCCTTTACCTGAGGATGGAAACAGGTATTGTGTTTTCTAGTCTCTAGAATACCGCACAATGGATGATTATTCAGCCTAGTTATAATTTTGTTCTATTTAACCAAGAACAGTATAATATAATTATTATTAGATAGGGCAAGGTGGTCTCAGTGTAAGACAGTGGGCTCTTATTGAGAGGGTTCTGAGTTTGATCCACAGTCAGGTCTGTGTGTGGGTTTTGTGCTCAGAGTTGCAGCCTTCACATCCACCAGAGATAAAAGGTCAAGGAATTTGAAGAATATTCCATAATGTAGTATACAAAATTATCAGTAGCATTCATTGAAGTTTATTAAACTTAAAAATGGGAATAATGTACGGCAAAGTTGTTAAAGTCTCCGGTACCAAACTGCAATCCGTGGAGGAGTTTATGGGACACATGGAAAATTTCATTTATGGTATAACGCAAATTATGCTTTGTTACAAATCAATATGGCTTAAAATTAGAATGGCCCAGCAAATTTTTGTGGAAGTCTCCTATTTTGAATCATCTGTGAAACAGTTAATGGGATATATGGAAGAACCCATTTATGGCCTTACGCAAACCAAGGTTTTTTTCTGTATCTGTATGGATGAAAATGGGAGTTGCTCAACAACTTTTAGTGAAAGTGTCTCATACTGAATTTTTAGAAGATCTGGCCAGCAGGTTAGATGCTGATACTAAGGTCACAGATGGACAGGTGTGGCCTCCACATGATGTTTTCCTTTGTAACGCATACCTAGAAGCTAGAAGAAATGGAACAGTGAGAGAGAATTAGTTGTAAAGCACTGGAAGGTAAATAAGATTGTGTTGGTATGTTTTAATATTGAATACAGATACGTGGTGCTATCAGAAAGTTCCCAAAATTTGAATTTTGCGTGCGAATGGTTATGAGTACATCAAAATATCGCTAGGTGTCTTCTCACACACCCTTCTTGAATCACTGTGGTAAGCGGCGAGTTGAGTGGTTGGATTTATTGTTGGTGAACGTATTTCCATTGTTTTG
>NW_019721527.1:668425-716844 GCF_002891405.2 Cryptotermes secundus
AAGTTTGTGCCACAACTGCTGCAAAATGAACAGAAGCAGCATCTCTTGGAAGTCTGCAGGGAACTTCAACAACAGCTTCAAGAGGATCCTAACTTACTTTCGAAGGTTGTCACTGGTGACGGAAGTTGGGTTTATGGCTATGACCCGGAAAGTAAGCAGCAATCATTGCAATGGAGGAGCCCTTCACCTTGGCCAAAAAAATCTCGACAAGTCAAGAGCAACATTAAGTCCATGTTGATCTGTTTTTTTTTTTATATTGACGGGATTGTTCATAAGGAGTTCATCCTTCCTGGTCAGACAGTCAGTAAAGAGTTCTATCTTGATGTTCTAAGGCATTTGAGGAAGGACGTAAGGAGAAAACGTCTGGAGAAGTGGCACACGAACAACTGGGTACTGCACCATGACAATGCACGACCACATACGGCTTATATTGTGCAGGAATTTTTGGCTAAAAACAAGATAGCTGTTGTTCCCCACCCACCGTACTCACCAGATTTAGCTCCATGTGACTTTTTCTCTTTCCCGAGATGAAAATCAAGTTGAAGGGGCGAAGATTTGATACAGTTGAGGAAATTCAAGTGGAAATGCAGACCGTACTAAACACCCTAACAAAGAAAGACTTCCAGGATGCATTTCAAAAGTGGCAGAAATGCTGGGATCGGCGTATGCACTCCCAAGGGGACTACTTTGAAGGTGATGGTGCAGAATAAGATTCAGGTAAGACGTAATAGTTTTTATTAATATATTTCAGGAAGTTTTGGATTGCACCACATAGATTCCAATTGAGACTAAGAGGAAGGATGGGACTACCCAGCGGCTGAGGAAAGGGGTCATTGTGAGGGATGATACCAGTGAGAACGAGCTCTGGGAAGGCAGAGATAGATTGAAAGTTTTGGTGTCAAGGCAACCCACATGAAGCATAAGCACTGAGAGAAAAAGAACATGCTTCTCTTCTGGAGAGTTTAGCACAAGAAACGTCAGGATCACAGAGGAACACAGAATCCAAAAGTAAACTTAAAAAGAGTGTGCATTTACTGCATTGGATTGTATGTTTCCAAGCTTCCTAATTTTGCAGGATGTGAATTATCCTGTTAGAGAGTTAGGCAGGGGCTCCCCTGTGTATCATGTCCATCCTTTGAAGTTCATTTCGGAGGCATGGGAGGCGTTTTATGATGCTGTTGGTAGGCTACACCTGTCTTAAGGATTTAGAAGGAAGTGGTCATTGATTAATTTGAGGTAGTATCTTGGCATGTGGCTGACAGGACTGAAGAAAACCAGAAAAATCTTAGTATACTTAGGGTCCCAGCAAAGATTCAAACGAAGAACTTCCTGAATACAAGGCTAGAGCTGTGTCAGTTTGCCCAGTCTTTAAGAAGTAAGATTTGTTAAATTTGGTAGTGCTAAAAATAGTAGCTTCATTGTGCCATTTTCATTACATAATTTGATTCTGGGTATGTTGTGATTGTGTTTACCTAGGCATGGATTCCAATTGGTGGGTTATCAAGCCTGACTTCCGGCTGCCGACAGAGGAAGAGATCCGTGCCATGGTTTCCCCAGAGCAGTGCTGTGCATACTTCAGTATGATTGCTGCTGAACAGAGGCTTAAAGTAAGTTGTATGTCTACGATTTTTCTGATCTGCAGGCTGTGTGTGTGCTACAGTCCCACAGATTTTTGACCGCTGACAGGGATGTTGGTCTAATTGGAATATTTGCATACCTCCACTCATGTCTCTTGTCTTTGTAGACAACAAACTCTTCTAGTATCCTCCAATTTATTACACTAATCTGATATATTACAAGTTTTCTTTAAAATCAGTAGTTGAGGCACTATGCTACAAGTTGGAAGGTCGCGGGTTCAAGTCCCGATGAGGTCATTGGATTTTTTTCAATTGACCTAATCCTTCCAGCCGCATTATGGCCCTGGGGTCGTCTCAGCCTCTAACAGAAATGAGTACCAGGAATTTATTAAATAATTTTCCTGGGGAGTAAAGTGTGGCCGGCGCGTAAGGCTGACAACCTTACTGCCATCTTTGAGCCGATTGTATAGATAATGTGGGACCCTCAACGTCTCAGAACGCTATGGGCCTTCACGGCCTGTTACAGGGATAGCTTTATTTTTTACTCTTTACTTTTATCCCCAATAGATGAGACAAATTTATTAAAATATAGATCACCGTTTTCTTACCTGGCATAATCTTGATTTGTTTAATTTTTTTTTTAAAGTGTAATCAACAAGGAGCTTAGATATCCTGACAATAAAATAAACAATATAGGAAATTTATCAACAGCATAACAGTTCAGTCACATTCTATCTGTTATTGCCTCCAGGTTTTCAATTTGTCTTTATGTAAAGTACCCCTTTTATTGTAAGATTTGAGGTTTTCATGGCGGTGACTATGAAGAAAGCCGTATTCTGCTATATGGCACTGTGCAGAAATTGTGTTAACCGACGTTCCTCCCAAACGTCGGTTATACAATTTCTACACAGCGCCACATCCCAGAAGACAGCTTTCTTCATACCCCTTTTATTGCTCCAGTCTTTATGAAATTAGACATAATTCAGCAATTTTGTTGTGCAGGGAGCTCCAGTATAAAATTTGATGAAAATGAAATCACTGGAGTTCAAGTTATAAGATGAGAGAGCATAAAATCCCCTTTGTTTTTGTGGGCATAGTATGTTGCATGTGCAAGAAATTTCTCTCTCAATACATCTTATGTCCTGAATTCCATGATAATTTACATAACCACAACAGTTTCAGTGGGCTTTGTGCTACTCATTAGATAATCCAAAAAATCAGTCATTCAGGCCCTCTAAGTGAATTTATTGTTTTAGGATGCTGGCTATGGAGAGAAGTTTCTGTTTACCCCTCAAGAAGATGATGATGAGGAAATGCAACTGAAGATGGATGATGAAGTGAAGGTTGCTCCTTGGAACACAACCCGGGCCTACATTCAGGCAATAAAGGGGAAGTGCCTCTTGCAGCTCACAGGACCTGCGGACCCCACGGGCTGTGGAGAAGGCTTCTCTTATGTCAGGGTCCCCAACAAACCAACGGTACAGTCCAAGTGACCAACGAATAAATTAAGCTGTATCATTTGGATTTAGGGGAATGAAATGCCCTCCTGTTATGCTGCTACTGTGGGGATATATGATAGATCATATCCCAGCTCATATACATAGGCGAGTCAAATGAAAACCTTAAATATTTTTTTGAGTATTATTTATTGTGCACAAGTGGTACAAAGCTGTATCACTTTTCAACATAATCTCCCCCACGCTCAATGCGAGTCCTCCAGCGCTTACAAAATGCATGAATTCCTTTGGAAAAAAATTCTTTTGATAGTCTGTGCAACCACTCATGCACCATGTGGCATACCTCTTCATAAGAACGGAACATCTTTCCTCCCATTGCTTCTTTGAGTGGTCCAAACATACGGAAATCACTTGGGGCAAGGTCTGGTGAGTATGCCGGATGAGGAAGACACTCAAAATGCAGGTCATTGATTGTTGCAACTGTTGTACGGGCAGTATGGGGCCTTGCAATGTCATGTTGCAAAAGGATACTTGTGGACAGCAATCCACGTCGCTTTGACTTGATTGCAGGCCGAAGATGATTTTTTAGGAGATCTGAATATGATACACTGGTGACAGTGGTCCCTCTAGGCGTGTAGTGCTCCAAGATTACGCCTTTTTCGTCCCAAAAGAGAGTCAGCATAACCTTCCCTGCTGATGGTTGTGTTCGAAACTTTTTCAGTTTTTGAGATGAGGAATGGCGCCATTCCTTGCTCGCTCTCTTTGTTTCCGGTTGGTGGAAGTGAATCCAGGTTTCATCCCCAGTAACGATTCTTGCAAGGAAGTCATCACCTTCTTGTTCAAAGCCCCGCAGAAGTTCTTCACAAGCATCAATACGTCGGTCTTTCAATTCAGGAATCAGCTGCCATGGCACCCATCTTGCAGACACTATGTGAAACTGGAGCACATCGTGCACAATGTGGTGTGCTGAACCATGACTAATGTTTAAACTTGCTGCAATTTCATTCAGTGTCACTCGGCGGTTTTCCCTCACTATGGCTTCAACTGCTGCAGTGTTCTCTGGAGTCACAACTTGATGTGCCTGACCCGGATGAGGAGCATCTTCCACTGAAATCACACCATTTGCAAACTTCCTACTCCATTCGTACACTTGCTGCTGTGACAGACATGCATCACCATACTGAAACTTCATTCTTCGATAAAATTCAATAGGTTTCACACCTTCACTACACAAAAACCGAATAACAGAACGCTGTTCTTCCCTGGTGCAAGTCTCAAGTGGGGCAGCCATCTTATACTGGTGCTCTGATGGTGTTCGTGCATCTGCACTATGCTGCAACCTACAGGCCATTCTGCATGCTGTTTGTAGCACGCTTACCAACTTACAGGATAATGGTGCGAAATTTTGATTTTTTATTACAAATTTAAGGTTTTCATTTGACTTACCCTTGTAATATTGTGATGTATAGATAAAAAAGGTTAACCTTCATGAAAACTGGATCTCATATGCCTTTCTGTCATTCAAATTGTGTATGATTTGAAATTCCTCATGTTGAATGACAGAAGTGGTCTGTATTAATTTAATTGTTTTGCTAGCATTGTGTAGGGCCTGCGTACATGCCATTGGCCCTGCAAACCTGGAAAGAGCCACTTGTGATGGGAAATCATGACATAATTCAATTGCTACAATTGTGTGATCTTGCACAGTGTCATTCCTTCATAAAACTGACCTTCACATTGTCTCTTTTACTGTTGATGGGGAGTACAAAGGTGTGGGTGTTGTTCCCATTTCTACAACAAAATGAATACATTTCATTTGGATTTGAAGTTCTCACAGCAATGATTATGAAGAGTTCTGTCTTCTGCGATACAATGCCATGTAGTCTGGTAGGAGGTGATCTGCATTTTATAGGAACATATTGCCTCTATCTTCAGCATGGAAGAACCAACAAGTAGCAGACAGCTAGCAGTGCTTTGCTTGTTACCCACTTCTTATTTGCATTTTGCTTTGTTTACTCTTGGGCCCTGAAGATGGAGGCAGAATGTTCCTCCAAAATGTTGGTACTCTTTTACTGGAATACGCCATGTCTCATCCCACAGTGGTAGTCTTCAAATTTCCTTTTTATAACTACACTGATTAGACAACTAGGATTCCTACAGTTTTGTGTCAAGTTCTTATTTCATTACCCATGTTACTAGAAACTGTACTGAACTTATATAAACTGCAAACATGCCAGGCACACACATCACATGTCTCTCAGACATTGGCTGGCTTATTCCAAAGAACACGTCCACTTCCAAGACTTTGCTTTTTAAGCTGTGTAGCAGAATTTCTTTTACAGTGGAGGGCTGTTAACTCTGTGCTCAGCCCCTAGGCCAAGCTGGCACTTTTTATTTTTGTAGTTTTGTGGTGTATTTAATATGCTTTGAATACTTCACATTACAGAGCATCAGTTAATAGGATGATTAACAAATAGAAAATATGTAGAAGGAAGCGGTCATGACTTAATTTGAGGTACTGTCACAGCATTAGCAAAGAGGGACTGAGAAGAACCATAGAATCTTTAATTAGGATAGCCAGTCCCTTAGGTTGAAATTTGAACATGAAATTTTTTAATACAGCAAACTCTTCTACTGCCTTGATTCTGGAACCTTAGCTTTTTCTTCTCCCTCCTGCCCTTCCGCCGGTTCCATGGTGGTGTAGTGGTTCTGGCAGTAATGTATGGTGTTCTTTATGGATGGGATACATGAGTAGCATGCCAGTGGGGTGCCTGCCTCAGTGTTCATGTGTACTACTTCTAGTGGCCTCTACTCCTTCACCCTGCACAGTCCCCAGACAAATTTTTTTTGATCAGTCCTCATATATTCTGGATGTACAAGTTCTTTTTGTTTTGAATGAAGTGACTCAGTGGAACCTAAACCCATTCTGGTGTGCTGACCTGAACATTTCTTGTGTTGCAGCAAAGCAAAGAAGAGCAGGAGGCCCAACCAAAGAGAACTGTAACAGGAACAGATGCTGACTTGAGGAGGCTGTCACTCAACAATGCTAAGGCTTTACTGAGGAAGTTTGGAGTACCAGAAGAAGAGGTGGGTCTCATACGCTTGAAGTTTCGTTTTTCCACACAGATTGGTCTTGACAAGATGCAGTAATTTGACTTCACACAGAGAAATAGTATTAGATGGAACAATGGGCTTTATTCTTTAGACAGGAGTAACAAGTTTCCCTCTGAGAGAAAGCACACTTACAGTGCAACTGTGAGAGAATAAATATAGCTTGTAATGAGAACTTCATTCTAGCAATAGAAATCATTAGTATATACTGCCAACTTTTTAACACCAAACATAGACCAAGGACTTTTCTTCCAGCATGTTCATCATTCTATTTCAGTGCTTTAGTTTGTAATGTTTGTAATAACTGTGCTTGTACTTTTGCTTCCCAAACTTCGGTCAGTAAGGGTTAATCTACCCTCTGGATCCCTCCCTTTTCCAGCAGAGGAGAAGAATCATTATTACAAATTTTGTAAATTCTTGATACATTCAGGTTGCACTGTATACATTGGGATTACAGTCTTCTAGGCCAGTACCAGTGTTTTCGATGTGTGGAAGAAGTGACTTATGTCTTCTGTCCTGAAAATAGAGGACTGTGGTTCTTCTGAAACATTGGTATCTGTCCACCAGACTGCTTGGTGTCACAACCTAGGAGACCATATCTTCATGACCTCTGCTGTGAGGACCTCAGTACTATGGTCCACAGCAATCACGTTGAGTTTTATGGAGAAGTCAGTGGAGTAGAAATACTTTGTGATTAATTCTAATAAATACATGAATTCCAACAGAGACTTATGTTAAGACAATTGAAATTTAAGTTGCCAAAAGTTTGTGTATAGAAAATGTAAGACGTGATAACACTGGAGTTGCAAAGGTAAAAGGNCTGTGATTAATTCTAATAAATACATGAATTCCAACAGACTTATGTTGAGACAATTGAAATTTAAGTTGCCAAAAGTTTGTGTGTAGAAAATGTAAGACGTGATAACACTGGAGTTGCAAAGGTAAAAGGTAATGCTATCCTTGTAACAGTCTGTAGAGGTGCATAGGTTGTGAGATGTTGAGGCTCTCACATTTTCTAGAGAGTTGGCTCACAGATGATGGTCAGGCAGCGCTGACTGCCCTTTTCCACCTCAGGAAGATTCCTGGTACTCATTTCTGTTAGAGGCTGAGTCAACCCCAGGGCCATAGTGCAGCTGGAAGGATTAGGTCAATTGAAAAATCCAGTGACCTCATCAGGAATCGAACCCATGATCTTCCATCTTGTAGCATAGTGCCTCAACCAACTATGCTACAGCATGCCCCCACACTGGAGTTGCAAAACTTGCATTAATGAATTATGAATTATTTTTGTTTCAAGATCAAGAAGCTGTCTCGTTGGGAAGTCATTGATGTTGTTCGAACGTTATCAACTGAGAAGGCCAAGGCTGGAGAAGAGGGGATGACCAAATTCTCACGGGGGAACAGGTTCTCAATCGCAGAACATCAAGAAAGGTACTTAGTTATCATTTAAGCTAAATAAGTCCATGATACATGGCCTGTTCTGAGCATTCAGTAGTCACATAACTGATCAAGAGATTGTTATTTCACTCAGAAGTTCATTACCGTCATAACAAATACCTGTCGTAAAAGCCTTTCATGAATTATTTCACTGCAGTTGACATCCTGACAAATTATTTTCTATTTATTTTATGTGGTTTGTGAGTAATCTCTTCCTGTGAGGTTTTCAGACCAAAGTGTTGTTTGTCTAGTGCCCCAGATACATTATATTTTAGCCTTTCCAGCTCCTGCCCACCTAGGCAAATGTGTAGAATCTGTTTCTAAGGTGCGGGCACCATAGGACAGATTCTGTTACCCCCAACGATAGATTATGAGATTCATCGTTAGTAGAAGGGACCTACAGCTGGACTCATATGATGGGGGAGGGGTCTGATATTGAAGAAAGCACTCTTCTGGGATTTGGCACCGTGTATATGTGGTGTTAACCGACGTTTCAGAGGAATGTATCGCCTCCATCTCTGCTTTTACCGGTTCTCACGGTCTCTTTGCTTTGCAGATTTCTTATATTTTTTCTTCTACCCTGAAGATGGAGGCGATACGTTCCTCCGAAACGTCGGTTAACACCACATATACACGGTGCCAAATCCCAGAAGACTGCTTTCTTCATAGTCACTGCCATGAAAGCCTCAAATCTTACAGGGTCTGATATTGTTTACATTCTCAAAGATCTATCCTTGGTGGAGGTGAAGGTTTTAGTCTGCATATGGAAACTGCACACAGATATGAGTGAGGATTGAACTTTGAGTCTTCTGAATTACAGTCTAGTGTCTTACCCCAAGACCACCAGACTTATCATAAATTTATATAGTCAAAGAAAGTTGCCAGAATAAATTAACACAGTGGGTATGTCCAGGCAGTACTTATTCAGTACTGAAAGGATTTGTAGAACAAGGAATCTGTGAAATAGGGAATTTGGTTTTGTGAGTTCTGCTCAGATTTCCCTGTTGAAGTTGCTTGCTAGAAAGATATTAATACAGTATGGTAAAATTCAGTTTATATACAACCTCAGGACCTGCAGAGACCTCCAAACTAACTGAAGGCTGATGTATAACTTCAGGTACAAAGAGGAATGCCAACGGATATTTGACCTGCAAAACAGAGTGTTGTCGTCCAATGAGGTGCTGTCCACAGATGAAGGAGAAAGTTCTGATGAAGACAGTTCTGACATAGAAGAAATGGGCAAGAATATTGAAAATATGCTGTCAAATAAGAAGACTAGTACACAGGTTAGTTAACATAACTTGAAGGCATGAGAACATGGACATAAGAAGACCAATAAACAGATTGGCTGCATAGTGTGGAAATACACTGTCAAATAAAAAGATGCAGTACACAGGTTAATAATAACTTGGAATAATTTATATGAAATGTAACTTTCATGTTTTCCTACACCAGATCTAATAGAGCACACTCGGTGATGTACCCTTGGCAGTAAATATGGTAGCCACAGCTGTTAAAGTGAGACACAGGTATTGCAGCAGTTTCTGCACGTGATTTGAATCCACATTCCTAATCTTTTTCAACTGTCTGACTATATATTAATTTTATTAACATGAATGTTATTCCTTCTTTAAAGATTTAGCAGTTTGGCTAGGAAATATACCAGACAAAAGAGTGAATAGTTTTATTCGTTTTTAATATAAAGTGATGTCAAAAATACAGCAAAAATTCACTTGTCTTCATTATAAGTACCAGCCAGTTCAGGCTGTTAGGGAAGTAATCACTGTTTATTGTGTGAATCGTACAGAACACATAAATACAGTTTGTGAGCTAAATGCTAAAGCAGGTGGTGTTATATGGCTACAATTATGCTATAAAGGGTTAAGGAATAAGTTATATCAAAACCACCATTTCATTTTTCTCAGTTTTAGGTTTTCCATCATATAGCATTTAATTTCAATGATCGTAAGTCAATAAATTCGGTCTTATTTAAGATTTTCCTCAATTTAATGTCCAAGGCCACTGGTCCCCCAAAAAAACTGTAAACAGAATATTTTCACTGATGACAACTGCAAAGGTCTGATTCAGAGCAAAAATTACTTCTCTGCGCTTTTGCTGGTTAGTGAAAATGCCACAGAAGTAGGGATCCATCACTTTGCTGTCAGTGTTTAAAGAACATGGTCCAACACTGTATAGGCTCAATACTGACAGCACCATTAAATAACCAGTTAAAGAAAATATGGCATGTTCTTTATGCAGCTGTCACTGGAGAAGGAGGAACAAGAAAGGCAGGAGCTGAGGAAGATGATCATGGGTGAAGGTGGAGATCAGGATCAGAGGAAGGGGAAGGACAAGAAGAAGGAGGATGATGATAACCAGTCCCTGATGGGCTACAGCTCACAGCCTGGTGAGGAGCCCTCACGTTTATGTGCCTCAGTAGAGAGGAAAACATTGCTTGTTGAACTTCATCAAACCAGAGCACAGATTAAAAATTTACTGATCTGAACCCCAACTTTTCCAACAAGATTCACTTAAACCTCTGTTAGATTTGTTGAAAAGACATGGCTCTAGAAGTGAATATGAAGACGTTTCAATGTAAGTTCAATATTACATGATCCTGAACCAGTTCCATCCACCTCCCAGCCTCACAACTTATCTCATTAAGGTAAGGATGAAGTTGTCCATGGTGCTTAAATAACTGTGCCATGGAGATATATTGGCAGCTGGTAGCATAGTTGGTTGAGATACTATGCTGCAATCCAGAAGGTTGCGGGTTTGAGTCCCAATGAGGTCACTGGATTTTTCAGTTGATGTAATCTTTCCAGCCACACTGTGGCCCTGGGGTTTGCTCAGCCTCTAAGAGAAATGAGTGCTAAGAATCTTCCTGGGGGCTAAAGAGCAGTTTGCACGTAAGGCTGACAGCCTCACAACCCTATGGGCCTTCGTGGTCTGTGACAGATAGCTTTATCTTTTTTTTTTACTANCACCATCTGTGAGCCAATTATCTAGAAACTGTGGAAGCCTCGACATCTCAGAACCCTATTGGCCTTCGTGGTCTGTGACAGATAGCTTTATCTTTTTTTTTTACTATGGAAATATATGGGGGAGTGGAGGTATAGCTCCGTATCTTCTTAAACTCAGCATTAGATGGAGCTTCAAAGTCTGGCTGCTTTAACCCAAGGGAAAGACCCCTCAGTACTCACTGGGTGGCTGGCTGGCTGGGTGGCTGCAGAACCTGTCTGGACACTGTGGAAAAGAGAAAAATCTCTTCATCCTACTGACATTTGAACTCTGATGTCATCTTACTGAAAAGCTGGTTGCATTAGATGATAATCAGCCCTACTTTAAACACTGTGCTCAACCAAATTTGTGTTAGTAGAACCTCGTTGGTCAGGGACTGGATATAGTGGCTTCTGGGATATGACGCCATGTAATCTGGCAGAAGTTCACTGTTATTTCAGAGGGACATACTTCTGCCATCAGCTAGGTCAGTGTAGTAAACCATGCAAGTGTTATCACATCCCAGAAGATAGTACCCTACACACCCCTTCCCTTGTTATTCTGAAGCTGTAAAACAGATGCCACATTGTGTGGAAACTCAGTACATTCTTATGTCCTGCAGGCCGAGTGTTGAAAATCTACCGTACATTTCGTAACGCTGAAGGTAAAGAATTTACTCGAGTTGAACTTGTTCGGAAGCCTGCGGTTATTGACACTTACATGAAGATTCGAACCACCAAGGACGAAGCCTTCATCCGGCAATTTGCCACATTGGACGAGCATCAGAAAGAAGAGATGAAGCGTGAGAAGCGTCGCATCCAAGAACAGCTGCGGCGAATCAAGCGTAACCAAGAACGTGAACGTTTGATGGGAATCCGTGCAGCAAATCCCACTAATCCAACAATGGGTACGACCCCTGAAGGATCACTTCTGGCACCAGGTGGTATCACAAGCATTCCGGGCATGCTGCCAAACCCAGTGGCACTTCCTCCTGTCGTGCATCAGCCCCATCATCCACCACACAGTGCCACGCCCAAGAGGAAGAAACCAAAATTGAAGCCGGATCTCAAGCTGAAGTGCGGAGCTTGCGGAAATGTAAGTTTATTTAGTAACATAGTTTAACATGCTTGTGTAACATTCTTTGGAAACTTATGTAAAATTATTAAATACACTAGCACAGAAATGTGTACCCAGGAACAAGTCTCCTCCACGAAATTTTGACTGAACATATTGGATGAGTGGTAAGTGTTCATGCTTTGTATTCTGGAGCCCCTGGATTGAATCTTGACCTGCAGGTCATCCATCCTGACAGAGGATTTTTGTGTTTTGTTTTCTTTCCCTCCACTCCAGGGAAATGGCAGGATAGATGTCCAGTCAGACCGTGATTGCTTCTGTCCACATCCTTTTAAATTTAGTCCAGCTTAGCATTAATTATGTCATTCAGTGGTGTACACTGTGTCATTAAACAGACAAATAGATAATACATGAATTGTAGGTGTGTTCTCAGTGAGAAGTTGCAAAGATGTACTATAGGTTTTTTCCTTGTCTGTCTACCCACATGTAACAAGAAGTGTTGAATAGATTTTCATTAAATTCGATATTGGGGAGTTTTACTAAAGTTTGTTGTTACAAGCCAGTTTTAATTAATATCTGGCACCAATAACAGACGCTTTACATGAAGACCTAAATGTATTCCTTGAGTGTATCTTTACCATCACTCACTAACTATGTACAGGACTGTAAAATATTTTAAACAAAAATTGCAGGCCTAGAGAGGACTGAGACAATTTGCATTCAATACACTTTTCCCACAAGTCTTATGGTTTTTGTGGTAACTGAACGGAAGAGAGTGAATGCACAAATATTGCTGTGATGTTTCTACATGTCTTGATTTATACTACTGAATACTGATTAGGCAGTGATACTTGTTGTTTCAGGTGGGCCACATGCGGACAAATAAGGCCTGTCCCCTATACCAGCCCTCTGCTCCAGCACCCCCTGTTAATGTGGCCATGACGGAGGAACAGGAGGAGGAGATCGAAAAGCAGCTTAATGCCGATGATGAGGACCTTGTCAACGTGGATGGCACCAAAGTTAAACTGTCAGGAAAACTGCTTAAGGTACTGACCAATTCTTTTTTTACAGATAACAGTTAATAGGATCCCTTCCTTTTTATATTTTACTTATATCACTCATATCGGGGGAGCCAGGATAGCACAATCAGTATAGTGACTGTCTACAGGCTGGACGACCAAGGGGTTGGAGTTAGAGTCCCAGTAAGATCAAGAATTTTCTCTTCTCCACATTGCCCAGATTGTCTCTGGGGCCCACCCAATCTCCTACTCAGTGGGTGCTGGGGGCTCTATCCTAGGGAGTAAAGCGGCTGGGGCATGAAGCAAACCTTTCACATCAAACTAATGCCAAAGTCAAGAAAATGTGGATCTATACATCCATTCCCCGATACGCTTTCATGGAATAGTGCTTAATTAGGTAAGCACAGGGACAACTTTACCTTTACTTTTTTTGCCACTCATATCAGAATTGTTTCTTTTAACAACATAACCCACTGTAAAGTAATTAGTGTGTATTACTGGGTTTGTGGACTTTTGTCGTGTAGTATTCTAAACAGAACATGATGTATGGAAATTGGATCTGTTTCTGTCTTCAGGTGAAAAGTACCAAGGCAGCAGCTCAGTAAAAAGCTAATCTCAGTCACTGAATTGGATCCAGAAACACATGAACACTAAAGTAATATACTGTATTATCATTGGAACCATTCAGAATTACATCAGAGAATGTCCAACCTGTCTTCTACTTTCCAACATTCTTTTCCTTGAGTAATCCCCACCCAGGGACTCGTGTATTTAAAGATAGTGAAAATATAAGTCTCTGGTGTAACTCCATAGAACAGAGTTCTTCTTGAGATGCTAATAATTGCTCAACTGCTCAAGGAATTGCCTGCCTTTTATGGAACCTTAAGGTTCAGTACCATGTTTACAGGATCCCACCACTGGTCTCTATCCTGAGCTAGATGAATCCAGTCCAGACCTCCCACCGAATTTTTCCTAGATCAGTTTTAATATTATCCTCTTATCTATGCCTACATATTTCAAGAAGTCACAGGTTTTGTGACTAGAATTTTGTACACACTTTCAATCTCTCCTATGCATGCTGCATGCCCTGCTCTTTGATCTCCCTAATAATATTTGGTGAAAATTACAAAGCATGAAGCTTGTTATTACGTACCTTTCCCAACCTCATGTTTCTTCGTTCCTCCTAGGTTCAAATATTCTTCTCAGCACTCTATGTGATGTTACAGTCAGAAAGTTCATTGACACCAACACAAAATCCTACCATTTTAGATCATTTCATGTCCTCAACTTATTTCTCAAAAAAACATTTTCATTCTTGTCTTTGGCTTAATCTCCCATGTAACCATTTTGTAAGAGGTTCCTAACTAAAATTCTGCAAGCTTATCATATCTTATTCACCCCACTTCATGTCCAGTCCATCATAAAATCTTTAATTAAACTACATGACAGTAGTAGAAGTTTATAAGTTTGCTTTGCAATTTCTCCAACTTTACAACTCTTGGATGTAGATACCTTCTATAACACTTCACATGTGCAATAGATTCTCTGTTATTAATGGTTTTAAAAGGTTATTCTGACATGGATAATTCAGAGCAACTGCAAATAATATGAACTTGAGAATGGCGGCAACGGATTTATCAAAACCGTTGGTGCTTATCTACCAGATTGTGTGGTGTCATAACCTGGAAGACAACCTAAATCTGCACTGCTGTGAAAACCTCAGATCTCAACATAAACTTCACTTTTTAAGTCTCGTTAATAATTACATATTATTTAATTTGATGTTCCCAGCATGCTGAAGAGATGAAGCGCCGAACTTTATTACTGAAAGTGCCAAAAGATGCCGTCAATTCAAGGAAGAAACGCCGTGCTGTTAACGAGATGCACTGCGACTACTTGAAACGCCAGCAGCGACCAGCAAATAGGCGACGCACAGATCCAGTGGTAGAACTTTCAACTATTCTAGAGTCCATACTCAATGAAATGAGGGATCTCCCAGATGTTCAGCCTTTCTTGTTCCCTGTGAACGCCAAGGTACGGTCAAACTTTGTGAGTATAAGTTCCAAGCACTATAAAAACAATTATCATAAGTAGGGTCTGAACAGCTCTTGGTTTACAGTTGTTAAGTTTGCAGATCCTCATGGGAAGACATACAGGCCTCTGGGATATGATTCGATGTAATTTGGTACATATTGTTGCATAGTAACAGCTGCTTCTATGAAACAAGAAGATGCTTTATCACCATTGCTTTTCAACTTTGCTATGCCATTAGGAAGGTCCAGGAAAACCAGGTGGGACTGAAATTAAATGGGACACATCAGCTGCTGGTCTATACTGTTGATGTGAATCTACTAGGAGATAACATAGATACCATAGAGAAAAACACAGAAACTGTAATTGACTCTAGTAAGAAGGTTGGTCTAGAAGTAAATGCAGAGAAGACTGGGTATATATTGCTGTCTCATCAGCAGAATGCAGGGAAAAATCATGACAAAGAGAGCTCACAGATGTGAGAATGTGGCACAGTTTAGATATTTGGGAAAGATAGTTAACAGACTAAAATTAAATTCAGGTGGAACTTGAGCGACTGATTCTGGGTAATGCTTGCTAGCATTCAGTCCAGAACCTTTTGTCTTCATATTTTCAGTGTAAAAATGTAAAAATTAGAATAAGAAAACTATAATTTTGCCTGTGGTTCAGTGTGGGCATGAAACTTGGTCTCTGACATTAAAGGAGGAACATAGACTGAGAATGTTCGAGAACAGAGTACTGAGGGGAATATTTGGATCAAAGAGAGATGAAGTGTGACAGGAGGTTGGAGAAAACTGCATATGAGGAACTTCATAACTTGTGCTCTTTGCCAAGTATAATTAGAATGATCAAGGAGGATTGGATGGGCAGGGCATGTAGCACGAATGAGGGAGAAGGGGAATGCATATAAGATATTGGTGGGAAAGCCAGAAGGAGAGAGACCACTAGGAAGACTAAAACATAGGTTGGTGGATAATATTTAAGTGGATCTGAGGTAGGATGGGGTATTATGGACTGGATTGATCAGGCTCAGGATAGGGACCAATAAAGGACTTTGTGAAATGATTAATTAGAAACTAGGGGCCAAAAATTAGATGATCACAAATACAAGAATATGCTGAACTTCATGGGTGTGATAGCACTGCCAAAATAAAACTGCGGGTTGAAGAACTGTTGAACACACCGGTTTAAATAGGATCTCTGTATGTCAATTTTGAATGTGGCCAGGTTTTGGATCTGAGTGAATTTGGGGATATT
The DNA here is from genome assembly GCF_002891405.2 of Cryptotermes secundus. Taxonomy (NCBI): domain Eukaryota; kingdom Metazoa; phylum Arthropoda; class Insecta; order Blattodea; family Kalotermitidae; genus Cryptotermes; species Cryptotermes secundus. The sequence goes on from NW_019721527.1 coordinate 684,389, forward strand.
GCAGTGGGTATTTGGTACTATGTTAAATTTTGGAAGATGGAATACTATGAAAATTTATGAGATCTGACAGTAAAGTTCGCCAACTCACCACCGTATGCTTGCCATGGCAGCAATGGACAAAAACCTCAGTATGGTTTGATGACATTGACATATCAGTGTTTCACAGATGTGTTGTTAGTCTGTGGCAGTCTCTTTCTGAGTGACATCTATTATTGTCTGATTATGTTCTGGTGTGCTGTCATGAGGATGTTGGAACAAACATTAAATTTCTTGTTAAACTTGGCAAGAGTGGAAGCAATATCAGAGAGATGTTACTGCAAGTTTACAGCGATAATGCTATGAAGAAAACAGCAGTTTACAAGTAGGTGACACATTTTTCTGAAGGAAGAGAAAGTGTCACTGACAGAGAGATCAGGATGGCTAGAAATGAACAGAACTGAAGAAAACGTTGCAAAAGTTTGTCAAATTGTGCGTGAAAATCATCAGCTGACTGTCAGGAGCATAGCAGAGCAAGGGAGCATCAACAGAGAAACAGTTAGGAAAATCTTAACTGAAGATCCTGTCATGAGGAAGGTGTATGCAAAAATGGTCCAATAGGACCTGCTTACATGGAGGTTTTAGCTAGTAATATTCTTGGGGGTAAAGGGCGGCCGGCGCATAGGGCTGACAACCTTGCCGCCATCTATGAGCCGATTGTCTAGAAAATGTGGGAACCTCAACATCTCTCAACCCTATGGGCCTCCATGGCCTGTTACAGGGATACCTTTACTTACTTTTTACAAATAACTGTGCTGGAACACCCTCCCTGTTCACTGGCTCTAGCTCCCAATTACTTTTTTCTGTTCCAAAAGAGAAAGGAAATATTGAAAGGAAGGCATTTTGATGAAATTTATGACATCAGGAGTAATATGATGGCAGCTCTGAAGGCCATTCCAGAAAACCAGTTCCAAAATTGTTTTGAAGGATGAACTAGGTGCTGGCATCAGTGCATAGCTTCCCAAGGGGACCACAGTGATATTCAGCAATGAGGTATGTAGCACTTTTACCATGATGGGGTTGCAAACTTTATTGTCAGACCATGTATGTGTCTGGAACCACTCGAGGATGTAGAAGAGGTTTCAGGATTAATAATTTTCATTGAAGACTTGATGATTATGAACTGAGATAAGATTGAACAAGGTCAGACCGAAATGCAAGGGAGAGTCAGTAAACAGGATACAAATGGAAGTAAAACAGCTGTAATGGACATAATAGGTTTTCTATATACACTCAACTCTCTATTATCCGGGATAATGGTGGGGATGGAAATCACGATTAATCGAAAACCCGGTTAAGACAAATTTTATTAAAAGTAGTACTGTAATACTGTACCTTCATAATACTATAGGCCTACCTGTATTTAAATTTGTTCAACCTCATTTTTATGTCAACTCATGGCCTATTTAATACTTTTTTTACATTACACTGAAGTGAAGTATGAATTTGTTATTTCAATCACAGTGTTCAACAACATCCGACACTTTTTACGAATATTCACACTTAACGCTTAAAAAATTTAATATTGTCGTTTGCTTTTTCGTGGCATTTTCCTTTTTAAGGATATCCATACGAAGCCTACGTAATATTAGCTTGTCACTTAAACTGTTCTCTTCACTCTCAAGATATTGTAGTAAGGATTCCAAATGATTAAGAGCAGCACCATGTGATATTTTCTTACTAGCAGCACTGTCCACCTCTTCCTCATTCTCACTTTCTTCCCGCTCTTCTGGCTGCATCCCCATTGAACTTACGATTTCATCACTGCTTAACATTTCAAAGCCTGGCTCACACGAGTTTCTGTTGAATACTTAACACAACACGCTTCCTTTTACACCCTGACATTTTGCTAACATACTTGAAAAGCGATACAAAGAGACTAACTTGGGTGATGTATCTGTCCTTGAAACTTTCCACAAATCCTTGCATTCTTTCACCCCTACCCTAGAACATTGTGTTAGCATAAGGGACCAAAAAATGCAGGGCTTGGTTCACACTAGTGCAAAAATAGTGTTACAACTCACCATGTGAAAGAAAAGTGAATGAATATTAAACAACATATACGCCTCAAAAAAGCCCCGGTAGCCCCGGTTAAGCTGCAAACCGGTTTATCCGCCCCCGGATAATCAAGAGTTGAATGTATATCACTACAGTCCATTCGCGGAGACGAGACAGTTAGCGTAAACAAAGCAAGCCCCGCGTCGCCACAGCTGACAGCAAGGAGTGGATAAAGCGCACAGTTACTTCAGTGTACTCACTGCATTCGGACGCACGTTAACCTGCATTCAGACTGAAGAGTGAACTTTGGATGCCCCTGCAAGGGTACATGCATCACGTGATAACTGCATGATTTCATTCAAAGAGGGAAGGAGGTACCGCGTGCATTTGTTTACGAGGACTCTCTCATCTCCGCGAATGGACTATAGGTAGTAGTACAGTCCAGCTCCATGGCAGAGTAGGTAGCAGATGCACATGTACATGCACATGTTCAGAGGCTGGTTTCAGTAGTCAAAGTAGCAACTGTGCTTGTGGTGTATACTACCGAAGAGCAGCGTTCTGTCATGCATATTCTGTGGGCAAAAGGACTAAGTGTAAAGGATATTTATAAAGAAATGTTTCCTGTTTATGATGGGAATTTTTTTTCGACTAAAGAGGTTCACATCTGGATGGTAAACATTTTGCTGATGAAATAGAGGTTGAAATGGAAATGTGGAAGTGGCTGAGACAACAGTCAAAAAGAATTTTACGAAGGGGGACCCAAAAATAACTGGAAACGACCTGTTGCATGCACATGCGTTGTAGTTACGAGTTGTGCTGCTAAGTGGTATTAGCTGGGGGTCTCCCGCGACTGTTAGTAAGCTGGCGTCAGTCTGAGTTAAGTGGTTTGTCTGTGGTGTTCTGTTGTGTGTGTTCCTGTTTCAACCCTTTGGCGATTAGTCAGATGGCCGACCAGAAGGAACAAAGAGTGTGCGTGAAATTGATGAAGATCGTCGAAAGACCATTGACCAACTTTCTGAGGAAACGAACATCTCATGGAGCACAGTCCAGCGAATTTTAACCGAAGGTTTGCACATGAAACGGGTGTCTGCAAAATTTGTTCCTCGCTTGCTCGGAGATGACCAAAGAGAAAACCGCGTGAATGTTTGCCGCGACTTGAAGAGTGAAGTGCAGTTTTCCCTAACAGAAAGCAAAATTTCACGCACACTCTTTGTTCCTTCTGGTCGGCCATCTCACTAATCGCCAAAGGGTTGAAACAGGAACGCACACAACAGAGCACCACAGACAAACCAGTTAACTCAGACTGACGCCAGCTCACTAACAGTCGCGGGAGACCCCCAGCTAACACCACCTAGCAGCACAACTCGTAACTACAAAGCATGCACGCGCAACAGGGCGTTTCCAGTTATTTTTGGGTCCCCCTTCGTATGCTGCGGGTTTCAATGCATTGGTGTAGCGATGGGACAAATCTTTAAATGGATATGATTTTGAGACAGTCTACATACACAACAGTGAGGTTAGAAAGTAAACAAGGCAGATACTCCCATGCCAACATCTGCTCAGTTTTGTTGTTAATGACTTCGCTACGTGTTTCGACCCTTACCTGGGTAATCCTCACACATGCATGAATACTTGGTGTCTGTTTCTGAGTTGTGGCATTTATTCAGTATGAATTCATATTGTATCTACATTGTCCTGATAATACACTTATTTAATTAAAATAATTATAACTCGACATGAAAATAATATTGAATAGGTAACAGATTGGAACATGTAAGACTGAAATTGTCGTTAAAATTCCTGGGTAATATGACTAAAAATGCACTTTGTTATTTGAAATAGTTGTAACTTGACATAAGAATATTGAACAAGTGGCAAATTAAAACATGTAAAATTGAAATTGCTGTTAAAATTCCTACTCAATATAACTCATAATTGTCAGTATTATGCATCTAAGTTCTTGTAACCACTATATATCTTAATGCATAATGATACTTTACGTTATAATGTGTCACAGTATTAATATTGTGACGTGGGGAACTGCGGCTTGAGATCTTTCGTGGCTTTCTAGGTCATGTTGCGTTTAGGAAGTTTCTTATTAAACATGTGAAGGCAGATCTTGTTGTTCCACATATCCTTCTCATGTTCTATGTATATGGCTGAAATGTTAAAGTTTTTGATGTGGTGTATAGATGCAGTTCCTGTGGTGTGACCCATTTACTAACTCTGCCTTATATATTGAGGTTTTATAACACTGTATTTTAGCCTGGTATGTGGATACCAATGCTTCAGGGATTCACTGCAACTAAGGATGGAGGCAGTAAGCTCTTCCAGAATGTTTATACCCACCTGCCAGCTGCATCAGATTCCAGATGACCACAGTATGAGTGTGCCATGAAACCCTGAGATCCTACATACATCAGACAGGAGTGATCATCTTCCCTCTGTTTAGTGCCAATTCCTTTTTGACAAAGGAACTAGAATCTTGGTGGGTAACTGGCTAACTGAACTGTTTCCACAGTTGTCTCCAGTTCATGTAAGCAGGTACTGGAATATCTTCGAATAGATAATGGCCCCCTTCTTTTCATATTCTTCCCCAACATCATATACTTTCTCATTTGACAAACCACTGTTAAATAAAGGAAGGGCCATCATACTTTTTCTGACAGTAAGCAGTGGTATGCAATACTGGCACATTTCTTTTAAAAACATTATTAAAAATAAATTAATAGTGTTTTGGAGAAAGAAAGATACATTCAGTGCTTCTGGTATGGAATGTAAAATGCAGTATATAGCTTGTCATCCCTCACACACATACTGCCACTTTAGTTCCCAGAAAAATGCAAAGGAGCAGTTGTACTACCTATGAGTGTTTCTGAGGCCCGTAAGCTGTAGCCTTTCATTGTATGTACACATTTCTCTTCTGTCACAGGCTGTTCCCGATTATCATAAAATAGTAACCCGTCCAATGGATCTTCAGAGCATCAGAGAGAATCTCAGGCAGAAGAAATACCAAAGCCGGGAAGAATTTCTTTCAGATGTTAATCAGATAGTTGAAAACTCCACCTTGTACAATGGTAAGAAGGTTGGTGCATATACGTGGGTTACTTCAAAAGTCATGGCAACCAATTTTTCCGAAATTTTGAAAGCTCCGACCGGAATTTCAAAATTTGCCGCTGAGAGACAGCAACGTCTGATTTCTAATGATGCCGCTAGATGATAGTGTCATCACCCAGCAACAAAATAACTGATGGAAGGAGTGTTTTCTGTGTAGTCTCTGCTGAGGCTATATAATGAGGATCAGCTTACATTATGACATAGTCTTGAGACAGCAGTTAGGAAAGTAGGATGTTGGTGTGGTATGGCTGCCAGCCAGCAAAGGTGTGAGCCCAAGAACAGAGAAACATCCATTGTTGGAAGACATTACCCAGCATCATAGTGAAAATCATGATGGAGAACACTGGTCTTTGTGTGATAGTGATTTGTAAAGTGTAGTCACAAGTTGTTTTAAGAATCTAGTAAATCCAATTACCAATCCAAACCCTATCAATAGTCACTTAGAACACATGAGAATACAGTATTATGAAACAGCATGCCAGAATTTGAATCATCTTTCTTTGCAGGTGCTAAGAGCTCATTGACAGTGGCTGCCCAGAGAATGTGGACACTATGTGTGGAGAGGCTGGCAGACAAGGAGGAGCGTCTGATGAGGCTCGAGAAGGCCATCAACCCGTTGCTAGATGATAATGATCAGGTGGCCCTCTCTTTCATACTTGACAATGTTGTCAATAACAAATTGAAGGGAATGTCAGAATCATGGCCGTTTGTGAAACCAGTGAACAAGAAGTTAGTCAAGGACTACTACAATGTTGTCAAGTATCCCATGGATCTGGAAACCATTGCCAAGAAAGTTTCCTGTGAGTGCATACATATTTCTCTCTTATGATTCACAAGTGTTGTGGAAGAAAAAAATTTTTTCTTGTAGTCAGTGACCAAGGTTTATGCCCCGCACTAAATGTCAAACTCTGCGCTTCATTGAAGATGTGGGACTGTTAGGGAGCTAACTAAAAGTGGATGCACGAGGGTGAGTCAAATGAAAACCATAATTTTTTTTTAAATTTAATTTACTGAATGAAAGCAGTACACAACTATATCATTTTCCTACATAGTCTCCATTTTGTTCAATACAGGCACTCCAGCTTTTACAAAGCATATGGATTCCTCTAGAAAAAAAATTCTTGTGGTTGTCTGCACAACCACTTATGTACCATCTGCTGTACCTCTTCATCAGAACGGAACTTATTTCCTCTCATCGCCTCTTTGAGTGGCCCAAACATGCTGTAATCACTTGGGGCTAGGTCTGGTGAGTATGGCGGATGTGGAAGACACTCAAAGTGCAAGTCTTGGATTGTTGCAACTGTTGCACGGGCAGTATGGGGCCAAGCACTGACATGTAGCATAAGGACACCTCTAGTCAAAAGTCCACGTCACTTTGATCTGACTGCAGGTCGAAGATGATTTGTCAAGAGATCTCAATATGAGGCACTGGTGATAGTGTTCCCCCAAGGCGTGTAGTGCTCCAAGAGTAAGCCTCATTTGTCCTGAAAGAGAGTCAGCATAATCTTCCCTGCAGATGGCTGTGTTTGGAACTTGTTGGGTTTTGGTGATGAGGAATGACGCCATTCCTTGCTTGTTCTCTTTGTTTCCGGTTGGTGGTAGTGCACCAAAATTTCATCCGGTAATGATTCTTGAAAGGAAGCCATCGCCTTCTGCTTCAAGGTGCCGCAGAAGTTCTTCACAGGCGTCAACATGTCGTTTCAATTCTGGAGTCAGCTGCCATGGTACCCACCTTGCAGACACTTTGTGAAACTGGAGCACATCATGAATGATGTGGTGTGCTGATCCATAACTTGTGTTAAGAATTTCAGCTATTTCATCCACTGACACTCGGCGATTCTCCATCACTAGGGCTTCAACTGCTACAACAGACTCAGGGGTCACAACTCTGTGAGCCACCTGACCCAGGAGAGGAGTGTCTGCCACAGACGTCACACCATTTCTGAATTTCCTACTCCACTCGTGCACTTGCTGCTGTGACAAGTATGCATCACCATACTGAACCTTCATCTGTTGATGAACTTCAGTTGGTTTCACACCTTCACTGATCTAAAAACGAATTACAGAACGTTGCTCTTCTTTTGTGCATGTACATAGTGGAGCAGCCATCTTCAAACTGGCACTGTGATGGCATTCTGTTTTGTCTGCATTATACTGCCACCTACAGGATAATCTTTATATCACTGGTAACATGTCTACCAACTTATAGGGTAATGGTATGATATTTTGAATTTTTATCTCAGTTTTACAGTTTTCATTTGACTCACCTGTGTACAATAGACCATAGATGGTCACAGTGTAACGGCTGGTTTGGCCCACTACTTATTCATTTAAATGTGGCTAAAATTATCTTGTAGTTTAGTAACACACGATTTTGAACCTGTGTGGGTTACAGGTTCAGTTCTGATATCTTCAAGCATAATTTCCATTTTGTAGCAGTTAATGGATGAAGACTGCAATGTTTTCTTTCCTCCCACAGTTTTCCCTTTTTGCCATCATTTGAACGTAGTCCTTTATTGTTTGCAGAGACTGTATGCATAAGTATGTCAGGATATTGCACCATATTTATTGGACTGTGAACTCTTTCAGCACACAAGTATCACAACCGCTATGAGTTTCTGGCAGACATTGAACGTATACTGGAGAACTGTATTCTGTATAATGGAAAGGACTCTACTTACACACAAAAGGCTGAGAAAATGGTGAACGTCTGCCGCACAACATTAGAAGAGGTACATTTCCAAAAGTTCTTGTGTAGATCAGGAATCTGTTTTATGTGTGTATTACATTCATGCTGGATTTGAGGTTCTTGCAGCAGTGACTATGAAGGGTTCTTCCCTCTGAAATATAACATCACATAGTCTGGTAAAAATCAATAGATATTTTGGAGCAATATATCTCTCCAATCTTGATGGTCGAACAGTAAGTGAAGCAATAAACCACCATGAAGCAGGTAGCAATCAGAGTCAAGAGAGAACTCAATATTTATAGTTCATTTAACAACACTGTCAATAGCGAGAGTTTAAGGTGTCGAGTGATGGGATGATTAATGCGTAACAAATTGTAAACGATGTAAGAAGTGGCTGTGGCTTAATTTGGGGTACCGTTTGTGTGGATGGGCTAAGAGAAATTACAAAAAATTGCTGTCAGGATAGCTGGTGTGCAGGTAGAGATTTTTACCTGGGTCCTCATGGATAGGAAGCAGGAGTGCTGCCAGGGACTATGCTACCATTGGACTGTAGCATTCAGTTACCAGAACTGTGCTGCCACTGGACTGTGGCTTTCAGTTACCAGAATTGTGCTGTGCTGCCACTGGACTGTGGCATTCAGTTACCAGAACTGTGCTGCCATTAGACTGTGGGGTTCATTTACCAGAATTGTGCTGTGCTGCCACTGGACTGTAGCATTCAGTTACCAGAACTGTGCTGCCACTGGACTGTAGCATTCAGTTATCAGAACTGTGCTGCTACAGGACTGTGGTATTTAGTTACCAGAACTATGCTGCCACTAGACTGTGGCATTCAGTTACCAGAACTGTGCTGCAACTGGATTATGGCATCCAGTTACCAGAACTGTGCTGCCAGGCATTGGCATTCCATTACCAGAATTCTGCTGCCATGGACTGTGGCATTCGGTCTCCAGAACTGTGTCCCAATACAGCATTTGCACCATCTGCCTGGGCTGGTGCCCATAATGGACATTAAGTGGCAGAATTTTAAGATACATGGGCAATGTTTGGGCATTGTTTAAATGAAGCAAAAATGTGGAATGCTAAAAGTAGTGGTCATATCTGTAACAGTCAAACAGATACAGTTGAATGATACCATAACTCTATAAAACTTTATCTGCCTATCTTTTCTCATCTTGTTATTTGCTTTATGTAAACGCTTAAATAAACTTTTTTTACTTGTTAATGACCACTGCCTCTGTGGTCTAGTGGTCAGAGTTCCTGGCTACAGATCCAGAGGTCCCGGGTTCGATTCTCAGCGCTGCTGGATTTTCTGAGAAGTAGTGGGTCTGGAATGGGGTTCACTCAGCCTCATGAGGATAATTGAGGAGCTGCTTGAATGGAAAAATAGTGGCCATGGGAATTCATTGCATTGACCACGTGACACCCTCTATCCGCTAAAGTTGGCACTAACTTTGCCAACAAGCAGCGGTCCCTTGGTCGGTATAGTTCACTTGCAAACAAAGCCATGGAGTTTGTTTTATCTTGTTAATGCTCATCAGAATGAAAGAAAACAATTTCATAGATAGGATTTAACTGGTAAAATATTTTATGCTGTGTAGAGCCTTATTGAGAAGCTAACCATTTCCCATCTTTTATTGAACCTCAGGGTTCACTACTATGTACATCAGAACCCACTACTGGCCCATATTCTGAGCCAGATGAATCCAGTCCACATCCTCCCATCATACTTATTTAATATCTATTTTAATATCATCCTCATCTATGCCTAAGTTTCCAAGTGGTCTCTTTTCTTCAGTCCTGGCCATTGGTCATCCAAATAATATTTGGTATAATGTTTTCTTTTACTTTGTGACCTACTGGTGAATTCTCATTATATTTGTTATGTATTACTAAACATTTCTGTAATACCAGCAGGGTTCTGCATGTCACAGTTTGAGAACAATACTGCTAGTGCAATCAATATCTGCAGGTACACTGCATTTTATAAGACAGCAGGCTACATCTTTGTTACTGAAAGAAAATTAATTAATAATGAAAAAAGTACAAATTGCACCAATAACAGATTTCAAGTAGTAGTTCTGATAAGATCCTAAAATGTATCATAAAGTTTATTCCATTTTGTTTATTTATGGTTTGTTTAAGAATGCTGTCAGTAGCTGAATTATATAACTGTCATCAATAGGAAAATTTGTGAATCATGAATTGTATTTATATTGAAGAAAGTGTTTTGTCACCTAATTAGAGGTACTATCCTTACGCTTGCCTGGGGGGATTGAGAAAAATACAGAATACCTTAGTCACGATAACTGATCTTCAGACAGATTTGAATCTGAGACCTCCTGAATCAGCAGAGGTACCACCCATTTGACAACAGTGTCCTGCAAGATAAATCCAGAATTAGATAAATAGAAAGGTTTTTAATAACTAAGAACATATTCTGAAGAGTTCTGTATCTTGGATATGATGCCATTAAATCAATTTACATTTTGCTTGCTGCCTGCTTCATGCTGGTTTCATGCTTGGCTTATTATTTAACTGTGAAGATGAAGGTGACACTTTCCTCTGAAATATCAGATGTTATATCCAAGAAGGTAAAACTATTCACAACCACTGGAGTGAGAACCTCAAATCCTAGAAGAACAAATTATGTTGAATACCAAAAATAGTCCAAGGAGAACCATTACTGGGACGTATGCTGATATAGAGTCATGTGAATATTTGTACTACATGAATTGCTAACCTTTTCTGCACTCATTATGACATGCACTGATTGTTGAATTGGTAATACTGGGCACTCTTTCAGTATGGAGACCACCTGACACAGCTGGAGAGGAGTATCTCGCTTGTACAGGAACGTGCTCTCGAACAAGCCGAGATTGATTCCATTGGAACTTGGCTCGGAGGTGAAGAAGAGAATTATACCATTGTGGAGACAGACCATCTTCGAGAGGGGGTAAGTGAACCATTACACAACTGATAATCATATGTATGCATGTATAGGTCACACGTGTTTATAATAGTTGATCTGATACATTGAATTTTCTGTAAGAATATCTGTTATGGATCTGCAAAAAGAAATCTGAGTGATGTATATGTACACAAATTATTCCCTGAATATGGGACATAACAAAAGCTGTTGAGATGAAATGATGAATTTTCAAACCTAGACATCACTCCTTTTCATGGGTGTGTGTTTGTTAGGAGCAAGACTAGAAACAGAATGCAGCCTTTGCTAAAGCAAGCGGTCTGGATGGGGCTCACATTATGTGTGTCAGACAAACAGTGCACTCATGTGACCTCTTTGTGAAATATAAAGACTGAAGTAGGAACATTATGAATGACTTCTCATGTGCCGCCTCTTACAGAGCCAGGCCAGTTCACCGGACAATATGTATGGCAAGTCCCACCTCGATGACTTTGACTTCGTGGATGTAGAGGGAGACATGGAGGCAGAGATGGCACAGAGAACGTCTAGGCAGAGGAAGAAAGATGTCTTGGCTGAAGGTTAGTTGCAGTTATACAGTTAGCATTACTCAGCAAACCGACTTGTCTATGAAGAGTAGAAAAATCTTTGAATTTATTCGCTAACATTCCACTTGCTCTTTTTTTAGCCTGTTTTCCTTATTTTAAAAACATAAAAGTAGGTTCATGAGATCACCTTGCTGTCTGTATGTGTATCCCTCACCATGAACTTTTGAATGCCTTAACCAATTTTTATGAGTCTTGGTATGTATGAGGGGCAGTCAAATGAAAAAAGGTCAGAAGCCAAAACATGTTAAAGAACATTTCTTACCTCAAAAGTAATCCCCAAAACTGTGAAAACATATATCCCACTGGAGATAAGATGGTCAATCCCATCCTTGAAAAAGCTTGTGGGCTGTCTACGGAACCACATCTTTACCCAGCCACACACGTCTTCGTCCGATGCAAACCGATGTCCACGAATGTCTGTCTTCAGGTCTCCAAAAATGTGAAGCTCACATGGGGAGAGATCTGGGCTGTAAGGGGGGATGTTGAAGCACTTCCAAACCAAATCTCTGTAGCGTATCCCTCACAGAGTTGGCAGTGTGGGGGCGCGCATTATCATGAAGAAGGATAATGCCGTTCGATAGCATTCCAGGGCGTTTTGACTTTATGGCACGTCTCAGTTTCTGCAAAGTGTCTTCATAGCGCTGTGCACTGATTGTGGCCCCATGCTCGAGAAATTCGACAAGCAGAGGGCCCTTGCAGTTGCAGAAGAACATCATCACTTTACTGTACCTTGTGTGTATGGCTTTGGATTTCTTCAGTGGGGGAGAATTCACATGTTTCCACTGTTGGCTCTGCCGTTTGCTCTCAGGTTCAAAATGGTGGCATCAAGTTTCGTCCCCAGTGGCAATATGGGACAGAAAAGCATGCTCTTCCTCGTGGTATTGTTGCAAGTGACCCAGTGATGCAGCCATTCTCTGAGTCTTCTGATCCTCCGTTGAGTTGATGTGGAACCCACTATGTGCAGATTTTGCGGTACAGTAGGTGTTTTGTCACAATGGCATGTATGGAACTGTGACTTATTCCCATCAAGAGACTAATTTCTTCTACGATGATCCATCGGTTTGCCCAGATATGACCATCCCACGCAGTAATAACATCAGGAGTTATGACATGATGAGCCTGTCCTGGGTGAGCATCATCTTGCAGTGACACACGTCCCTCTCGGAATCTCTTATGCCATGCCAGCACATGCGAATGTGACATGCTGTGTTCGCCGTAAACAACGGACATACATTTCAGACAGACATCTCACATAAATGGAAGACTAGAGACTGATGGTGTTTGAGAACAAGGGGCTGAAGAGAATATTTGGACCTAAGATGGAGAAAATGATAGGAGGATGGAAAAAATTTCATAATGAGGAGCTTCAGAATTTGTATTGCTTGCCAATTATTATTAGAATGATCAAATGATGACATGGACATGGCATGTAACATACATGGGAGAACACAAATGCATACACAGTTTTGGTAGGAAAACCTAACCATAGATGAGAGGATAATATTAAAGTGATCTTTAAGAAATTGGGTGGTAGGGTGCAGACTGGATTCATCCAGTTCAAGACAGGGACCAGTGATGGACTCTTATGAACACAGTAATAAACAAAATGCTGAAATTTTGACTAGCGGAGCAACCGTTAGGTTCCTCAGAAGGACTTGGCATATGGAGTTATTTAGTTAGTGGGTAGACGTGGTTTCTCTTATGGAGAAATGTCTGGCAAATAGAATTTCTGTTTGACTGGTAAACTGAGCCGATATTTGCCAGCCCCTGCCGACGACCATGAGATATCTGAAAGGTGTAATTGTTTCCTTTGACTTCACAGATTTGCAGTTCTCCAGTGAGGAGGAAGGGGATGACATAGCACTATCTGAAGGTGACCCTGATGCCTTGCCCGATGATGACAGTCAGCAGGCAGCTGAGGCTATGGTTCAGTTGGGAAACATTGGCTATTACCCTCCAGCATCAAGCGTCACAAATGAACAAGGTATCCACAGGCATATTGGCTGATACACCAGTTTCTAAAAGCACTCAAAAGAATATTCATATTTGTAAATCATAACATGTCACTGAAACATTGGATTAGAGAATGAGGTGGCTGTTCTAGTGGTACCAGGCTCTTATTCAGGAAGTACTTGGATGGCTTGAGGTTTTCCGTGGCTTTCCTCACTCCTCACGCAAATGCTGAGATAATACCTCAATTAGGCCATGACTGGTTGCTTCCAAATCCTATACAGTTCATAAACCTATCATCTTAACATTCAGCGCCATATAGTCTAGCTACTGACTCATACTCTTTTGTGGGCGCTACAGTCCATGAGGAATCTTGACCTCTGTTACAATTGCTCTCCATTGGTCCTGATTCTATGACTTTCATCTTCATTTCATTTTCATCTGAATCCAACCAGCGTATTTGTCGAGTACCCTCTAGTTTATATTGAGTTAACTTCCTGCTACTGACAGCACCATCAAATAATTCACAAAGAAAATATAAGATTAACATCGAAGTTGCTGCATGAAGCAAGATTTCTCACGTGCCACATATAAATGTGATACATTGAAAGTTCATTAGCAGGTAAAATGAGTTTGAAAAGGTAGACACCAGGTTGACCATACAAGGAGTTGAAAATATGACTTAACCTTAGATGTACTACTTGCTTATATTCAACGCCAAGCACCCACCCTAGGATATGATTCTGAGATCCATCCATCCGTCATCCTACAACCCTATCTTCTCTCAAGCAGCTGATTTCCATGAAGTGTCTCCATAGAACCTTCGCAGAAGTTTGACAGAACATTTTTATGTGAAGGGTTGTTTGCCCTCTGTTCATTTCCTAAACAGCAACTTCCCTCCATCCACAACCTGAAGATGGACGGAATGGGTTCCAGATATGGAGAGAAGGGGCAATTAATTATATTCAACAGCCAACAGGTGGCAATGCATGGCAAGAGATGTATAAGCAGTAGTGAAGTGTATTTCCAAGTCTGTCCTACCCAAATGTTGCCACCCACTACTTAAAGCAGGGTTGCTTCTTTTCTCTGCCATAAATGTTCTTTAGTTCATGATACTGTCAGTATCTGAGCGTGTGTACCATCAAATGACAGGTAAAGGATAAAGTTGTCACTGTGCTTAACTAATTAAGCACTATGGCATGAAGACATATGGGGGAGTGGATGTGTAGATCCACGTTTTCTTGACCTTGGCACTAGTTAGTGGTGAGTGGTCAGCATCATGCCCCTGCCACTTCACCCCGATACCCATTGGATAGGAGGCTTGGTGGGCCCCAGAGCCAGTCTGGATGACATGGAGAAGAGAAGATGCTTGACCCTACTGGGACTCAAACTCTGACCCTCAGTTGTCTAGCCCGTAGCCAGTTGCTATACCAACTGCACTATCCAAACTCCTATCAAATTGTTGGATGAATGTTAAATAATGTATTGGGAAAGATCTGGAAATAAACAGTCACGGCATAATCAAGGTACTATCCTTGAATTTGCTTGGAGAGGGCCGATGAAAACCATGAAACGCCTCAGTCAGAATAGCCATTGTCCTGGCCAAGATTTGAACTGAGTACCTCCAAAATACAAGTCTAATGCAATACCACTAGACCAACCCACTTTGAAGGCATGTCTCACTTATGGATCAGGAACCAGCTGGTGGGATGTCTTGTTACTGTCAAAGTAATGCATAAGCAGTGGCATACTGATGTTCAAATTATCAGGCACCACGAAATGGACAGGGCTTCACTGTGTGGCTTTTATACAGCAGAACAGTACCTGACAGGCCCACCAGTTGTTAGAAACTAAGATTTTAAGTTGGCAGGAAATTTAACTCGGGTATCCAATTGTGTTTGTTACTTACACAACAGAGGAAAGTATGGATGTGGATCCGAACTATGATCCATCGGACTTCCTGCTCCATCATGGGCTTCCTCAGCAATGTGCCGCACAACTGTCGGGACAGGTGTCTGTTCACGACAAAATACACGATGACCTTGAAGTGAGCGAGTCTGATGATGAGATGAGTGCAGCTGCTGCAAGCGTGAATGAGTCCACAAAGCGAGAGGCAGATGAGGATGATGATGGTGGAGACCTCTGGTTCTGAGGCTGTCTTACTCTTTGTTATTTTTTATTTTATCTTTGTCTTGTACATAACAGATTTATGATTATTATATTTGGAATAAATAGTAGTATAATAAACATACTAGCAATTAATCACAATTAATTCAAAGGGGAGCTTGAATTTAAAGTACATCAGGTTACACAGAAGGTAATTCTGCTGCAAAATGACATTCCAAGCAGGCAGGGCAGGACCAAGTACTTGCTGCTACAAGCTACAAGTCATGTGGGCAGATACAGCAATGAGTGTTCAATGCTATCTTGCTTATCTTGACACACCTTTTCACTTAATCCGGTTTCCTTTCTTAAAAACTATGATTGTACTTAAATACATATTACAAATTAATGAAACATAAGCTATCACAATTAGGAACAGTAATACAGCATCCTAATTAGGACTTTGAAAACTTTGCCTTTAACTTCACATGTATTATCCTACTTTCCTAAAATAGGCTTATGCAATCTCCATCCTGTGTGTCTGTGTAACCGCCATATCGACTTCTGAATGCCTGAGCCCATCTCAAGATCATGCTTCATAACTCCTCCTACTATCGCTGGAATGTAACAGCTCAGTTAAGTGTATCCCTCCATTCAACTCCACATACACATTCCCAGAATGAACTGTTGGAGGCATCGTTTTCTATGCAGTCTGTGTCATATCAAAGGAAAGTATGTGAACAGTTCTTCTCAGAACTTCTTAAATAAAAAAATTATGCCAAAGTATTGAAAAATCACACTGGATGTTAATGAATTAAAATAACTAAGAATTAACAGCTTTACAAATGATATTGTAACGTGTTTGCAATCCAGAAGAGTCATTTCTATGGAAACGCTAGAACAGACCGTTGCATAGGAAGTAACAATAGTAACAATCCCTTCCTGATTTCATGTTGAATGGATGAGCTGGACATTCAAAGGAAAGTGCAACTCAACTGTGAGACCACTTCTGTAAGGAAAATAATTTTCTGTATATGATTCTTTTTTTTCACGCCTTTCTCAAACACTGTATTTTGTATATTCCAGGAAACGGGGGCGGGGCAAGAACACTTGGGCTGTGACTTGTCCACAACAAATTTACACAAACACTGACCTAACCAAGATTTTATTTAGCCTATCCTATGGTTCCATTTTCCATCAGGTACTGTAATTGAGCTTAGCAATACGCTGATCAGTTCTCCATGACACGACACAGATTGATATAAGTGATTCATTTAAATCCTGAGTAATTTAATATTTGAAAAATCCTGTGTGCCATAGCTACGTCACCACTCCAGTTCCTCTTCCGCAAGTGCATGGCTCAAGTGACCCAATGTCTTTCTAAAGGTTTCACTTTGTTTATTTTCATGATCATGTCCAGTCTTCCTATTGCCTGTCCTACCCTGAACAAATATAATTTGACCTTACTGTCGTTTGGGATAACACACCATGTAGTTTAATAAATACTTCCGTTTCTGAGTTACCTGTTGCTCCATGTTCAGGATAATAAGAGGTTCCACAGAAACACACAATCATCTACCAAACTGCACGGAGTCACATACCAGATGACAGTAGTCCCTTTACGAGAATATTAAATTACACAGCCCTAGTAGACTTCAACCCTAATACACAATGGACACATACTCTTTCCTGCTGCAGCAAACCTAAGCCTATAATGCTGTTAGAGATTCGATAATTATTCAGCTGCAGAGGCTGTGCTGATATACAGAAGGCAGATGAGGAAACACCTGCCTTATTTCAACATAGTATTCTGATACTGCCTGAAATGACTTGAGGAAACACAAAAACCCTCAGCCATGTCATAACCTGACTGAAATCAATCAGATACTTGTAGACATACATGACTGATGCAAAAACTTGCTTAGTATGTTACCTGTCTAATCTCAGTTGTAATTTGACAGGAAATTTACCAGACTAAAATAACAAGTAATATCTCCTTACCTAGCCTGCTTTTAGCTTAGAAGCTTTACCAGATATGCAGTTTACTTATATTTTTAATAAATAAATAACAAATCATATGCAAGTGAGAACATACTTTATTAATATTAAATAAAAACAAACTGTTAAATATAATATATAGAATAATAAATTTAAATTTAGTACTACAATATAAAATTACAAAAACAAGTGGAATAACTGAGAACTAAACAGATGGCAGTATACAGCACCAGAATTGAGCTGTTCTCCTGAAACAGAAATTGAAAATTAGTATAAAAATTTGTTATAAATTATAAATTTCTTAAAAAATGTGACTGAATAAAAAAAATCTTGAGAACATACTTTAGTAATATTAAATAAAAACAAACTGTTAAATATAATATACAGAATAATAAATTTAATTTTAATACTGTCACGTATTGGGTGTATAACGCGACAAATAACTTCACACCTTATCTGATATAGCAAATTTTATTTCACACTCGCTCATACAATCACACAGTTTACAATTTCACAACTACTGCCATCTGCAGTATTACAATTACTTGGCCTGCAATTACCTCTGGAGCCATGTATGTGAATGTACCACACACTGCGTGTGCTCTATGCTTCTCGTGTGGAAAGAACATCCTGCTGAGACTGAAGTCTGAAAGGATTGCATGTCTGTCGAAGTCCAGTAAAATGTTCTCCAGCTTAACATCACGATGGATGATACCCATCTTGTGAAGGTATTCCAATGCCAGAATTGTCTCACCGATGTAAAATTTAATATCAGTCTCTGCTAATTTTCTGCTGTTGTAATGGGTAAATAGGTCCCCTCTACATACGTAATCTAGAGCAAGGTATAATTTAGAGTCACTTTGGAAAGCGTAATGGAGGGTGGTAAGGAAAGGATGATGACGCACCGCCTCCAACACACGACGCTCTGCCATAACGTATTTTGATGAGGTATTTTTAATAATTGCAGCTTTTTTTAACACCTTCATAGCATAAAATTGGGCGTCATCCACACCGCCCTTCTTCTGAACCTGGAACACGGTTCCAAACCTGCCGATTCCCAGAATTCGGAGAAAGTTGAAGCGTGATGAGTCTACTCCAACTGTCCAGGTCAGACTCCAGATTGTTACTTTGTTGGCATTCTCCAGACCATCTTCTGTTTCGTTGTATTCATGAACATTCAGAACACTGTACAGAACTCTGGCTGAGTGAGGCTTGCAAGTGTTATGCCAGGATACTTCCACAGACGTATTTGGTTTTGAAAGTCACCATGGTGCTCACCTGCAACATATACAGTGGATCCATTTTATTAAGAAGCTTTCCAAGGCACCAAGCAGGAAAACATTTTAAAAAGGTAGGCTTTAAAATGTTTACAGAATTCGTTACATCCTTTGCAGAGAACTAACAGAACAGACATATTTTTAAACTAAATAAATACACGGACTTTAATATATACCCTACATGTTCCTACTGTATTGGTTATAAAGTCCAAGAGTCTCTTCCGAAATGCCATTCTTTCTTGAAGATCGAATCTAGTGTCATTTGTTTTACTTGACTTTCAAACAAATTTGAGGTAAAAGTTTCCAGTTCCTTGAGGCTTCTAATGACTGAATCTGGCACTTGAAATTGCAGATGCCTTCAATACTGTCAACTGTGACAGTGGTTTTTCCATGGCTTACGTGTCTTGTCTTAACAACTTGTGCTGTCTGTGTGAGGCCTGATTATATACTTTATTGGACCAAGGACGTATGATGTGTAGTCATCATGAATTAGCAATGTGTGACATGGGGAGGTGATTGGATCCATGAAGTGAAAATAAATGTAAATGTAAACTCACGAAAGCATAGTCTACATTCTCTAACACTGTCAAACTGTAATGGGGATTTGCTTTGTGTAGCATAAAACAATAACTTTGAAGAAATTAATAAAAATAACAGTATCAACATACAAGAAATAATTGTTGATGGTGATTCCAGTGATAATCCACAGGTTATTGCTAGTGTCTTTAATGAATACTTCCTTTCAGTTGCTGAAAAAAAAACTCTCCCACAAGACAACAACAATAATGGTATTAGTGATATCAAGGATAAACATAGTAGGACCATTAATAGTGATCCATCACACTATGTGACTCCTTTCTCAACATACAAGGGGGGACCCAAAAATAACCGGAAACGACCTGTTGTGCGCGCATGCTTTGTAGTTACGAGTTGTTCTACTAGGTGGTGTTAGCTGGGGGTCTCCCGCGACTGTTAGTGAGCTGGCGTCAGTCTGAGTTAAGTGGTTTGTCTGTGGTGCTCTGTTGTGTGCGTTCCTGTTTCAACCCTTTGGTGATTAGTGAGATGGCCGACCAGAAGGAACAAAGAGTGTGCGTGATATTGATGAAGATCGTCGAAAGACCATTGACCAACTTTCTGAGGAAACGAACATCTCATGGAGCACGGTCCAACGAATTTTAACCCAAGGTTTGCACATGAGACGGGTGTCTGCAATATTTGTTCCTCGCTTGCTCGGAGATGACCAAAGAGAAAACCGCGTGAATGTTTGCCGCGACTTGAAGAGTGAAGTGCAGTTTTCCCTAACAGAAAGCAAAATTTCACGCACACTCTTTGTTCCTTCTGGTCGGCCATCTCACTAATCGCCAAAGGGTTGAAACAGGAACGCACACAACAGAGCACCACAGAGAAACCACTTAACTCATACTGACGCCAGCTCACTAACAGTCGCGGGAGACCCCCAGCTAACACCACCTAGCAGCACAACTCGTAACTACAAAGCATGCGCGCGCAACAGGTCGTTTCCGGTTATTTTTGGGTCCCCCTTCGTACATCTCAAATTTTCAAAACAAAGGAAACTGAAAGCATCATTAAACCCCTTAAACCTAAAAACACATGTGGATATGATGAAATATCCATCAAATTACTTAAAATCAGCTTTGCTTATATTACCCCACCTTTAATTCACATACATAATACATCCCTTTTATCAGGGACCTTTCCTCTATGCCTAAAATTACTCTATAGTAAAACCATTATGTAATAAAGTGGTAGGATGGATGTTTCCAGCTACAGACCAATATCCATACTAGCCTCTTTCTCAAAAATCCTTGAAAAAGTAATACATACATACATACATACATACAAAGTAAGTAATACATACATACATACATAGAGACATAATTTCACAGATTCATTGTCCGGAAACCGGACCGGATATTGAATTCATCAGCAAAATGCAATCTAGTCTCAACAATTAAAATATTCAAGAATTATAAAATGAAAAATACAATAATAAAATAAAAAGCAGTCATATAACAAATCTAGATAATACATAATCTTGGAAAGACAACATTAATGTATTATGCTTGCCTGTATGCCATGTATTCATCTACCGAATAAAATGCATTTAAAATATATAATGTACCACTTCAACATGTAATTAATAACAAGATACTAGCAAAACAATCTGAATTTATGAAAAATCTAACAACAGAAAAAGAGCCCTATGAACTAAGTAAGGAACTCATAGGTGCCCTTAATAAAAAGTAATTACTAGTAGGTGGGATCTTCTGTGATCTAGCTAAAGTGTTCAACTGTGTTAATCATGACACTTTACTGCTCAAATTAAATGAGTATGGAATAACTGGTGAGGCTAATAATGGGATTAAATCAAAAATATAAACTTTAATCATCAGATAGCTTTGAAATGGGGTAAAAATAAGTCACAGCATCCCATAAGAATCTGTACTAGGTCCTTTGTTCTTTCTTCTCTATATAAATGAATTAACAAACTTTGTTAAGAATAAATCTAAGTCGATTTTGTTTGCTGACAATACCAGTATAATACTTACCAACTCTAACCCCACAGATTATATAAGTGACATAAACAATTTTTAAAGCACATAACACAAAATTCCTTGGATTACATATAAACAGCACACTGTCTTGAAAACTGAGCAGTTACTACACATGGTAAATACAGCTTGTTATGCACTCAGGTCTATTAAACAGGGCATATCTCTGGAAGTAATGAAAATGGTTTACTATGCCTACTATCACTCCACTATGTCATATGAAATAATATCTAGGGGAAACCGTACAGACAACACTAAAATCTTCAAAATGCAAAAGAGGGCAATTAGACTTATTGCAGGAAGCAAGAATATATATTCTTGTAGATTCAATTATAAACTTAAAAATATTACTGTTTCACTCACAATACATACTTTCACTCCTATTATTTGTGGTAGGCAACAAAAGCATGTACAATTTAAATTCTGATGTCCATAATATAAAGACGAGGCAAAAACTCAACTTCCAACAGCATTCAGCAAATCTATCCCTATATCAAAATGAAGTTCACTCCTTTGGCTTCAAAGTGTTCAGTAACCTCCATCAAAGTCTCAAAAAAGCAACTAGTAAAATTATGCAATATAAAACTGCATTGAAACGTTACTTACTTACTCATTCTGTCTACTACATAGATGAGTATTTCAATGTAAACAAACAGTAACCAGTATGAACTCTAAGGTAAAGTGTATTCCCAAGCATGTTACGGTATCATTTTGTTTATTTGCAGACTGTGCTGTACGTATTCAATGAGCATGGTAATATTATAATCTGATTAACTTTTAAAGCAAAACTATTACTGTACAGATATTATGTATTTGTATTTGACTTGTTCAGTATCCAACGGTGTCAACCTGTACTTAGATTTGCGGAACGTAAATAAATTAAAATTCAAACGTTTGCACAGCAGAGAAGTAATACTCAAGAGCGAATTGGCAATCATTGAGGTTATGTCTCAGTTGTAACCCATTTTATAACTTGGTTTAATATTGCACATTTACTTCCAATATTGCCAGTTCTCTCGTCTTCTTCTGGTATATATTTTGGGCCCTTATTACTACCAAAATTACTTACTTCTGTAACATACACATTCGTTCTTGCCATTTACTAATTTCGAGCTTGAAGCAAAACAACTCTTGACTATAGAGCAAGTTTGACAGTCATGTTCGGAATGAAAACAGCAGCATTTTCACAATTCTGTAGGACAGATACCTGTGGTTTCTAACCCACCATACAGCATGTTTGGAAAAGCCAGACGAAGAACCAATATATATGTGTATGTTTGCTTGCAATCTTACACACACATTTAGCCTCGAGGATATAACATTAAATACGCCGAAAGTTGCATGACCTTCGAAAAGTTTGCTGGTATACGTACTGGGTAAAGAAAGCTCCTCGTAAAACAATCATGTGATGATTACAGGGTCCACATTGTGAACGCACAAATGATAACAAAGAAACTGGGCACTGTTGATCCTGTTGATATTCCATCAAATCTCCATAGGCATTACCACCAGTAAAGGTACAATAGGACATATGGAGGATATGGAGGATTTAAGACCACAGAAACTGTTTTCAAGACTAATTATACTGTCATATTATTATCTCTGTATTACTATATTATCATTATTATTATCATCATCATTTATTATAATTTGGCATACTATTACTGTATTATTATATTCTTATTACTATTTAGTATTAGTATTAATATTAATCTTTGACTTGTCCCATATCATGTATAATGATTCATGGATGAAATAAAATTGAATTGAATAGCGTAACGAGCGTTTCGTGGCCATGTAACAGGCCACGTAACAGGCACGTCACAGGCCACGTCACAGGCTACGTCACAGGCGTTACGTAGCCACATAACAGGGAGGTGTTCTCCGCTATAAAAACCGCAGCGTTGCCTTGAAGACGGTCATTCTGCTGTTCAGTACCGTGTGTGAGGTTGCTTTGAGAAGAGTTTGATCAAAGAGTGCGGCTTTAAAAACTTTGCCTACAAATTTCAACTCGAATCGGACATGGGTGTTACCTCGAAGAATACCATCGCTGGTTTCTTTACCAAAATATTTGGTCGCCGTAAGGCAAATAAGGTAAGTAAATATTTTTTTTCACACATTTATTATACTCGTACATACTCGTAATCTGCAGAATTTGCAATAAATGAATATGTTCAATAAGGACTGGCTCGGAATGAGTTATACCCCGTGGCATAATTCATACACTTGGTTTTATTTTTTGTTCACTTCGGTATCATTTTAATTCTTGTATTGGGGTGTTATGCCGTGGTGACAGGTGGCGTGGAGGTATTCCACCGCTGCCACCATATGTTATGGCGCGAAGGGGGGCATGGAGGATTCGTTCCACCTCTTCCGCCATCCATGCCGTTGCGCCCTTGTGGAATGGCCAATTGTAAGGCTAAGCACTTGGTACTTGTCTCATTAGCTACCTCTTGGCTGTGAGTTCACAGTATCTCTAACAGGAGATCTATGGGAGATCGGGGACATAGAGGGTGTGACTGTGGGGTAAGTCATTAATACACATATCCCCCTTACTAAGTCTACATTTGTCTACTGATATATACACATATCACTTTCGTAGCCGACAGTTGTTGGTTACGTACACATTGTAATTTAAAGAAAAATACACTTGGGTTCACCATCCCTAGCTCTCGAGGTAATTCCTACATCCCCACTCAGGGCCTACTCTCTCTGCCCTAATCCTGTAACATGACACTTTAATAATATCCACTGTATATCCATGACTGATATGAACAGTTCGACTTACTTGGTGTAGGAAGCTGATGGTGTCCCCTCACTTGGTCTGGCATGACCATGTCTCTGGCTGGCTACTCCATTAACATTTGTGCGTTCAGATAGATTGGTTGATATAGATTGATCAAAAGATTCAATGATAGACTATTGGTTCAATGTTGTGGATTCCGAAAGATAGCTCCTCAAGTTGTGTTAGCTACTTTATAACTTTTCCTCTGCTGACTAATGTCCTTGGGGTAAGTTCCGCCCCTTAAGAGAGCGAATTCTCCCCCAAAGGTCCGTCTCTTGTTGGTCATCTCGGTGAAGAGGGTTGGATCTGCTCAGGCCATCTCGCTGAGTCGGCACTCTGTACGCCTTGGCCGTACAGCCGCTTGCCGTCTCTTCCACGTGAATAAGCAGTCTAAGCAGTCTTACTGACATTACCCTTTGTCTAACTTCTCTACTGTGAACCCAAGATAACTTAATACCTAAAAGTTACAAAAACCCTTGTTGAAATTCTATGGCATTACATGAGGTTTTACTCATGTCTGTCTGGAAGATTTAGGATGGTGTATCTTTTCAGTGTATGTGTAGTTTTGCTATTGTCTAGTAGGTTCATTGCACCTGTATTACTGTCCTTTTCTAATTGTCTTTAAGTATTTGATATTCAACTATTTTATTTCATTGAGTACTTTGTTCATTCGCAGAGCTTCTTGGATTCTGTGGACCGTTACGTCCCAGGGTGCGTCAAAAATGGTTCCAAGAGTCTTGGGATTAAAGGGCTTGATGACTTCAACGTTGGAGAAATAAATAAGGTAAAGTTGTCCTTATGCTTAACTAATTAAGCATTATGCCATGAAGGCATATGTGGGAATGGGAAAGTAAATAGTGGGATGAAATAATTATTTCATGGGGATTTGTTTTAGTCTTCTTTACTTACATTTTTGGCTCGCTAATTTAATTTCTTATATCTGGTTTATTTTTATATTATTAAGATTATAAATTAATTAACGAGTTACAGTCATTCTAGGACCATGTGAAGAAATGCATCTGGATATTGTTGGGAAGTGTCTATAATGTTTGCCAAATTTTAATAAAAAGTGGAATGTGTTGACAAAATTCAGCAAAACTCCCTAATATCGCATTTGATGAAAATCTGTTCAGCATCTCTCGAGCTGCTTCATGCGTGCAGTAACTAATGGTCATTCTGCAGGGTAGTGAACGTGCCTATAAACAAATCACAACCAAATTAAAACTGATGTCACTCAAACGTCGGTGAAATTTCCTGCTAGCTAGATGTAGTAGTTAACGTTCGTGACATGATCGCCCTGAATTAGGCAGTAACGTTTCCTCCACACCAACCACAGTGATTGTACCACCATGACACCATATCCAAGCCTCATTTGTTATACCAACATAAACCACATGCAAATGAGGTGGACTTTAAACTGGAGACTCTTTCCAAAGAAGCACTCTTTACCTTGCTAATCTGAAAACTACTGTTGAGATAATACTGCAGTTCATAACATAATGTGCTCTTTTGTCTGTTCAGAGGAACCAGTATGAAGATCTTAAGAGGGAGGTAAAATATATAAGGCAGACGACTGGACTACGAATCATGGTCTTGGAATCTGAAATGTCTAAACTGCAAGAAGAACTCGATAATATCGTTCGGCAGCGGGCTCTATTGTGGCAAGAAATGACACAATTGCAGGTGCACTTTGAGGTGAGTAAAGCTGACTTGTCACAGTACAATCATTCATTTCTTTCATTGCTTTCCTTAAGCAAATAAAGTAATTTTATGAGATGGCTATGCTGTCTGTAAGTTCCCCTATGAATATACTTATTTCATTCCCTCTGCCACAACACTATTCCCAGTAGGTGGAGTTAGGTATCTGGACCAACAGTATGTTTCAGAACGTGTGCCACCTTCAGGCCATCCTTTATTTACAAATATCTATCATGTACTTAGCGTAAATGTCCATGTATACTGAATGGATCCACTGGTGTGTTATACATTTTATATTATAAAGGATTGGGTTTTTATCTGTTGGTTAACACGGTAATTATTTTGCTGAAATTTAAAGTTTTATGTGACTGTAGAGCACTGAACACACATTATCAGTCCACTTCACATGTTTTCTAGTTCCACTGCTCTCCTTGAGATGGCCTGGCCTAAGTTTTTGTTGTCACTGCTATTCTATGGAGTAGGGGGAAGGGTAGTTGGTTTCATTCTTATTATTACAGTGTACACTTGTTTTCTTTAAGGCATGTGAAAGTTTCCTATGTTTATAGAATAGTTTTTATATTTTACATATTGTGTATATGTATAGACATGATCACAGTGGCCGTGTGTTCTAAGACATGAAGAGACACTTTGTTGTACACTTATCATATTTTGATCAACTTCTGAGTTACAGCCCTCTTCCACAACATCACAGGATATTTTGTGCACTTGTTACCACTCATACGAAAACCAACTGCACTGCACTGCACTGCACTGCATATGACTTGATAAAATCGCACAGCCTTCACTTGTGCACCTGATAAAATATATTGGTTATACAAGGCTGTGGTTGTTTGTCTTGGCCAGGAGTTCCAAATTTTTAGGACCACAAACCATTAACTTCATGCACATTTATCGAAGAGGAGCCAAATCTTAAACAAAATACTTTAAAAATGTTGAGTGGCTCGAGAGGGAAATTAACTGAATGACTTTTAAATATTAAAATGATCTGGGGTGATGTAGACTGAGATGTTTTTGCTTTGCTACCCCTATTTTCGCCTGGTATGATTGGTAATATTTCCTGATGCTTTTAACAATGTTAAAATCTTGTGCCTAAAATGTACGATAACATCAGTTGCTAGTCGGTCTCTTGAAAACATCAACTTCCAGTTCCATGTTAGAATATTGATTTAAACACGATCCATGTTCAAAAGTGCAATCATAGGGACCTAATTCACTGCCTTCTCTGAGTCCATCTGGTTTTAACTATTAATCATTTTGTTTGCAGATGAAGCCTGCAAGTTCAGAACCCGAGCCTATGCCACGAGAGTTTGGGTCCACTTTCCATTAAGGTGAGTCAGCTAGTTGATCATCTGTATGGTTCAACACTGACGAATTCTCCTCGTTATGTAGCTTCGCACTGACATCACAGAAAACAGTTACGTGATAGCTACCACTATTGTGTGACATCGTGTTTACCAATTGCCTAGCAATAGTCTCTGCACAGATTCCCCTGTTGCAAGATGTCACAGCCTAGTGAGGAGGGTTGTTTACTGAGCGTTGCATAGTTACGGGATGAGTGGGGCATGTGACATCACTCGCACTTCCTGTTGTGCAATCCAAGTGTTCACATAGTTGTCGCCTAGCAACGTGCCAGTACAATCCACAATTCTCATGTTGCGAGCATGCTCCAAGGCCTCTGTGGCTCAACAGTTCCTGCATAGAGCCAATACGCCACAGTATGTATTCCTCACCGAGGTTTCGACACAAAAAATGTCACAAAAGAATACACTCCTCAATGTCTTGTTTCACGACAACACCTTTAAGTTTTATTACATGAGATCAATTTGTACAAACAAATGTAATGTCAGTTAAGTTTCCATATTCTAATTAATAATGTATTTTGTATTTAATTATAGTTGAATAAATGATAGAAATGTATATTTTATATTCATGATTACTTATTAAGAACATATAATAAGTATCCAAAGCAATTACAGTTACAGCATGGCATCAATCTACAGTAATGAAGTCATTGTCTATAGCAGGGGTCTCCAAACTTTTCGAAACGTGGGCCACATTAAATAATTCAGCACTTTCAATGGGCCAGATAAAATGAGAAATTAATAACTCTAGGTATATGAGTTTTATTGAAAGCACAGAATTTCATAAACTAAATACGAAGTACATGAGAATAAATTATCGTATATTAATGACAACAGACAGTAGCAGCAAATGCTCATATTTTCATCACAAATTATAATAAAACAATTAATGTGAATGATGGAACTCTTTTTGCATTCTGTGGGAACATCCCACATATTATCACAGCACCAGCACGCGCGCTAACCAGTCAAATTCAGAGTCACAGTCACGTTGCAACTGACGGTCAGTCAGTCTGTCTGTCTTGGTGTCGAGCCCCAGCTGGGGCTCATGACCAGATATTTCTTTTGAATGAAAGTTACTGTCTTGTCTACGTGTAGCGCCCTCTCTGACGAGAGGTCGGGTCTGTCATTTGTCAGTCAGTCTGTATTAATAAGTCCACTGTGTGTATTTACATATATTTACATATACACACTTATTNTTGTTTTCTTTAAGGCATGTGAAAGTTTCCTATGTTTATAGAATAGTTTTTATATTTTACATATTGTGTATATTTATAGACATGATCACAGTGGCCGTGTGTTCTAAGACATGAAGAGACACTTTGTTGTACACTTATCATATTTTGATCAACTTCTGAGTTACAGCCCTCTTCCACAACATCACAGGATATTTTGTGCACTTGTTACCACTCATACGAAAACCAACTGCACTGCACTGCACTGCACTGCATATGACTTGATAAAATCGCACAGCCTTCACTTGTGCACCTGATAAAATATATTGGTTATACAAGGCTGTGGTTGTTTGTCTTGGCCAGGAGTTCCAAATTTTTAGGACCACAAACCATTAACTTCATGCACATTTATCGAAGAGGAGCCAAATCTTAAACAAAATACTTTAAAAATGTTGAGTGGCTCGAGAGGGAAATTAACTGAATGACTTTTAAATATTAAAATGATCTGGGGTGATGTAGACTGAGATGTTTTTGCTTTGCTACCCCTATTTTCGCCTGGTATGATTGGTAATATTTCCTGATGCTTTTAACAATGTTAAAATCTTGTGCCTAAAATGTACGATAACATCAGTTGCTAGTCGGTCTCTTGAAAACATCAACTTCCAGTTCCATGTTAGAATATTGATTTAAACACGATCCATGTTCAAAAGTGCAATCATAGGGACCTAATTCACTGCCTTCTCTGAGTCCATCTGGTTTTAACTATTAATCATTTTGTTTGCAGATGAAGCCTGCAAGTTCAGAACCCGAGCCTATGCCACGAGAGTTTGGGTCCACTTTCCATTAAGGTGAGTCAGCTAGTTGATCATCTGTATGGTTCAACACTGACGAATTCTCCTCGTTATGTAGCTTCGCACTGACATCACAGAAAACAGTTACGTGATAGCTACCACTATTGTGTGACATCGTGTTTACCAATTGCCTAGCAATAGTCTCTGCACAGATTCCCCTGTTGCAAGATGTCACAGCCTAGTGAGGAGGGTTGTTTACTGAGCGTTGCATAGTTACGGGATGAGTGGGGCATGTGACATCACTCGCACTTCCTGTTGCGCAATCCAAATGTTCACATAGTTGTCGCCTAGCAACGTGCCAGTACAATCCACAATTCTCATGTTGCGAGCATGCTCCAAGGCCTCTGTGGCTCAACAGTTCCTGCATAGAGCCAATACGCCACAGTATGTATTCCTCACCGAGGTTTCGACACAAAAAATGTCACAAAAGAATACACTCCTCAATGTCTTGTTTCACGACAACACCTTTAAGTTTTATTACATGAGATCAATTTGTACAAACAAATGTAATGTCAGTTAAGTTTCCATATTCTAATTAATAATGTATTTTGTATTTAATTATAGTTGAATAAATGATAGAAATGTATATTTTATATTCATGATTACTTATTAAGAACATATAATAAGTATCCAAAGCAATTACAGTTACAGCATGGCATCAATCTACAGTAATGAAGTCATTGTCTATAGCAGGGGTCTCCAAACTTTTCGAAACGTGGGCCACATTAAATAATTCAGCACTTTCAATGGGCCAGATAAAATGAGAAATTAATAACTCTAGGTATATGAGTTTTATTGAAAGCACAGAATTTCATAAACTAAATACGAAGTACATGAGAATAAATTATCGTATATTAATGACAACAGACAGTAGCAGCAAATGCTCATATTTTCATCACAAATTATAATAAAACAATTAATGTGAATGATGGAACTCTTTTTGCATTCTGTGGGAACATCCCACATATTATCACAGCACCAGCACGCGCGCTAACCAGTCAAATTCAGAGTCACAGTCACGTTGCAACTGACGGTCAGTCAGTCTGTCTGTCTTGGTGTCGAGCCCCAGCTGGGGCTCATGACCAGATATTTCTTTTGAATGAAAGTTACTGTCTTGTCTACGTGTAGCGCCCTCTCTGACGAGAGGTCGGGTCTGTCATTTGTCAGTCAGTCTGTATTAATAAGTCCACTGTCTGTATTTACATATATTTACATATACACACTTATTTCTTATTTCAATGTACAATATATACAAGGCCTCTGTTAGTCCAGGCTAAGTACAGCAGATTATGCCCTTTTTTTATATATATCTTTTTCCTAGTATTATTAGCTACGACGGCAGTCTAGTCACTTGAACAGTCGTATGTCTGACCACCGCCAAGTTTAAGCCTCTTATACTTTCTGTGGCGGGCTTTGCCTTGTCCGATGTTGCGAACATTCTCATTCTCATGATTTTGTATGACTTCTGCTTGTTGCCTGCATAATTTTGTTATAAAGTCATATACGTATGGGATTTTGAATGTCATGTGCAAATCACAGACCGGTGTGTGCCTTGGAAAATTGCCAATCGTGTGGAGAACCTTGTTTTGCAGGTGCTGCAATTTCACTAGATGGGTGTCTGCCGCAAACTCCCAGGCGGGACTAGCATAAGTCATTACGGATCTAATAGGAGCTTTATGGAAGGTTAGTTTAATGTTAGCGCTCAATCGCTCATTTTTGAATAGGGAATATACTCTAATGAATGTTCTGAAGGCCTTGGCTTCGATCATTTCTATGTGTAATCTCCAAGTCACACTCTTATCGAAGATGACACCTACATATTTTGCACTATCTCCAAATGGAATATTTCTTCCATTTAGAGTAAGACAAGAATCAGGCGGTCGACGACCACGAGAGAAGTAGACCCCCCGAGTCTTATCTTCATTAATTTTTATATTCCAGCGCTCACACCAGGTCTCCATTGAGCTGAGACCGTGCTGGAGTTTTCTAACAATAAAACCCTCCTTGCGATCTGTCCCATATAGACAGGTGTCATCCACAAAGAGGGCCAGGTGAACACCATGTGTTTGGGGGGCATCATTTATATGCAATTTGTAAAGCATAGGGGAAAGGACAGAACCTTGTGGCACCCCTGCTTGCATTTCCCTTGGCATTGACATTGCGCCTTCAATTGAGACTCTGAATTTACGTTTAGAAAGAAAGGACCCAATAAGTTTGGTCAAACTCTTCGAGAATTCCAATTTTGATAACTTATACAGCAATCCTGAGTGCCACGTGGTATCAAAGGCTTTTTCGATGTCCAAGAACACCGCTGCCGTAGACATTTTATTGTTGAAATTAAGGATCACGTGGTCTGCCAGCCTCATACATTGCAATGTCGTGCTGTGACGTGCACGAAAACCAAACTGGCTTGCGTTGAGCAGGCCCCTTTCTTCAATATGTTTCTGGAGGAAAAGCAAAAGTGCTTTTTCGAATAATTTTCCTGTCGTGGACAGGACGCTGATCGGACGTAAATTTTGAGGGAATTTTGGCTCTTTACCGGGTTTGGGTAAAGTTATTACTTTTGATTCCTTCCAAATACTTGGAAAATGAGAAAGCCGAAAGCAACGATTAAATAGATGGGTTAGATGAACCAGTGGTCGCCTTGGAAGGTGCCTGTGGCATTCATTTGGGATGCCGTCAATTCCGCAGGCCCTTTTTAATTTCAGAGATTTTATTAATTTCTGTACGTCACATGGCCTAATCCTTTGAGGGGGGTTTTCGTCTACGGTTTCTAGCAGAGCTTGTACTCTAGCCTCCACCCGTCGTTCATGGTTATCGTCGCATAGATCATGCGGGGTGAACTGAATTTGCAAACAGTCGGCAATTTCGTTGGCTTTATCAGAAGGGTGAAATTTAAGGCCAGAAGAACCATGAATAGCAGTTGGCGCCCTTGGTCCGTCTCTCTTTAAGAGAGATTTTGCAATGGGCCATATACCCTGAGGTGTGACTTCAGCGTTACCTATTTTTGTTTCCCACGGTTCAAGTGACCTTTTTAGGGTCATTCGTCTGATTTAGTGACCAATTGACTGCCGCTTTACACGCTGGACCCCTGGTTTCTTGCCATAATTTTCGTAGCCTCTGCTTGTATTTTATCAAACGATCTAGACCAGGTAGATCGTTGTTTATATCCGAAAGTGTAATTTTACTTGTCGACAACCTATATGCCGAAGCAATAGAGGCTGCAAAGTCGCGTGCCACTTTATCGGCTTCTACCCCTGAATTAATTTCCAGTTTAGGTGATATTTACT
>NW_019721527.1:717019-771770 GCF_002891405.2 Cryptotermes secundus
ATTCTATAAAAGTGGTAATTTGGAATAAAGAACCTCTCATGAGGTTTCAGATGTGTCTCTGAAAACAGGGCCACATCTATGTGTAGGTCTTGCAGCTGTTTACTGAGCTCATAGCGCTGCCTCCCAATGCCGTTTGCATTAAATGCTATGACTTTGAGGGGCCTATGAACTCTAGTGGCCATTTTGTTTCACAAGGTTTAGAACAATTTTGGTAATGGCCATTATTTTGTCCTCGGACACTGCACCACTGACCTCTGTCATAATCTGCTGTACTACAGTTACTACTCTCAACATATTGTCGAGAGTTTGACCGTTTACGTGAGTAGCCTGAACTGACTGACCTGTTTCTTTCTGCGGAGCAGGGGCCGGTACAATCTGCTTCTTTGTTGTGGCTGTAGCCACCGGAACATGGCTTTCCTGAGGGCGCTGTTGCTGCTCTGCTGTACTGCCTCGGAGACCTGCTGCGAAGGAGACACCTGGAGTGACGATGGCTGAAGAGAACACCCTCCCCGTAGTTTTGGACGTTCTCTGACCCTTCCTTCTCTGTTGCTCTTCTTGGCATGCTTGCAACCCCGATAATTGGCGGGATGTGGCTTTTCTCCCTCCGCCAATCGGCAGTTGTAGCATACTGGGGTGGAGACAGAGTTCTCCTTTTCTGGGCACTCCTTGTGTAAGTGGCCACCTCCGCACCACAAACAACGTGGGGGCTGTTTGCAGTTAGCCCAAACGTGGCCGAACTGTTGACAGTTGTAACATTGTGTAAGCCTGTTTTGCGCTTTGTAGGCCTCTACCCTGATGGCAATGTGGCAGAGGTTGGTTAACCAGAAGAGCTCTTGGGACTTTTTGGTTCTTGGGAGGGTCACTAGGAAGAGGAGAAGATTGATGGACCTTGCTCCTTCCAGAGGCGTCCGACGACTAGTTGTCATTTGTTTGACGTTAATAACGTCAAAACCCAGACTCACCAGACCGTCAGAGATATCCTCCGCTGGAGTATTTTGGGGGAGGTGATGGATGACAAACCAATCAAATTGCATCCAATGTTCGCATTTATACAGCGCTTGCTACTAGCCTGAATCCACATCATTATGCGCGCTAGCCAACCAGCGCTCAGCAAAATTTTTTACTCCGCCAATACGCATTGTATAAAAGGCGGAGCACAAGCTCGCAAGTAATCAGTCTTCGATCAGCAGTCTTCAAGCAATCTACAAGCAATCAGCACGCTTTGTCGGTCAGCGGTCTTTGGAGGCATTGGCACTTCGCTGCACCAGGTACGACTGCCTCGGCTGTCCGGCGGTCTCACATCCGACTCACTGGGCAACTCGGCCATCTCGATTCGTCGGTAGTCATGCCCGACACACTGGGCAACTGTCGTAGCTCCACTCCTGCGACCGCGCTCGGCAAGCAAACCTTTTCCAGCAACCAAGCAACCTCCAGCAACGACCGCACTGCGGCCATTCAACTGACTCAGCCGCCTCAACACACCGTAACCGACTTCCCTTCCTACTGGCGTGCGCTGCGCTACCTCACCAGTCAAGCATCTCAGCAACCAACGGTCCTTTTCAGGACCTACAAAACTGTTCCAAAGAAGTGGGTTGCCATCGAAGTAACGATGTAAAACCCCACAATTCTTAAAATCTGATTAAATTGAAGTTCAAATTTTGAAACGTTAATCACAAGTAGCGACTTTAAATGTTCATCGGATAAATTTGCCCTGTATTTCGACTTGATGTACTTCATCTGGGAAAAAGTTTGTTCACACAGATATGTCGTCCCAAAAATGGAGATAAATTTACAAGCAAATTTCTTTAAATTTGGAAATTGCTCAGAGTTCAGAAATTTATAAAATTCGATCAAATTTCCTTCCTTGTATTTGTCTTTAATACGATAATTTTCCTGACGTTCAATAATTTCCATTTGAATTTGACTTGGGACATCTGCAGCATCACAGTCAAACGGATTTTGAAACAATCTAATTTCCTAAGCACTGGCATCAAAATCAGCAAATCGCTTCCAAAATTGTTCTTTCACATCTGAAATGACGAAATTTGCAAACGAGGATGGAAATTCTGCTCGCGCTACCTACATTGCCACGAAGTGACACTGCCGATTGAGGCCGAACAAGTACGAAGAAATACCACGCAGTATACAGTCCAGAATTAGTAAAATTGTGAATAATACTAATATTAACATAATATGGAATATCACTATATTTTGAACACAATCTTAATTACTGAATTTGAAATCTATGAACAAGTATTTTTTTTTACCAGTACTCAATGGAAAATTAGTTCAATTGGCACATTTCTGCACAATTCTTTCGCGGGCCGGATAAAATCACATCGCGGGCCGTAGTTTGGAGACCCTTGGTCTATAGTGACACCCTCATCTCTTTGCTGTGGGCTTCTATTTTGATAGTACAATGATTATACAGACACTGGCCATTACAATATGCAAGGCCATAGGTGCCAGGCCTCATGTGTGTGGATATTTTATATTAATCTTTATTTCCCACTGATGTCTGATATTGTGTTTTGTTTATACATTCTAATTTGTGGTGGTGCTATTTTCCAGAGATAAGCTCTATCAATTGGGCCCAACTGGAAGACAAAAACATTTCTCTGACATGCTGTGTTTTAAACAAAAAACAGGATGGTGGATAATGTCCAAGAACTAAAAAATCATAGGATCTCGGTGTTTGAATTTCAACACAGTGTATTATGTATGCATGGGTTAAAAGTGTGAAATTTAATCTTGATATTTTGTGTAATCTTAGCGTGTTACTGAGCTGGGATACATCAATCGGTATAGTGACAGGCTGGACAGAATGTAAAAAGGACCCTTAGGTATGTGAAGGGTACATGAGATTGAGGAATAAAATATACCTTATCTGATTCTGAAACTGTGAAACTGGAAGCATTTAGTGATGCTGATTATGCAGGGGATGTAAAGGATAGGAAGAGTGTAACGGGCTATGTAATTATGATGTCAGGGGGCCTAAAGCATGGTGCTCTAGGGAACAGAGTTTTGTTGCATTATCAACCACTGTGGCCGAATATATTGCAGCAGCTGAGTGCTGTAAAGAATTGAAATATCTAAAGACGTTGATAGAGGAGTTGACAGGAAAAAGGGTGGTAACTGAACTGTGTGTCGACAATCAGAGTGCAATCAAGTTAATAGAATCTGGACAGTAATGCGTAGGAGTAAGCACATAGATGTTAGCTATCACTATATAAGGGAACAATTGAATGAGAAACTGTTCTCAGTCAAATATTGTAACACTGAAACTCAGGTGGCAGACATTTTAACAAACTCTCTATCACCAGAGAAATTTACCAAGTTTAGAGACATTATACTTAAGAAGAAATAAGTCTGATTTTGATAAGACTGAGAAAATTTGAATTACATGTACTAATTTTGTAATCTGAAGACCTAAATTACTAAGTGTTATGCAATTTAACTTTGTAAAACAGCTAATAATGTTGACAACATTTTGAAATTAAGGAGGAAAATGAGAAATGTGTTTCTAACATTTTGAAATTAAGGACGAATGTGGAGAATCTAGTAATGTAAATATGTTCATGTTGGTAATAGTGATCTATATTCATTTGTTGTTGTTTTGTATTATTATTATTATTATTATTATAAAGGGTTCTTCTCGGCCAATATGGCTGTTAAGTGATATGAAAGCACGACACAAAGAAAATCAACACTGTGAACACCGTAATGACCCTTCGTTTTCCATAAAATGCTGGGAAATTCATTCTTTTTACACGGCCGTGTATCCCTGGAGAAGTTACTACTCTTCATGCTCTCTCCCGTGTGGACTTCAAATCCCACATACCGAACGGTATTTCCATGATCTCCGTGATTATTACACATGACGCACATGACAGTAGCATCAAACCCCTAAGCATTGATTGCGCTGGAGTCGTAGATACCTCGTATCAAAAATTGAACACGATCATTGACGATCATTGACGATCATTGACTCAGATGGATATAGATTAAATTACACAGAGCGGAGTGATCAAACATGAGAACTTTCCGATTTCTGGTTAATCGGTATTTTAAAATGTGGTCAGTTAAGGAGGTTAAGGAAAAGAATTTCGTAATCCTACGTAATAAATTGTGACAAATGGCATGTGTGGTTTTATGTACAAAAATATCGGTTGTGAAATCATTGCTTCTGGTGTTCTGTTATACAAGTATAACAAGTATTTTGCAGTAAAATGTTGACAGATTTAGTAGCTGACGATAAGAGTCAGTACTATAATAAAGAGGAAGATGTCGGGTTACAGAGTACAGTCATTTCATCACAAGTGTATGCTGAAGATGATGTTGATTTTGTCCCAAATAATGGACATGTTACGAACTTCGATATTCTTGTCCTTATAGTGTCGATAATTAGCCATATAATTGATATAGGTTTAGATATTAATTTAGCCTATCGCTATTTTCACAGTGGTAGGAGTGAATATTCTATTCTTACAGTGATATTTATACTCTTTCCTGCCCTCGTCAACACCGTTATTAGTGTTAGAATGTAAGTAGAAGCAGTAATACTCTTGATTAGTAAACAGTTTATATATTTTAGTAATGTACAATGAGCGTATTACATTACAGGTATGCTATTGACAAGGAATGTAATTCAGTGTCAAAAATGGCATCAAGGAAGTGGGTTATCCGTATTCTTGTGTTGCTGTTTCAACTGGCACCAGTCTTGAGGTAATATTTGTAATTTTGACCAAATGGTATGCTTGTGAAACCTAATTTCTCTCGAAATAGAGACATCAACTTTTAACTTTAGAAGTAAATGGGTAATTCTGCTGCTCATTTAAGAAGACTTTTAGTTATTGTATGATTAGTAAATTGTCACCTTTGAAAAAGAAAAGGTCAGTCTTGATTGGTAAACAAGACATCTTGATTTTGTTATAGTATTAGTATTAGTATTTATTCAGTATTCCAGACATCCACAAGATGGATACAGAACTTGTTCTCACTCAGTACATACAGGCCAATTACAAAAGTTGTTTACATGGAATATTACAAGAGTATAAAATATAAATAGTTAAGGCCATAGATTACATAAAAAAAAGTCAGAAACATCATTTAAGAACAGTCATACTAAATAAGAAATCCACAATAAACAATCATGAGTTACAAATAGTAAATAAATCCTTCAGATTACTGAAAATAAGATTAATTGGCAATGCACAGGTAGAACTCATAATTAAAACAAAACAGGCATTATAAAATGAGTTTACAATGAACAAACAAATCTTAAATTACAAATATAACACACAAGTGAAGCATAAAATTTACATTCAGATATGTTTATTATAACTAACTCTCATTATTGATCAAAGTACTCTTCTAATGAGTATAGTGAATTCGTGTATAACAATTTTTTTAAAGTGGTTTTGAATTTAGCTATGTTACCATTAACATTCTTAACATGAGAGAGTAATTGGTTAAAGTTTTTTATCCCCGAATAATAGGCTCCTTTTTGATAAGTGGTTAAGTTTGCCTGTGGAATATATACATTATTACTTTGCCTAGTTTCTAGGTTGTGACTTTTAATGCTCGTTATATGAAGGTTTTTATGTTGAACTACAAACATCAATAAGGACAATAAATATTGAGATGTCAGAGACAAAATATGTAGTTTCTTAAATAAGTCTCTACAGGAAACCCTATTCCCACATCCTTCCATAATTCTAATTGCTTTTCTCTGTAAACAAAAAATTGTGGTGCTGTGTGGGGAATTACCCCAAAATATGATTCTGTAGCTCATCACTGAGTGATAGAAAGCATAATGAATTATTTTGAATGATGAGGTAGTCATGTATGTTTTGGTGCTTCTAATTATAACAAGCCTTGCTCATTTTTTTTTGCAAGTGCTTCAGTATGATAATCCCAAGACAAAGTTTCATTCATTATCATCCTTAGGAATTTTGTACAGGAAGTGCTGGTTACAAAATTATTACAAATAATTACAAATATTGTCTTGATCTCTCATTTTGAAATCATCATTTGCTTGAGGCGAAGTGAGCCTGCAAATTTCTTTTGCATGCTGTGTTGCTTTGTCTCTTGGTATACTGAAAAACCCAACTTTCACCCCCTGTGATAGATCTGTTGGAGTGCAAAAGAAAAGGAATTCACATTCATTCTGTGTTAAAAGAATTGTCATTAATTTTTAGGAAAGTTATCGAAACACTACTACAGGTAAAGCGAAACAGATATACAGATATGTATATATATATATATATATATATAAATAGGAATTATGTCTACCGTCAACACAAGAAATACTCAGTTTTAATTTCGATCTTTATTCCTGCTACATGTTTCAGTCATATAAGACCATCATCAGGCAGTTATACACAGGAATATGTATAGTCATTGAAATACTGATATGGATCCCTAACAGTGTAACATGTATTATATACTAACATAAAACTTTTGCCTCAAGTTGGTGTTATAATTAAAGTAGCAAATACATAAATAAGATAAAAGATAAATATAAAGGTATACCATATATCAAAATTAATAATGTGTTGAATATATTATGGAATATTAAAAGGTACTAATGAATCACTGTTCTTCCCCACCCTTCAGCATTGCCTAATACAGGTACTTAGCTGTGAGTGAGAAGATTTCTTTATCACTTATGACAAAAAGTCAGGAGTGACCTTGCATGAGTTTCTGATGATATAATTTGAAGTCTCATAGTTTTATGACAGCTGGGTCCTAAACTATATATCTTTGACCATCATCTCATAAAGAAATTGAACAAAGTATTTGTCCTGTTATGAACCAAACATCAACAGTTTTGAAGAAAGCAGTCTTCTTGGATTTGGCACCGTGTATATGTGGTGTTAACCGACATTCCTCCGAAACGTCGGTTAACACCACATATACACGGTGCCAAATCCAAGAAGACTGCCTTCTTCATAGTCACCGCCGTGAAAACCTCAAATCTATCAACAGTTTTTCTTCCATTATAGAATCAGCTGGAGACTTGAGACCTCTGTTCCCCTGTCATTGAAGTTAGTTGAAGGTTGCAGATTTTATGTTTTTGTCCTTGCATGTAAATCCAAGCAATACACA
This sequence comes from Cryptotermes secundus, assembly GCF_002891405.2. Lineage (NCBI taxonomy): Eukaryota > Metazoa > Arthropoda > Insecta > Blattodea > Kalotermitidae > Cryptotermes > Cryptotermes secundus. The sequence goes on from NW_019721527.1 coordinate 724,130, forward strand.
TAACACGACCATATTTTAATCAGTGTGGCAGATTGGCTTTTGGTCCCACCCAGTCTCCCATACAGTGAGTACCAGGTGCTGTTTCCCCAAGGGCAAAGTGGTAATGGCATGAAACAGACCACTCCCATCTAATGCCAAGGTTAAGAATGGTTGAACTGTGCTTCCACCACACCGTACATCTGTGTGGTGGAATGCTTAATTGCTCAAGCACAGGGAATTTCACTTTTGCATTACAGATTGGAACATCAGAACAGATGCAGTTTTCAGACTTCACAAAGCAAAGTTATATTGCAACAGACATCTTACAAGTTGTTCCTGAAACTCTTGCGTATGAATTTATTCCCTTGTGAACAATGATTTCTGAAGGCATTAAGATAGGTAATCTGATGGAAGAGTTTCATCTTACTTACTTACTTACTTACTTACTCATAGAGCTGATCCCTTCTGGAGGAGCTGCCAGTTCTGCAGCTACTCAAGAACTTCCCAGCATTTTATGGAACCCAAAGGTTCATTACCGTGTTCACAAGAGCCCTCCACTGTTCCCTGTCCTGAGCCAGATTAATCCAATGCATCCCATCCTATCTCTCTAAGATCCATTTTAATATTGTCCACCCACCTATGCCTTGGTCTTCCCAGTGGTCTCTTTCCTTCTGGCTTTCCCACCAATATCTTATACACATTTCTCGCCTCCCCCATTTATGCTACATGCCCTGCCCACCTCATCCTCCTTGACTTGATCATTCTAATTATACTTGGAGAAGAGTACGAGTTATGAAGCTCCTCATTGTGCAGTTCTCTCCAACCTCCTGTCACTTCATCTATCTTCGGTCCAAATATTCTCCTCAACACCCTGTTCTCAAACACCCTTAGTCTGTGTTCCTCCCTTAATGTCAGACCAAGTTTCACACACATACAGGGCCACACGCAAACTTATAGTTTTGTATATTCTAATTTTTATGTTTTTGGACAGCAGACATGAAGACAAAAGGTTCTGAACTGAATAGGTAGCAAGCATTACCCGAATTCAGTCTCCTCTTAATTTCTTCCTGACTCAGGTTTCAATCTGTTATCGTTATTCCCAAATATCTGAACTGTGCCACATTTTCAAAACATCTGTTTCCTATCTTTATGTCATGATTTTCCACTGCATTTTGGTGATGAGGCAGCAGCATGTACTTAGTTTTCTCTGTGTTTACTTCTAGACCAACCTTTATACTTGCGTCAGTTAAAGTTTGTGTGTTTTTCTTTATGGTATCTACATTATCACCCAGTAGATTCACACCATCGGCATAGACCAATGCAAAAGATCTAATCTGTAGTTGATCTGTTACGTCGAAACCCACACTGATGATCCCCAATAATTTCATCTATGTATGGACTTAACCTTGAGTGAAGAATATTGGATAAAATTATGTATGAAGTTGATAGCAGTGATATCCCCCTATAATTACTACAGTCAGTTTTATCACCATTATTGTGAACTGGTACGTTAATAGACCCCTTCCACTGATCAGGCAATTTTTCCTTATACCAAATAGAAGTAATTAGCTTGTGGATCGTAGAACGTACTATGTCGCTTCCTGCATATGTAAGTTCTGCTGGAATTTGATCGCTACCTGGTGATTTATACCGTTTCAATTTTGCAATAGCACTTTCGGCTTCAGAAGGGCTAGGATCAGGGACTAACAGGTCAGCTGTATGGATTTCTGTCTGCCTAACATCACTGACCCTATGTACATTCAATAACTGGAGAAGTAGTTCCTCCACCTATTCAAAATGTTGGAATCTGCAAGCAGATCACCATTCAGCATATTTGAACAAAGTTATTAGCAAAAATATGTTCAGAGCTACAAAACAGTGAGGTAGAAGACTGCTAGCTCTTTTACTAGGGTAAGTATGAAACTGTTGCTATTGAGCTATATTTGCATCTGTAAAGACTGAACGGTATAGAGCACTAATTACAGTGTATGAAGTACCTGATTCAAACAGCGTGCACATATTTAAATAAAAGCTTTCATTTTTTTCTCATAGCTCAAAAGTTAAAAATGCATTTAGTGCGGAAAATAAAAAAGTACGTGTATGCTTATGTGTAACTTAAATTAGGTGCATTCGATTTTTTCCATTTGAATTTGGAGAAGAGTGGGGTCTTTACAATTTAGAAAAAAAACTTTTGTTGTAATGCTTCAAAGTTAAAACATATACAAAAAACAGAGATGAAAGAAAGAGGAAGGGAAGGAAAGGAAATTAAAGGCAAGAGCAGCTTCTGAAAAACAGACTTCTTCAGGGCAAGATGACAGTTTTATGGTTTCAACACACTGTTTGAGGTCTTGTATCTCAAAAGGGGAAAAAATCATTTCTGACCCTCAAAAGACACAAAAATAAACAAAATAAATGTTCCTTGATCCTTGAACATTGGTTAGAGAAGAGTCTAGTAGACCTTTTGTAGTTTTAACCGTTAATCGCCGAACTTTTGAAATGGTGGTAAACTTGAGCTGGCCGGAGTTTATTTAAATATGCCGACTGCTGGTGCACGTTTAAATGCCCGTTGCTACTCTGCGTTTAAGTGTCCGTTCCTCTTAGAGCACTTAAACAATTATAAGCATTGTGTTTAAAAATGCTGTATCTTACACAATTTTTATGATAAATGGATCGAACTAACTTTGTTTGTATCAGCAAAGAACATAGTGTCACATATTATAATGGAAGATATGAACATTTTTATACCAAATGTTATACGCTATTTTCAACTTTTTTCTTTTAATTTTGATGCGTACTGCAAAAACGGTTTCCCAGTTCTTCACAGAGTTGTTCTGCATTATAAATTCACTTCTGTTTGTAACACTTGACAAATTTTAGCAGTCCCTGGTGTCAGAAAACAGATGGAAGCAATAAAATAATTTGGTTCTCTGCTGGAAAACCTTACAACTTTGTTACAGCCTTCAGATTTTTGAGTCTTTTGACTAAAACAGAAGAATGAAAGCATGGGTATTCAAGAAAAAGCTTCGAGGGGTCCCTTCTTCAATGCTAAGACCTTCTGTTATAGCTGGAAGAGATTATTGCCCTTTCTATCATCATGAACGAGCAGTTGCACCGTGGCTGAGATACAGAGTGTGATCTGTTATCTGTGCATTCATAGTGAAATTGAATACCGTAGTTTAGTTTCAACCTATATATACATCAAGCAGATAACAAAAAAAGTATGCACATCGAATTTTGCTATATATTTTTAACACACTCTGCAGAATCTGCAATAAAAGTACTGGCTCGTGGATAAGTTTGGGCATAACTCATCTGTGTACTCTTTTTTGTTGTTGTTCACTTAGGTATCATTTTATTTCCTCTATTAGGGTTTTCCTCAAGTTTGTATTATAATTAATACATTTTAAAATAAATACTAAGGACTGCATGTGGTTCTACTAGTGGCATGTGTGCGCGTTTCCACTAGTGGACTTTAAATACCCGACTGGCCAAAACGGGGTACTTTGGCCAAGACAACCATACTCATCATTGGCCCGATTGGGGCACTTCGGACGTTAAAGGTTAAGAGGATTTGACAACTATTAGATTTTCTTCTCACTGATGTCCTAAAATTTGTATGAAAATTCAAGAATATGAACTTAATAAAGAAATGCTTAACAAGAAGCATATACAGAAATATATACCATCAAATAAACTTGTTTTCATAATGATTGGATATTAGTAGCCAAATTATTCTATCATAATGACTGAAAGAGTCATAATTAATAATCAACACTTTCGGTTATTCCACATTTTGCATTATATTTCTAGGTTCATGATTTTCATTGAATAAAATGTTAAATTAGGGTCATATATAGAAATATCTACCATCAGATAAATCTGTTTTCATAATGATCAGATAATTGTGAGCCAAATTATTCCGTCACAATGAATGAAAGAGTTACAGTAAACACTACTTCCATTCTGCTGATCTTGATATTTGAAATTGTTTGACAATTTTTCATAAATATCTTAGATGCAAAATTTCTTGAAAATCAGTTCAGCCATTCTCAAATTATTTCATGCAGACAGACATACAGACTGGATTAAACTAATAGATGCTTTCTCACAATATAGATTTTGAATCCACCTAAATATTTCTTTCAAAATATGAATTAATCTGCCCATTTTGTTGCCCCATGGACTGCATCACCTGGGGCAGCTGTGTCTCCCATTCTCTGTTGTTAGTAACTCAGACTATAAGGCATCGAGTCATTGTCTGTAGATTCTGGTGTTCTGTAAGGATCTCACATCAGAGTAGTGTGTTTAATTTAATTTAATTTTGCCTCTACAGGTACTGTGATTCTTTAAGCTATGCACTGAAATCCAGGCGTGCAGAGAAGCAGCAAGATATTATAAATCAGCGCCGATTCTATGAAAAAATGCTGAAGGAAGATAGTGATGTGGCATTTCTGCGTGTGTTTGAGTGTTTCTTAGAAGCTGCTCCACAGCAAATTCTACAGATATCCATTTTACTAGTTGATACTAGACATGGATCAACTTTCCAATGTAAGTCACTGTTGCCATGAGAGTTAAAAGTGAAAACTTCTTTTGTGAGCTCACACTCATTCATGGAGCTGAGCCCTTCTTGAGAAGCTGATAATTGTGCAGCTACTCAGGAACTTCCCAGCATTTTATGGACCCCACAGGTTCATTACTGTGCTCACAGGAGCCCTCCACTGGTCCTTATCCTGAGCCAGATCAATCCAATTCATACCATCCCGTCCTATATCTCTAAGCTATGTTTTAATATTGTCCACTCACATCTTGGTCTTCCTAGTGGTCTCTTTTCATCTGGCTTTCCACCAACATCCTTTATGTATTCCTCTTTTCCCCCATTCATGCTACATGCCCTGCCCATGTCACCCCCCTTGACTTGATCATTCTAACTATTCTTGGTGAAGAGTATAAGTTGTGAAGCTCCTCTTTAAGTAGTTTTCTCCAACCTGCTGTCACTTCATGTCTCTTCGGTCCAAATATTCTCAACACCCACAGTCTATGTTCCTCCCTTAATGTCAGATAACAAGTTTCACACCCATACAGAATCACAGGCTAAATTATAGTTTTGTATATTCTAATTTTTATGTTTCTAGACAGCAGACGAGAAGACAAAAGGTTCTGGACTGAATGGTAGCAAGCATTACCAGAGTTCAACCTCATCTTAATTTCCTCCTGAATCAGGTTTTGATTTGTTATAGTCATTACCAAATAGCTGAACTGTGCCACATTTTTGAAGTATCTGTTGCCCATCTATTTCATGACTTAGCCATGCATTCCGGTGACAAAACAGCAACATTTACTTAATTTTCTCTGTGTTTGCTTGTAGACCAACATCCTTACTAGCGTCAATTAAAGTTTGTGTGTTTTTCTTTATGGCATTTATATTATCACCCAGTAAATTCACATCATCAGCACAGACCAGCAGCTGATGTGTCCCATTTAGTTTCAGTCCCACCTGGTCTTCCTGGACCTTTCTAATGGCATATTATAAAGCAAAGTGGCAATAAAGGATCTCCTAGTTTTAGACCGTTCTGGGTAGGGAAATTACAAGACAAAGGTTTATCTATATGATCTTTACCAGACGTTTCATTTAAACACATTTTAATCAACCTAACTAGTTTCATGGGTACCTCGAACTATAACAGAATATTGTCTGAAGCTTCCCTCCCAACTGACCTAAAGGTTGTGACCTTACATGCTGGCCACCCTTTAACCTCCAGGAAGATTCCTGGTACTCATTTCTGTTAGAGGCTGAGTCAACCCTAGGGCCATACTGTGGCTGGAAGAATGAGGTCAATTGAAAAAATGCACCTCATTAGGACGCGAACCCGTGACCTTCCGGGTTGTGGCATAGTGTGTCAACCAACTATGCTACTGTGTGCTCCTGTCTCATTGTACTCCCATTTTTTCTCTAGTATCTGATGAATGCCAAAGACCTGATCGGTAGTTGATCTGTTATGTTGAAACCCGCACTGATGATACCCAATAATTTCATCTATGTATGGACTTAACCTTGAGAGAGGAATATTGGATAAAATTTTGTATGATGTTGATAGCAGTGATATCCCACAATAATTACTGCAGTCAGTTTTGTCACCCTTCTTGTGAACTGGTATGTTAATAGACTCCTTCCACTGATCAGCAATTTTTCCTTATTCCAAATAGAATTAATTAGCTTATGGATCTTATAATATAATATTTCACCTCCTACTTGAATTAGTTCTTACAGAATTTGATCATTACCTGGCAATTTATACCTTTTCAATTTTGCAGTAGCATTTTCAACCTCAGAAGGGCTAGGATCAGGTACTAATGTCTCAGCTATATGTATTTCTGTCTGCCTAACATCACTGACCTTATGTACATTCAATAACTGAGAGAAGTAGTTCTTCCACCTGTTGAAAATATTGTGGGAATCTGTAAACAGATCACCATTCTCATCCTTCAGTAAGTTACTTCTAGTTGGTAACCCCTCTTAAAGTCAAATGTTTTTGTTGTTTCTGTGCATTGCAAGCTCATCAATTTTGTATTTCAGATATTCCCTCTTTTTATTCTTGAATTTCCTGCTGGTTTCATGTCTTATATTGTTCAGATGATCCCCATTTATTTTGCTTGGATTCTGTAGCCACTGCAATTTGGCTTGCTTCTTTTGGTCAAATAATTTTGAGAATCCTTCATCAAACCATGGCTTATGCTTCTTCAATTCATAATAACCTAGACTCTCTTTGGCAGACATTTTTATATTCTCTGTAAATAGTTTCCCAAGGTGTATTAATATCTACCTCAGGGTGTAAGTTTTCCTAGTTGCAGACCTATTTGTGATTTGAACATGATACTGCTCTTCACCCTCTACCTCATTTATTTTCTTGAGATTGAACTTCCCATATGAACTCTGTACATTGTTTGTTTGCTCACTGCCAGTCTCCTTTAACTTTTGCCAGTCTGGTCTCGAGGGTTGTTGAAAGCGGATGTGTTTTTTGAGTGGTGCTATTAATGAGTTGCTACCTGGGGGACTACTGAGTCAGCATGGGTACCTGGGCTGCAAAGATGTCATGGCATACTGCCCAAGGCCGAGACAGTAATGGCCAAGCAATAAGTTATGTAGGGAATATGCTTCTCTGTGCAGCGGCTTTAACTGTAAAAAGTAAAAAAAAGTAAAGCTATCCCTGTACCAGGCCGTGAAGGCCCATAGGGTTGTGAGACGTTGAGGGTCCCACATTATCTAGACAATCGGCTCAAAGATGGCGGTAAGGTTGTCAGCCTTACGAGATGGCTGCGCTTTACTCCCCAGGAAAATTATTTAATAAATTCGTGGTACTCATTTCTGTTAGAGGTGGAGTAAACCCCAGGGCCTAGTGTGGCTGGAAGGATTAGGTCAACTAAAGAAAATATTATTAGTAATTGGCAGGCTGAAGGAAAATCCTGGACCTGGTGTGGAGACTGAGAACAGTCTGCAAGTATTGTGTAGTGGGTGTGACAGGAATTTAAAATCTGGAACACAGTGTGATGTGTGGACGTCGGTTTCACAATATCTGTGGAAACGTCAAGGCTCAAATGGCTAATAGTGGGAAGTGGAGTTGTGATAGGTGCAGATGGAACAACTAGAGGAGAAACTGGAAATGCTCTGCAACAAATTGAACTAAAACGGAAGAACGAAGGGTTGGAAGAGCTGTTACGAGGGGCGGTAGCTGGATGCAAGCTTGGCAAGCATGATATGGTGCGGAGACAACCTGGGGGTTGCAGAGTGCTTAGTGTTGGGTGACTTGATTATATGGAATGTAGAATCTGAACATGTGAGGGTACATTGCTTTCCGGGAATTAGAACTCAACAACTGCAAAGAGTCATGGAAATCTAGGGAGCGCTGATACTGTTGTAATTCATGTAGGTGCTAATGATTTAAGATGAACTGCAGGTCTTGATTATGTAATGGGTGATGTGTATGCTCGAGTGAATCAGGAAGAAACTAAGTTTCCTTAATCCAGATTAGTTCTGAGTGGCATACTTAGATGCAGAGACGTGTCATGGCAGTGAATCAGAGCATTAAACAGCAGACATGACTGAATAGTGAAGATGTTGGGTATTACATTTGTAGATCCGAATAGTTGGATTGAGAATTGGGACCAAGTGCAGTAAGAAGACTAAGCCAACTGTATTCTAGAGTTTGTGGCTTTGATGGTGGAGGACACAATTCGAAGGAGTGACTGTTGCTGAGTACTAACAAGGATAGAATGCTTGAAAGGACATGGAAGACAGTTACCCAAGAACATCTAACACTAGTCTGGCAGATGATAAAGAGGGAAGAAGCGAAAAGGAATCAGATGAGGAAGACAGAAGAGGTGACAAGTTATGAATGGGTAGCCACGAGAGGGGCACAGAGGATAGAGGGTAATTTGATGGTTTTGGTGCATGTAAATTGCAGGAGTATCCTTCATAAGTCTTTAGGCCTGTAAACATTCCTGTGGGATCGATTCGTAATATGGGCAAGCAATGGTAGATATGTTGAGGAGGTATGGAATAATTTCAAGAACAGAATACTCGAGAGTATCAAAATATTTATTCCACATAAAATACTGAGAAAAACTCTCTCTTTATATATACTGTATACGTGTAAGGTGGTACATGCGTCCAAAATGATGGGTTCTAGTTCGGGTGATTGGATTTATTAGCACTTTGGTTACAGCGTCTTTTAATTACAGTCAGTGCAGCAATACTGCTGATTTACACATTCTGCAGTTTACTGCTTCACATGTACTAGGATTCTCTGTCTTCACTAGTCATCTCCTGGCAATGGATCTCAGCACTTAACTAGCATTTTGGAACGCTATGATGTCCTCTTGTCATTTCTTGTTCCGACAGTCTGGAACTCAACTGCACTCTGCTGAAGTCAAAACTGAACTTTTCATGGCTGTCTCCTACCAAGAACTCACTTGAATGGAACTGCACTTAAAACTGAAAACTGTTCAAGTCAGAATCAAAGTCACATTGCGACTGATGGTCAGTCAGTCAATCTTGGTGTCGAGCTCAATCTGAGGCTCATGACCAGATATTTATTACTGTTTGACAGTTTAGGTCTTGATATTGTGGGGCAGTCTAGTCACTTGAACGGTCGTACAGGTATGCTTGACCGCCGCCAAGTTTAAGCCTGTTATACTTTGAAAACTGTTATATCTGTAACTGTCATTATATAGCCTCCACACTGACCATGCATGGAAAACGCAGTCCTACTGTTGCATAAGGAAGACCACAGAGAACACTAGTCATGTGATAGCTACCTCTCCAGTCCATTGGCATGCTGACTGTTGCCTAGCAACGACCTATAAACATTTGTTCTGTTGTTGAGTGTGCTTAAGCGAAAAGGTGTTTATCGCTCCATTGTCTAGCTATACACTTTGTAATGTAGTACTTAACACACAACTGGATGCATTCTTTAAAGATTGGAGAAATATTGAGTCAACCTTTAGACCTTCTGTGGATGACTATAATATATAGGAAAATTATAAATAATAAAGATATGGAGAAGTTGCAGATAGATCTGAACAGGCTGAGGGAGTGGGCAGTTGAAAATTCGATGATAATTAATCCAGCTAAAACAAGGCAGTTTCTTTCATGAGAGTCTGAATATTGGAATCACTAAATTATTTGTTATGGGACATAGTAATTTTAAAAGCGATCAGTTGTAAATACTTGGTAATAATTTAATGCAGTGATTTAATTTGGGCTGATCAAGTTAATTACACGGTGAAAATAGCCTGGAAGGCACTTCATTTTACAATGCATATTCTAAAAAAGGGAAATAGTAACACTAAAAGTTTAGCGTACGCATCACTAGTGCATCTGATTCTTGAATATGTGGTGGCGTGCTGGGGTCCTTACTGGAAGGGACAGATAAATGCGCCAGACTGGGTTCAAAACATAGTGGCTAAATTAGCACATCATAGAAATAATTCGAACAGTGAAACCTTGACAGAGCGCAGAAAGATTGCTCTCATATGTGCTCTTTTCAAAGCATACATGGGAGAACGTGCTTGGAAGGCTATAGATGATAGATTACAAAGACCATGCTCTCTAAGCAGATTTAATCATGATAGAAAAATTAGGAGCAGAAAGCAAGATACATATATAAGAAAATATTCCTTTGTAAATAGGACCATCCAACTCTGGAACCAGCTACCTACAGATACTTTAGGGACTCTCTCCTGTAAACCAAGTAATTGTAGGAAAAAGTTTAGGAAAGTGATAAATAAGGTGAAATGAAGGTCTGGGGGAACGTGAAGTGAAGTGAATTAAATTGTGGGGAGGATATGAATGGTGTGTAAGTGTAGTGAAGTGGAATAAAGGGAAGGTCATGGTGAAATGTGAGTGCATTAGTTCATGACATTATGTATTTGATTACTCTTACTGTTTAGAGTGTAGTATGCCTTTTTTTTACCGTCTCTGTGGTCTAGTGGTCTGAGTTCCTGGCTACAGATCCACAGGTCCCAGGTTCGATTTCTGGTGCTACCAGATTATCTGAGAAGTAGTGGCTTTGGTCTAGAAAACAGAGTTTAACGGCCATGGGAATATGTTGCACTGACCACGCGACACCCTCTATCTGCAAAAGTTGGCACTAACTTTGCCAACAAGCGGCAGTCGCTCAGTCGTTATAGTTTGCTTGCAGACTAAAAGCCACAGAGTTTGTTTCTGTTTTTTGCCTGTTTTTTTATCAATATTAATTTATATAATTGTATTTGTCATAGTTGTAATTCTATTTGCATTGTATTCGTTGTGTGTAGTGTGTCCATTATTGTTTGTGTAATTTTGTGTGCTGTGTTTTGTTCAAGTGGTGTGTTATTTTGTGTGATGTGTTTTATCTTATTGTAGTACCACTGCTACCAGGTAAAAACCCATTTGTAGTTAAAATAAATAATGATAGTCTGTTCAAAGACTGCCAACATTTCATATCTCCTACCTCTGCTTGCCACCTGCTTTCCTGCTGGTTTCTTGTTCATCTTATTCTTTGACCCTGCAGATGGAGGTGATCTGTTCCTGAGAAACATTGATTGACTGTCAACAGACTACATGGCATTATATCCCAGAAGGTAGAACTCTTCATAACCACTGCTCTGAGAACCTCAGAACCAACACAATTGTAAGCTTCTACTTGCTCTTCAGTCAAATCAAACAGTTTTTCACCTGAAATCATAAGTGTCACATTCCGTTGAATGATACACATACAAATTGCATGTGTACCACTTGCTCCAGCCAAGACATAATTGTAGGCAAACTTTGAAAAGTCGAACAACATCTCAGGATCATGTAACATTTGAGGTTCTCACAGCAGTGGTTATTAAAAGTTTTTTTTCTGGTATATAATGCTGTTTTGTTTGTTGAAAGCTGACTTGACTTGTTTGACTTTCAACAGAGGTCGCAGCATTATATTGCAGAAGTTAAAGCTCATCTCAGAATTATGTTTCTTGAAACTTCAGTAGGTTTCTTTGTACACAGTATCATTTCTGAAGATGAACCTTGCCTTCTGAGGGAACAGACACAGTCTTCTGTTCCTAGCATGATCTGCTGATTTCATCAGGTACATAAATTTGCTTCACCATTTCAGCTGTTGCAGGAGGCAGCACTCTGTTTGATTTTACATTTTTGGCATGAATGCTAAATATATAGGAATGTACTTAGATGAAAAGCTGACGTAGAGAAATCGTGTATAGAAGAGAGTAGAAAAAAGACCATTCTCAAAAGGCTTGCATGAAGCAAGTGGGGTAGTTCAAGATATGTATTTAATGCTACATTTGAAGCATATATGAAACCTGTCCTATAGTATGGCTCTGAAATAACTGCAGCACCAGCCATCGCGAACAAATTAGAAGTGATGCAAAATCAGGCTGTGAGATTAATAATAATCAAATTTACTCCACTAGCCTCAATGCAAATTCTCATTATGAACAACCCTTTAAAAATTGTAGAAAGAAAATGGCATTCATGATGTGTATTTGTACCAACCATCTTACAGTGCGCACAATTTCACCTTTCTCTTCACTACATATTTTGGCACTAATGTGCCATCTTCAGGTGTGGTTTTATTTACGTCAAACCATTGCACTGTATGCCATCATGTCTCCTTTATAAAATGATTACAGTATAAATTTGTCATGTATAATAATAAAATTTATATATTAAAACTTTTCAAGATTTATAATCTATATGTCGCACACTTCAAATTCGCAAGTTATGTCAATCCTTTCCTATGGGAGTACTCTTCCTATATTCTTGTGTATATTGTGTTCTGTGTTGTGTCCTTCCCTTGTGATTGCGTGCGTTGTTTTGGCCCCAAACGGCCATCTTCAGGTGTCTTGATATGTTACCAATATTTTATTAAACTGTGTTAAGGTGTACAGTATGATGTTAAGCTAAATTGAGTGGTGAATGGAAGAGTGTTGCAGTATTGACAGACGATAAATAATGGACGTTATGTTCACTCCTTTCACCTGATTTTTTATATTTTTCTTTGAACTGTGTTGACATTTCATCCTTGCCTGTACTGTCACAAAGATTGGAGTCTGTTATGTTAAATTGAATATTTTACTGTTCATGGCTCCTTTGAATTTCTTCAGTTTTTCCTTTGGAAATTTCACCTGTGAATACTTGTAATGAACCTCACAGTCTTATTTAAGGAAGAAACTAGGTTGGTCTGCTCAGTTTTAAAACTGTTTAAGTCTTCCTTTTTGTTTATATCATATTCTAAGCTAGAAGAGAGAGCTGCTTCATTTCCAAAACTTTCAGGCAAATTTGCAGTTGTTTTCCTACATTTATTGCAGATTCTCTGTGCTTTCTGAATACTAGGAACAGGTCTCAGGTTTTTCTTGGAAGTTGCACTGTGACATACACGTACATTCAAGAGATTACAACACTGTTGTGAAAAATTGAGTTCTTTGACAATTGTGGCCATTTTAAACTTGGGAAAAATTAAAACCGATTTTGCCCGTGACCAAACCATTGCCGAATTTGTCAGACAAGGAAGTACAGCCTAACTCTATTGGCATCAGGTATGATCTCAAAGGGTGGATGAATCATGATGCCCTGCAGCATGACTATACACGTCACAACAATGACTTATCAAACTTAATGAGACCACTAACAGAGAAAATCATATTGTGACATATCTGTTGAAAGCAACATAGCAGAACCAAAGAATATGTCCATTTGTAGGCAGTGGCTCTGTAGAAATGTTTTCACAGTGACTGAATCATGTGAGTGCCGCAGCAGACACAAACACAACCAGGAACTGTTGCAGTTGGCATTCTCTCTTGGGTCCATGCAGATGCTATATTGAGAGAGCCTGCAGGCAGACAGATCATTAACCCATGTGGAGGCAGGTTCAGATACCTGCACTGAGCTCTGCAGGTTGCAGGAGGCAACAAAAAGGGAACCCAGTGCCTGAGTGTATAACTAGGCTATCCTGTTCCTGAGGGATGTAAATACGGGGACCTGGCCCTCCAGGTTGGGGGAGTCTTGAATCTGAGGCAGTAAAATATGGTCATGGGTTTCATGGGACTTGGACCCGAATATGACTGTGCTGGCGAGGGCCAGCAGCAGTGGTAAACAACAGACTCGTCCTCTTTTCAGAGAGGGCACTCCACGTCAACAAACCCACAGCTGTCTGACAGTAACAAAAATCTGGTCTTGGGCCCCAGATGGGGCTTGACAACAAAACAGCGTTGCTGACTGGCTGTTGGCTGTAACATAACTATGACCTGACATGACAGACTAGTCCACGTTTGAGGCCATTGTGAGACAGTCACTCTCCGGTGGAGGCATGGGAGGCGGAGGAGTTCCTATTATTGGAAGCCATTGTGTAGCAATGCCAATGCCTAGTGAAGAAGGAGAAGATTTAGTGCGTATTATAGTAAATTGTAATGTGTGTGAATTAGTGAAATGGTTATACGAGTAGTTACTTGTAGTCACGAGTTGTAGGAGTCCAGTAAATCTAGTTACCAGTCCAAACCCTGTCTATAGTCTCTAAACACATGACAGTATCTTCTTATAACTTTCGTGTCCCAAAATAATAATGTGTGTGAAGAAATGTTGAAATGTAGGATTTGAGGTTTTCACAGTGATAGGTATGAAGATTGTATCTTCTGGGATATAATGCCATGTTGCCACATGAAAGTCAGCAGAATACATGGTATTATATGGTATTATATCCAGAAGGTAGAACTCTTCATATATTAAAATGATCACTAAATGTTGTGGGAAAAACTTCCTAATTCTGGCTATATATTTCTTTTAAGTTAAAAATATTGATGTGGCCAAATATTTTTGAGTTGCATACTGAATGAGAACCCCACTTAAAAAAGAGTTTTCAAGTACAGTGGAACCTCGCTTAACGAGCATAATTCGTTCCAGAATCTTACTCGTAATGCGAAACACTCGTTAAGCAAAACAATTTTTCCCATATAAATTAATGTAAAATACTATAATGTGTTCCATGCCGAAAAAAATACTCAAAAAATTTTATGTATAACGTTTATTCAAAGAAAATTATATATACATTGTTAAGGAGTGTGAATCATCTTCATCTTCTCTTCTATGCGGAATGAACCAACCTGGAATGCGAATTCAATTTGCAGAAAAAAAAATCGAAATAATTTGTTTATTATTTATGATACATATCTAATTCTTTTTTACTAGAATGCTGTCTAGAGACATTTGTTTTAGCCGACACTTAAAAATTTGGTGAAAATGTGACACAGCATTATCATTAAATAAATTTGTAGCACACATAGCCACTGCCTTATTAGGGTGATGCTTCTCAATGTACACTGCAACAGTTTCACATGCTTTCAGCATTTCTCTTATTGCACGAGATGACTGATGCTTTGCTGTTACCTCCTCCTCCTCCTCTGACAAACTCTCCTCCACAACTTCTTGCTGTGAAACACAATGCATCTCCAAATCATGCAGATCGTTGATGTAGACCGATTGTATGTGCATGCTAGATCAGCCACACTCACACCTTGTTCTCACTTTTCAGTGATTTTACGTTTTATTTCTACGGTTATTTTTATTCTCTTATGGCTGTCTTTTTGCGGCTTTTTCTTCAGGGACATTTTTGCAAGGGTTATTAAACTCTGCACAAAATAAATCACAAATAATTTGTCTGAACACAAGTTTGGAAAAATGTATGATCACAGGCGACACTAAGATGCTAGCAGAACGAGTGCTAAACACAGACTGATGTAGCAAGCGCACAATCCGGGACTTCCCCTCTCGTCACTCGTTATGCGAAATGTCACTTGTTAAGCGAGTCATTTTTTACAATATGTTTTGCTTGCTATGCGAATTACTCGTTATGAGAGGTGCTCGTTAAGCGAGGTTCCACTGTTGTTCAAGGCTGAGCTCTCTGTCTTAATTAGGACCAGAGTTAACAAGCACTTTAGTGAATCAGAATGAGAAAAATTTTAAGGAAAATTCCAAATTCTGTGTCTCTGCAATTAATGGACACAGGAAGGTAAAATATTATGTGTGTCCCTTCATAAGGAGATGCAACACACTCCGAAAATATTACTAGAATCGGAGATGGCATGGAAATATTGCCCCTAAGCTATATTTATTTGACATGAAATGACCCACAAACCTGACAAAGCTGTTGCATTTTCAGCTCTTCAATGTGGAATTCCAAAAAATTAGGTTTATATCAGAACAGAATTCTTGTAAAATTATGACATTACAAAATGACAGTTGTACACAATCTGACATAGACTGAGAATTTGATATTGTAGGAGGTTTCAGGAATCACTGTATAATAATATTCTTGATTGAGAACTTATATTATGTTGATGAGGCATCATTTAGATCAAGTCTTGATTGAGAATTTTTATATTATGTTGGTGATGCATTGTTTGGTTTAAGTGGATATGTGAAGAGTCACAACAGCAGATACCAGTGTACAGAAAATCCCCATATAGGTAATATGTATTTTATTCCTGTCAACAGAGCATTATTTTCATCACATTTTTTAAAACCTGTACAGAAATAAAAGTACTGCTCTCTCAGATAACGGAATNTCCATCGTCTGAATCATTTGGTCCGTCCACAGTGCACCGGTATGGACAGCAACTTCCTCAACACACAGGTGCTGCACATTCCAGCATTAACAGATGTATAAGTGCACATAAGAAGACCTTATAAGTATACACATAAAACAA
Organism: Cryptotermes secundus; assembly: GCF_002891405.2. Classification (NCBI taxonomy): domain Eukaryota; kingdom Metazoa; phylum Arthropoda; class Insecta; order Blattodea; family Kalotermitidae; genus Cryptotermes; species Cryptotermes secundus. The sequence goes on from NW_019721527.1 coordinate 740,345, forward strand.
GAAAAAATACAAGAACTATTTCGAAAGTAACTTCCAGTGAGGTGTTAACAAAACAAGCAATGTGAGATAATATTTTATTATATACAAATAATATGTACATACTGAAGCTACTTCTTAATGTAGTCACTGCCAGAATTGAGACACTTGTCATATCGGGGAATAAGTTTTTGTACACATGCGTCAAAGAAGTCTACTGCCAGTGAGCTCAGCTACATTTTGATACCTTCCATCCACTCTTCATTACTGTTGAAATGCTGTGATCGCAGCCAATTCTTCAGGTAGGTAAACAGGTGGTAGTTGCTCAGAGCGAGATCAAGACTGTAAGGACGGTGGTCAGACAACTCCCAGTGGAAATGCTCCAGTAGTGCTTGAGTGCAAGCAGCTGTATGCAGATGTGCATTGTCATGGAGGACCACTACACTGTATGTCAGCATTCCACTCCTTTTGTTCTGAATTACCCCACACGGTTTTCTTAGTGTTTGCAATACACTTCTGATGTTATTGTGGTCCCTTGTTGCTTGAATTCCACCATCAGGACTCTTCCTGTCCAAGAAACCAGTTGCTATGGAAGAGAACGTTTGTTTAAACTTTTTTTCTTTGTATGGTGAATGTGTGTTCGTTCACTGCTTTGACTGCTCTTTGCTTTCAGCATTCACAAATGAAACCCATGTTTTATCATCTGTTTTTTGTACGATGTGATTGAGAAATTCATCACCATCTTTGTGATATTGCTCTAAAGGAGTCAAAGCTAAAGCCATTCTCTGCTTTTTGTGCACACCCATAAGCATTTTTGGAACCCGTCTTGTGCAAAACTTGTGATAGCCTAGCCTAACTACTATAATCTCATAGAGATTAATGCTTGAACTTTGTAGAAATTCACACAAAAGTTCTGAAATTGTAAAGTGCCATCTTTCACATATTTTTTTTTAGTCAACACATTGAACAAGATTGTCATTCACTACAGATGGGCAACTATTTCGCTTTTTGTTGTGAACATTTGTTTGCCCACCTTTTGACATTCTACACCTTCGTCCTAGAGATCCTTTACTCGTTACATTTTGGTCATTAACTGTGCATAATTCAGTATGGATTTCTGCAACACTCATGGTTTTAGCATGGGGAGAGTGGATTGGAGTGCAAATTTCACAGCTGGCAGGATTATCAATCACAGAGAACATCATAACTCACTCTGTGGAGACAGCAAACACTAGGTGACTAGTTATGTGATTTACAAGGCAATGAGTCATGTGATGCTACCCAACGTGCGTGAGGTCTTGCCCACTCATACATTAACTGTCTAAAATAAGTGAAGGTTACTTTCCAAATTGCCCATACTTCTATAAACATAGGAACCTTTCACAGGCATTGCAGATAACTGTGAAACCAACTAAACCACTCCCCCACACTCAATAAGAGCCATAGTGTCAACAAGAATTCAAGGCCGAGCCACCCCAGGAAGAACAGTGGAACAAAGGAAATGTGTGAAGTGTACAGGTAGTGTATGTTCAGTGCTGTCCTTCACAAATGTTATCTGACAATGAAATTCACAAAGTCATCGCAGTGAAAGTGCTACATACCTCATTGCTGAATATCACTGTGGTCACCTTCAAAGTACTTTCCTTGGGAAGCTATGCACTGATGTCAGCGCCTAGTCCACCCTTCAAATCAATTTTGGACCTGGTTTTGTGGAATGGCCTTCAGAGTTATCATTGTATTACTTCTGATCTCATCAAAATGTCTTTCTTTCAATATTTCCTATATCTTTGGGAACAGAATGAAAGTCATTGGGGGCTGGATCTAGTGAATAGGGAGGATGTTCCAGCACAGTTATTTGTTTACTAGCTAAAAACTCCCTTCCAGGCAGTGTCATGTGAGCAGGTGCATTGTTGTGATGCAAGATCAATGAGTTGTTGAAAAGGAGTTTGGGTCATTTCCAACATCTTCAGGCAGCCTTTTCAGTACTTTCAAATAGTAAACTTGGGTGATTGTCCACTTGGTACAAATTCATAATGAACAATCCCCCTAATATCAGAAAGAGTTAGCAACATTTTTTGACTCTTGATTAGGACTGACAGAACTTTTTGATCCTGTAAAATTGGCAGTCTTCCACTGTGCACTTCGCCGCTTTGATTCAGGGTTGTATTGGTAGGCCCATGTTTCATCACCTGTCATGACACGGCCCAAAATGTTATCTTGCTTCTTCGAAAGGTCTTGGCAAATTTCTGCTTTTCTTTGCTTTTGTTCTTTGTTGAGCTCCTTTGGGACCATTTTTGCACACATCTTCTTCATGTCAAGATCTTCAGTTTCCTAATTGATTCTCTGTCGATATTTGCTTGCTCTGCTATGCTCCTAACAGTGAGACAATGATTTTTCACGCACAGTTTGACGAACTTTTGCAATGTTTTCTTCAGTTATGCTTGTTACTGACACTTTCTCTTCCCTCAGATAAACATGTCACCCACTTGTAAACTGCTCTTTTCTTCATAGCGCTATCCCTGTGAACTTGCACTAACATCTCTATGATTTTGGTTCCACTCTTGCCAAGTGTAACAAGACATTTAATGTTCATTTGTTGCTATAATTCAAGCTCCGACATTCTAGTGATGGCACACCAAAACACAATCAAACAATAATAGACGCCACTCAGAAAGAGACTGCCATGTATCAACAACACAGCTGTGAAATGCTAATATGTGGGTATCATCAAACCATACTCAGGATTCTGTCCACTGCTCTCATGGCAATCTCATGGTGGTGAGTTCGTGAACTTTGTTGTCAGACCTCATAAAACGATCAAAATGTACAACTTCAAGAGAAAGACTATAATATTAAGCAACTAAGTCAGCCTATTATAGTATATAATATAATTTATAGTATCTATACTATATAACACTGGTGGATCCACTTTACATGTAAATTTATGCCAAGTGCATAGTAGCTGAAAACAGGACCTGAAGATGGCACACATGTGCCAAAACAGGTCATCCTAGACAGCAATTCCATCTGCTGAAAATTGTATTATGTTGACAGGAATAAATAAGTATTATTTTATAGTGTTATATTTGAGCATCCTGTTCTATTGATGTATCTATCACTCACTCATTCACCTCCATCATCAGTGCAACTTAAAACTCTTCACAATTTCTCTAATTTAAAATAACATTAAAATCATATCAATCGCTACATTTTTCAGCATTACTTACCATCTTCAGGCAGTTGTTCACAAGGGACATACTTCGAGCTAGTGAGCACATACATACAAAAGGGGCAAACACATGGACACCGTGAAAGGAAAATAATGCGGCATGGAGAAAGAGTTTTACTCTCACACAGATGTATTTTAGTGTGAACAACAATAATGCAATAGCATTGAAATCTATTGACTTAAGATCAAGTGCTGTGTGGCAGTTTTCAAAAGTGAACAATTGCCTGGAGAGGGCCAAGTAAGGTCAAAACATGTAGGAATTGATGTGATTTTAATGTTATTTTAAATTAAAGAGAGATTGTGAACGTTTTTAAGTTGCATTAAAGATTGAGGTGAATGAGTGAGTTATCTGTTGTGATTTACACAACAGGATGCAACAAAATGTGTGAAAATCCCCGTGTTCATGAATTGCCTTTATGTGATGTGAAACTTAGAATCTGGTTCAGTCTTAGAGCTTGGTAATTAATAAGTGTATGTTTTATGAAGAAACAAATTCTGAACGTTATTTGAAATTAATTCTGGGACCTGTATTTAGTCAGCTGAGGAATAAGAAGCTTATGGCTATTTCATGCAGAACTGTGCCATGGCACACACAGTTGTAATTCTTTGGACAAGTTAATTGAAGCTTTTGGTGAGCAACCAATTGATCAAAGATTGTGGCCTGCACTTTTGCCTGATCTAAATCTGTGCGACTTTAATTTGTGGGGTACACTAAAAGATAAAGTTTATGTGTAGTCTTCACTCTTTTCAAGAACTGAAAGGAAATATTTGGCCATTCCCAGATAATAACTTTACTTTGAATGTAGGAACTTTTTTACCAAGATGTGAGACCTACACAGAAGCGCAAGGTTGCCAAATGAAGTGAAGTGAGATAAAATTCAGAGGAAAATGAGCCATGAAATCTTAGCACTTGCTATTGTGGGAAGCTTGCTATAACAGCTTACAGAAATCAGATTGGTCTTTAAATTAGATATCATGTAATATGAAACTGCAGTTATTAGTGTATATTGGGGAAAGATACATAATGAACAGTATAAATTCTGCCAGCCCAAAGTTGTTAGATTAAATGTGTAACTTCCAGATTATCATATACGAATGACTGAAATGTGAAATGACTTAGAAAATTTGAGTAACACATTTATTTCAGCATTTTATGTGTTTATTTATGGTTTATTTAATAATGCTTTCAGTAGCTCAGTTTCTACAACATTGTTCTGAGGGTATAAGGCAGCTGGAATACCTAGTCACCATAGTAATGGGATGGATGGCTGGCTGGAATTAGATTTTCAGCAGGGGCAAGAGATTTTGTCCTCTCCACAGAATCCAGCCTTGTATCCATTGAGTAAAAGAGGCCCACTCAGCCTCATATCCAATGGATAACAGGAACTCTTTCCCGGGGGTTAAGGTGGCTGGTGCTTGAAGTTCACCACTTACCTCCATCTGTTGTCACAGTGAAGACTGGTGGAAGTATACCTCCACTCTTCCATATGTCTCCATGGCGTGATGCTTAATTAAACACAGGGACAGCTTTACCCTTACATTACTTTACCTATCAGAGGGTATAAGAAGAGGTGAATTATTAATCTTTATTTCAGAGTAACTCAAACTTTATATTTGACCTGAAACAAAAGTGTATGCAAAGCACATGATTCAGGTTCATGAGATGGCTACTTAATTGAAGAAATGTAGAATTTTGCTTCCAGAGGATGAGACTGTACAGAAAATACACAAATGATGAGTATCTGATGGAAAGATTATGTGTTTTTGAGTATTTTCATTTGTTGATTTGAGGTATTAAGCCAGCCCAAGTAGAAAATGAAACTTGCAGGTTTTATATTCTATTAAGAATGTAGTGAAAACTAGACGCATGCCTAAAAAGCATCCCAAATCACTTGGTTGTGTAGAGTTGGTTATGCTGACTCTCCAAATGAACCACTTGCTGAAAATGGTCTGTATATACATGTACACAGCATAACTTTACAATCTTGTGACCACATTATTATAAAATAATCATCCATCCAGTGTAAGTCAGCATATATTTATGTAATGCCTTTACATGTTTTGGTCAGTTGTGATCATCTTCAGAAGGCAATAAGGACATGTTAAGGAACTACTTTTTACATTTATCATAGTACATGAGCTTAAAGTTTTGTATAAAGATTTTTAATAAAGGTAAAAGGTCTTTAAGTTAAAAATATATGATTAATGTTCTTAATATTTAAATTGTTGAATTGTGAGGTATGTGTCTCTGTACCTCTTCTGTCAAAACAGGAGATAAGGGTGTTATTTGCTATCTGAGGTCCAGACAGTGTTGTTTTCCCACCTTTTTTTAATATGATTATTTAAGGATATGTATTGTGTATTGAGGCCTCAGTACACAATGAAAGGAGAACCAACTTAACAACACAGATCCTTAACCAACCATATAAAAAGGGGGGGGGGGAACTATGCTGCCCAGACCTCAGAGGACTGCAAATAACACCCCAGTCTCCTGCTTTGACAGAAGGGGCACGGAGACACAAACCTCACCAGTTCAAAGTTTTAAATATTAAGAACATTAATATATTTTTAACTTAAACACCTTTTAACTTATTTTTTATTTGGTTTATCCTGGTCTGTCACACTAGCAATATTACAAAAGGTTCATCAACTCCGTCCAGTGTGACTGATAAAATGTTTTTTCTCATAACAACACAACACGGCCTGAACAGCAGGATGACACTAAAGAGTCCTGTTCATCAAATGACAGAACCAAGAAGTGGTAGACACCCAACTCTCTTTAAAGAGATGCAATCTATATGACACGAACTAAATTAACCATGGTTTATGCTAACCATCTTACAGTGTATACAATTTCTCACCTTATTCTTCACTTCCACACTACATGTTTCAGCACTAATGTGCCATCCTCAGGTGTCTTTATGCACGTTAAACTATTGTACTGCATGCCATGATGTCTTCATTCTAAAATGACTAAAATCTGTATTCATCATGTATGTGTAAATACAACATAATATTTGTTTTAACTATAGTATGGGCATCTATTAGCCATTAATGGGGCTACTTCAGGAAGTTATTTGAGCAGAAGATGTTATGTGTGTAAGTAGTTAGACTTGGTTATAGCTACTGCAGTATTAGTGACACCTTGGCTATAGCATCTAATACTGAGTAGCATTAATTATGTCTCCATAGAACACATGCTTTTCTGCTTCTATTAGAAAGACATATGTAGAATAACCAATTCATTTATAGTGACATTTGGCACCTTGTTCTCACCCCCTTCTTTGCATGCATGGACAGTGAGAAATTTAACAGGACTGTCTCATACCTTGTTTTAACAACCTTTCTAACAATCCTGAGTGATGCTGAGTACTCAACTACTCAATACCCTTAGAAAATACACTATACATTTAATGTTCAAGAAATATGTACATATCATTAAAATTACCATATTTACGCATGTATAGGCCGCGTGCGTGTATAGGCCGCAGCACAATTTTCAGACATAAATTATAGAAAAAATAATTTTCTTGGAATATTATTTCAGGAGTATTACACCCTGTATTACTAATTATGAATATATTTTTTTTAAATGAAGTGTGATTTCGAATATTTCGAATATAAGCCGCACCCCAGTTTTCCTCCGACAATATTGGCAAAAAATGTGCAGCCTATACACGCGTAAATATGGTATCATTTTTGAACATACTGTAGGATCTGGTTTACATTTAAAGTGCATTGTAGTGCTCTACAAAATGATCCTACATATTTCTTCTTGAACTATGATTTAGTTCCGTTTTTGGTTAGTGTGACAACCTTAAAATCATGACATAACGATATAAAACAGATGTTTTGAAAATATGGCACAGTTCAGATATTTGGGAACGACAATAAATCAAAACCTGATTCAGGAGGAAATTAAGAGGAGACTGAACCTGTGTAATGCTTGCTACCATTCAGTCCAGAACCTTTTGTCTTCCTGTCTGCTGTTTAAAAACGGGAATATTAGAATATACAGAACTATAATTTTGCCTGTGGTTCTGTATGGATGTGAAACTTGGTCTCTGACATTAAGGGAGGAACATAGACTGAGGGTGTTTGAGAACAGGGTGTTGAGAATATTTGGAATGAAGAGGGGTGAAGTGACAGGAGGTTGGCGAAAACTGCATCATGAGGAGCTTCATAACTTGTAATTTCTCCAAGTATAATTAGAATGATCAAGTCAAGGAGGATGAGGTGGGCAGGACATGTAGCATGAATGGGGAGACATGAATGCATGTAGGATATTGGTGGGAAAGCCAGAAGGAAAGAGACCACTGGGAAGACCAAGGTGTAGGTGGGTGAACAATATTAAAATGGGTCTTAGAGAGAGGATGGGATGGTATGGATTGAATTTATCTGGCTCATGATGGGGACCAGTGGATGGCTCTTGTGAACATGGTAATGAACCTTTGGGTTTCATAAAATGCTGGTAAATTCTTGAATAGTTGCAGATTTTGCTTCTCCTCAAGATGGAGTAAGTAAGTAAGTGACAACCATTTATAATGACATAATTTTCTCTGGCCCCTTGGGTAATGGTGTAACTGAGTTTGAGTGTAAATGATCTCTGTATAATGTTAGCTTGTGTAAACATACATGTATACATTCTTTTCCACTCATTAATTGTTAGCTAATATTTTCTAGGGTTGCATCAAGCTGGTTCAATCATCAGCTCATTACTTAGCATGGCATGGTCCATGGCTTCATATCATCGCTCTATTCGATTTGTTCAAGAGGATAAAGATAACATATCTTGGCCTGGCACAGTTATGCAGTTCCTGTGGCACTTTATGATAACAGGTATGATTCAGTTGGAAAAGTTGCAGAATCTGGTCAAATCAGTACTCTCTGTCCCTTTTCCCACTGTCCTTACTCTCACTTAGTGTCACATTCCTCAGGACTCTAATGTATGTAACTGAAGCCATAGTGTTTCCAACTTTCCTATATGTGTTGGATCTGAGGATCTCACAGCAGTGTTTATGAAAAATTCTCTCTTCTGGGATATAATGCCATGTAGACCAGTGAAAGTTAACCAACTTTTTGGAGGAACATTTTGCTTCCATCTTCAGGGTTAAGGAGGAAGCTAAGCAAGAAACCAGCATGTGGTAGTAGCCAGCAGAGCTCTGCTGCTGCAAAGTATGAATACACATAAGGAATGAAATAAAGCAGAATGAATTCAGAACATAAATGTATGACAGTGCTACAAACATCAAGACTTCATGTCGTTTACACATCTGTCTTTGTAACACTCACTTTGCAGAGCTGACTGCTAAGTTGATACACTGATATTAATAATATTATGCGACATAATTCAGAATAATATGGGAATGTACTGGAGGCATATATGTACATGCAGTGGTGACCAGATTCTGCATATGAGCATAAAGGTTTCACAGAATATCAATTACTCAGTCATTCCTGCTGCTAGATTCAGGCTGTTCCAGTATCTTGGGTGGAGGTATGTGTATGCAAGTTGTGTTATTACTTGTGTTGTCTTTCACTTTCTGCCATGTTCCCCCACCCCACCCTGACTTTCTGCTGAGTCAAGTACCACACACTGTTTTGACTCTATATATCTTCATTCTGACTTGTTCGTGACCGTACCATATTAACCTTTCTCTTTGAATTGTATTGCCTATACTGCTCTCATAATGTGTCATGTCTACAGAGTGTCCCAGGAGGAAAGGTCAATATTCTGGGAGTCATTTGTCATGATGGAGGAACCAGGAGTTGTGTCTCCACAACTGAGGTCTTTTTCTTCTGGCATTTTCTCTTACACGTTTCAGCACTTCAAGATAATACCAGCGATTCACTGTTTGGGCCTGATGTAAGATCTCATGATGCACAAAACCCTCAAAGTAAAAAAAACCCACCAACATTACTTTAACGTTCAACCTGACCCGCCGTGCCTTTTTCGGTCTCGGCAATTTTTTTCTCAACCCTCTCTGAAGACTGCATTTTTCAGTTCAACATCGTATCCATAAACCCATGTTTCATCGTCAGTTATAATTATTTTGAGAAAGTTTTCATCCTCGCTAGTGTGATCCAAAAGTTCCTGAAAGATGGCAACGAGACTATCTCTCTGATCCTGTGCCAGAAGTCATGGTACAAACTTTGAAAGTATCTTATGCATTTATAATTTTGTCATGACATGATCCTATCAGTATGTTGCACTCTTCCGTTATTTCCCACACTGTCAAACGACGATTAGAACGCACGATTTCACAAACTTGCGCAACATGAGCGGCGTCACATGAAGTTGAAGGCCGTCCCAGACGCGGTTCATCATGTGTTGAGTGTCAACCACCCTTAAATCGCTTAAACTATTCATAACAACGTGTAAGGCCCATGTACTGATCACCATAAACGTTTTTCATTATTTCACGAGTCTCCGTAAATATTTCCCCCAGTCTGAAGGAAAATTTATGTTGATACACCGGTTATGAATATCAGCTATCTCGAATATCGCAAGACACACTCTACACGCATAAACTAGTAACTCTAGGACAATGACTGATCATAGCAGGATGACACGATAAAAAGGATGATAATTAGGAAGCATGCCACTAAGCAGCACAATTACCTGACATTGCTAAGACGTCAAGTTGGCGTGCTATTTCAGAAGTTCCGAAACTTCTTGAACAGACCACATATAAGGAGGGTGATCAGACAACTCCCAGTTGAAATACTCAAGGAATGCTCGAGTGTGAGCAGCTGTATGTGGACACACATTGTCATGTAGGAGCATTACCCCGTTTCTCAGTATTCCACGTTTTTGTTCTGAATGGCTCTACACAGTTTTTTAGTGTTTCGCAGTAGACTTCTGATGTTACTGTGGTCCTTTGTTGCATGAATTCTACCATCAGCACTCCTTTGCTGTTCCAGAAACAGCTTTCTGGCAGACAATATTTGTTTAAACTTTTTCGGCTTGTTTGGTGAGTGTGTGTACATCCAGTGCTTTGACAGCTCTTTAATTGCAACATTCACAAATGAAACCCAGGTTTCATCACCTGTTCCTTGTATGACTTGAATGATAAATTCAATGCCACCTTTATGGTATCACTCTAAAAAAATAAAGTCGAATTCTCTGTGTATTTTGCGCACCCATGAGCATTTTCAGAACCCATCTTGCACAGAACTTATGATAGGCTAGCCTAACTGTGATAATCTCGTAGAGAGGAGTGTGTGAAATTAGTGGAAATTGACACGATAGTTCTGGAATTATGAAGCACTGTCTTTCTCAAATTTTATGTCAATATTTTGAACAAGATCATCACTGACTACAGATGGGCCACCACTTTCAATCTCCATTGTGAACATTTGTTTGTTCATGTTTGAACATTCTGCACTATTGCCCTAGAATTCATTCACCAATTACATTTGGCCATAAAACATGCATAATTCACAATGGATTTCCACAGCACTCATGTTTTTAGCATGAAAAGAGTGGATAACAGTGGGAATTTCGCAGCTGGCGGGATTATCAATCACAAGGCACATCATAAATCACCCTGTAGAGACAAGAACAAACACTAGGTGACCAGTTATGTGATAGTTTATGAGGGAATGAATCATGTGATGCTACCTCGCATGCATGAGCTCTCTTCTGCTCCTATATTGTCTAAAATAAGTGGAGGTTACTTTCTGAATAGCCCTTGTACAGACATGGCAGAGTAGTAGGTGCATTTTTGCAATTTCTTATTGTATTTGCAGAAATGAAGTGGGTGGGAATAAGCTGCCCTTTAACTGCAACCACTTATAAGAGACTGTTTTTTTTAAGTTATTCAGTGATGCTGTCTGTATTGAGACTATACTCATATAGTGTTGATATGAGATCCTATCTATTCTGAGTTGCAGTACCTAATCACTCTACAACCTGCATATCTTTGGGCATCTATATACAGACATGGAAGATAAGAGATTTAGGACAAACAGTAAGGTTGTAAATTCAGAAACTTTTAATCAAGGGACTTCTTTGAGTCAGGAAGAGGAACCTTCTAGATCAGTGGACAGAGTGACAATCGAAAGAATAGCAATTAGTTTTGAAAGTGACCTCAATACCTTGTACCGCCAAATCTCATTTTGAATATATTTCTGCAATACAGCTTTTGCTTCTGTTTCATAATAAGATATTGTAGAATACTAAGGAGAAATGGCTTAGTTGCTGGCTGAGTAGCTCTAGACAACATCATAGATTTAGAGTTGTGTTAAAGGAATATATGAAGGAGATAAGTTAAAAGTATTATTATACTTAACATATTAAATAACAGGTACTTGTTTCTTGATCATGGTTTATATGTTTCTTATATATACTCTTATTTCATTTCAGTTTCACGTATACTCTCAATAAGTCTAATAGCAACTTTATTTCCCACATGGACAGCACTGGCATGTGCAGTTCATTGGCTGGTAATGACTACTTGGCTGTCTTTCCTGGAACAAACGAAATTCTGCACATCATCGCAAGATAGTGCTACAGAGAAAGAACGTGTAGGTGAAATCCTCTTTGCTGCTATCTTGGGTTTAGTATACATTTTTACTTACATCACACCTCGTGAAGGCAGAACGCGTACAAGATATCTAGTGTATTATAGTATTTGTTTCATAGAGAACTTGGTATCAGCTATCATGTGGGCTGTTGAGGTCTATCCTCAAGTCCAAAATACATGGTACTTTATACCACTTCTCATATTTTCTATTGTGCCTTTTGTAATGGGAATTGTGTTCATGATTTTATATTATCTGTATTTTCATCCAAAACGAATCTCTCCAGCAAACCACATCCAGTCAAATTTCCCATTACCACATGATATAAATACCTCAGAACCTCAAGGATGAACATTTTGCATTTGAACTCTTGTCATTATAAAGTATATTTGTGTGTGAAAGCTACTTTTGAAGGACTGTAAGGTAGTATGACACAGCTTGTGTTTGAAGCTGATTTAAAATTAAGAACTTGCAGTTAAAGTACAGCACTTTCCTCAAAAGAGTTGTTTGTTTCTATTGTATTTTAATATTTATTTAAATATATTCAGGGCACCAAAAATGAAGCCAAAGTCTACTGGCTATCAGTGGGAAGTAGTATTACTCAGTTGTTATGCTTATGTATACTCATACCTGGCACTTGGAATAAAATAAAATGTGGGATGGTTTGTGTAGTTAGACAGGTGTCATGGTTTCATCTCTGTTCTCCTGAACAGTTGTATACATTGTTAACCCTTTCATAAGTATACAGACACATGGTCATTCTTTAACTTATTTTTTCAGTAGAGGGCACACATTAATATGCAGTGTTTTATCCAGAGAGTTTAAGCTGGAAGGAAATGAAAATTTTGGCGTACATGTTCACCCATCTGGATCCAAATCCCTGGTGGGCAGTCGAGTCAGTAAAACTGTTGACTTTTCACCCCGTGCAGTAGTGGCACAATATTTTACTCAAATTATCATAACTTTGTCTGTAGTGGAGATATTTACACATGTTTTGAAACAGAATAATGTGAAAATATTTATTTACAACACCAGCATATTTATTCAGGGTTACACACAAATATAAAATTGCCATAGTAACATTTGGCATGCAACAAATAGTTTCCCAAAACATTGTAAGGCTTGAAATGTTCAGTGCATAGTGGACCATCACAAGTATCACATTTACAGTCTCTTCTCATCTTCTTCATTCTGCAGTTGTGTTACCTTTCAATATTATTGGAGTTACCTTCACTAGAAAATGATGACCCAATAGTCTGGATGACAATTCATGTGGTGCTGTGGAATGTCTCTTCACTGCTAATTCTTTGGGATGTTTTGAGTATCTCCTCTCTTAACGTCTCTTTGAATACTTGAAATTTTCTGTATTTCTTCTAATTCACAGTTTTGTGCAGAATGTAGGTGCTCAGCAAGATCATGTCAAGAAGGTTAAGCATATCTTCTTGGGTGCTTCATTGTACTGCCACATTACTTGTAACTTAAGTATCTAATCCCCAGGGTCAATATCACACACGTTCATATTGTAGTTTGTGACTATTTTTGGTTTCAAGAGTGTTGCTCCAGTTTTTCAAACCACTTTTCTGGTTTCCTGGAAATGCAGTAACGTCATTGATGCAGTAAGCAACTGCCTCTCCTTTCTGTAGGGCATTTTTCTCAGGCTCCTTTGGTATGTGTTTTGCATTCAGTCACACTATTCCACAAACATTTGTTGCCACACAGTACAGTCTGTAGGACAGGTCAGGTGAAATGTAACCAGGTATCTACATACAGCTGATAACCTTCTTTCAGATGGTCACTCTTCCATCATATCAATTACAACCTGTGTACTATCAAGCATGTCACCTACTTTGTCTTTAATGATATCAGTTTTGAATGTACTAATGTATCTGGTCTTAGAATTGGATAGTTTGTAAAATTTTACTCCAAACCCTGCCCTCTTTGAATTCTTATATTGAATGAGGGGCAGTCTCTTCACCTACATTTCTTCAGTGATTCATCAATTTATATGGCTGGTGAAGGGGTATAACTGCACAAAAAGTGTTTCCAACCAAGTTAACAGTGGGCTTTACTTTCTGTAATTGGTCACTTCTGTCCATGTTTCATTGCTGACAAGATGAATAATTTTACAGTTTCCATTAACCTGTTCTTAGAAATTACAGTACTGAAGTATGGAGTACTGACACTAACATCAGTGGTCTCATAGTTCTGTGAAGCCAGTTTCCATCCCAAACCCATCAGTACTGTTAGTACACCATAAGTGCATCAGAATTTGTGTCAGTAAAATGTTCATCACCAGTGCACACATTGTTAACATACAATACAAAAAGAGTAGCCCTTCTTACTCATTCAGTTATGTCCAAATCTGATTGAATGCTGCTGGTACTAGTGAATGAATGAAGTTCTGGATGAAAAATATTGTCTTCCCAAGTCCAATCAACATCACCAACATCATGGACTCCATTCATATTGCCTTGTTCATCACAGCCCACACCCCTATTTTCATATTTGGAATCACTGACAGTGTCATATGAATTATTCACGCATGTAGATCCGTGTGAATTGACTCCTTCCGCTTCATTGCTGGACATGAAATCAAAGTCACGGACATACAGTAAATTAATGTTTTCATCTTCACGAGAAACAGACACATGCTCCTTCACCTTAGCCATGGTGAACACCGAATTTACATTCTTAAAAGATTGTATAGCACCTGATTTGAACACTGAATTGTGTTAGTAATATATTGTGATGTGCTGGCTGAAAGCCGGACTATAAGACGTCCACCACTACTCAGTGACTAGCAATTCCTAGGCAGTGATGCCTAGGAAAACGTTGCCCCGGAAATGGAAGTCTAACAGTGGGGTTTCCACCATTACAAACGAATTGTTTGAGGCAGACGCGTATTCCCATATTTGTTGAATAGCAGCGGGCAAAATTAACCCTTCGACAAGGTGTTCACTGTTCAGTTCGAGTGCAAGATATAACAGTTCATATGCGGCAAGAGACAAGCAGAGTTCATATCCGACAAGGGACCAAGGACAGTTGAGCTCCGAGCAGAGCAGAAGACACTCCACTGAGATCAGCGGTGCAACATTGAAGAATAAACGTCTAAAGGACATTATAAGTGTGAATAATTGTATTTGCGAGTGTAAAGAGTGAGTGTCCAATACATATGCGTTCAAATCCGAGGCCCATGTGAATTTTCTTGTCGCGTTGCCTAGCAAACACGCGGCAACTGGTGTCAGAAGTGGGATTGGCTTGGATTGTGGAACAGATTATTGGACCAAGAGCGCAAGTACAACACCACACCAAAACAAAAGGAGTCACAGCAGATGGAACTCTGCTGGCCATGCGAGAAAACATGAAAGCCATCCAGGCAAAGGCGGACACCAATATGAGAGCCAGCCAAGAACGGATGATGCAACAGCTTCTGGCCAATGGAGAAGCCATTCAAGAACGAATGATAGCCAAAATGGACACCGATAGGAAGGCTGACAGATATGAAAGGAAAGCGTGGGAAGAAGGGATGACCGCAAGAATGAAAGCCATGCGGGACAAGAGAATGGAAGTGGACAGAAAAACTGTGCAGGAAGAAATCAAAGCCAAAAGAGACGATGGCCTACCAAGAAAAGACGGAGGCATGTTTGGAAGAAGAGCCAATCTCAGCGGAAACGAAACCTGAGGCAGCAGAACAATCCAAGGTCCCTAAAAAAGACGCCAAAATGATGCCGGTCGGAGGATCGAGGAAGAGGCGTAGGGACCGGAAGTTAGCTACAGAGCGGCAAGGAAAACCAAAGGAACGGACCGAGGGCAAGGATGGGTGCCGAAAGATAGGAAGGCTATCGCCCGCAGGGAGATGACATGGGAAAATTGTGGATCCCAGAAGAGACTGGCCATCTCCCGCAGAGGGACGACCTACTGTGCAGGAGTGCCACGGCGCAAGGAAAACGCCATCAGGATAGTTCGGGCCAGGGACAATGTGTTATGAGGAGCCCCGAAAGAACTGACGCTCAGGAGGAGACATCAGCAGAGGCCGGAATGCAAAAGTGGAATTAAGGATCAAGGCGGCAAGTGGCCGCTAAACAAGAGATAGAAGAGGACAACTGATCAGTGTTGGAGAGTGAAGATCGGGACAGCCACACCTCTGGGAAGAAGAGGGTCGGCCTACAACACTGTCAAGGAGACCCTAGAGCTGGAATTCGTGAAGATAGCAACCAGGATGTTTGGTGGGTTGCGGAAGGTGAGAAACTCGACGCTGTGGAGGTATCGGCACCCTTCAGAGCGACAAAACAAGGATTGGACACTGTGGAGGGGTGGACCCCCTCCAAAACGAAAAAAGCAGCAGCAAACAGAGCAGGGGCCGGTAATGTAGAAGCACGGGCCTCCCCAGCTAGAGTGAGTGGGATGTAGCGCTCAGAAGATGAACAGAACAGGCAGGAAGCCGTCACAAGCAGGAACCCTCGGAAACGAAAGAAAGGGAAATACCGTTAAGCTGTTCAGGACGAACAACCTTAAGGAGGGAGCAATGTGATGTGCTGCCTGAAAGCCAGACTATAAGATGTCCATCACTACTCNAAAGCAGCAGCAAACAGAGCAGGGGCCGGTAATGTAGAAGCACGGGCCTCCCCAGCTAGAGTGAGTGGGATGTAGCGCTCAGAAGATGAACAGAACAGGCAGGAAGCCGTCACAAGCAGGAACACTTGGAAACGAAAGAAAGGGAAATACCGTTAGGCTGTTCGGGATGAACAACCTTAAGGAGGGAGCAATGTGACGTGCTGCCTGAAAGCCAGACTATAAGATGTCCCTCACTACTCAACGACTAGCAATTCCTAGGCAGCAATGCCTAGGAAATCATTGCCCCGGAAATGAAAATCTAACAGTGGGGTTTCCACTGATGCACACGAATTGTTTGAGGCAGATACGTATTCCTGTATTCATTGCATAGCAGTGGGCGAATTAACCCTTCGACAAGGTGTTCCCTATTCAGTCTGAGTGCAAGGTATAACAGTTCGTATTCAGCAAGAGACCAGCAGAGTTCTTATCTGACTAGAGCCGAAGAATTCGTATCCAACAAGGGACCAAGGACAGTTGAGCTCCGAGCATAGCAGAAGACACTCCACCGAGATCAGCTGTGTAACATTGAAGAAGAAACGTCTAAAGGACATTATAAGTGTGAATAATTGTATTTGCGAATGTAAAGAGTGAATGTCCAATAAATATTCCTTCAAATCCGAGACCCATGTGAATGTTCTTGTCGCGTTGCCTAGTTTATTATGAAATAGTAATACCACCAATCTCCAGATGTCACAAGAAGCTCCTTTAAGCAGTTGTTTGCATTTTGCATATCAATCTATGAGGCAGTGATGGCCATGTACATGAGAGCATATAAGTATGCTTATGGGTGCAAATGGGTTAAATGCACTTTCTTTTATTTATATATCATACAAAATTTAATGTCAACAGTTTTTATTTGCAATTATTATATTTAAGAAATAGGAATAAAATATAATATCAGCAGTATGATAACCATTAATCAGCTATATAGTTTAAAAATCACAGGGTATATTATCAAGAAAATCAGTGCTGTACAGTAATCATATTGTCATGTGATCAAGTGACTATAGACAGGGTTTGGATTATTAATTGGATTTCTTGGACAGAGTAACACAACTTGTGACTACACTTTGCAGATCAGTATCACACAAAGACTAGTGTTCTCAGGCATGGTCTTCATTGCTCTGCTTGGTAACGTCTTCCAACAGTGGATCTTCCTTTGCTTTTGGACCTCCCTCCTCGCAGGCTGGCAGACATCTCAGACAAGCCTCCTGCTCTTCTAACTGCCATCTCAAGATTCCCGTAATGGCAGTTGGTCCCTGGTATATAGCCTCAGTACAGACCACACAAAAAACACTACTTCCATTATTGTATGTTCTCTCATTGCTGGGGAAACAGAATTTTCCCAGAGCTGTTCCCTAGCAACGGTTTTTGTACTGTCATCTGTTTTCACATCTGTTAATTGGCAGTGGGTCTACATGCCACAGTACTGTTCTCTGTGTTGTCTTTAAGAATATATCAGTTCAATGATAAATCCAAGGATAACTCATTGGGACTTTCAGTTCTGATCTTCACACAGTCCTGCAGCATTTCCTGTTTCATTCGGTTTTGCCATCACTATGCTCATTGTGCTGAAGGAATGTTCAGCACTGGTCACCATGTCACCATGATGCTGCCATAACACAACTTGACTACAGTGGACTGGAAATTTATTTGCCAATGAACTTCAGTTATACTGGGTATTTCTAGCAGTGGCTCTTCCAGGATAGACTAGACATCATGCAGTATCCTTTCATGTTTTGATGCTTTCTGGGACAAGTTGTAGATGTCATTTAAGATGTGTAACACATGTTTAATGGTTGAATATTTATTATTTGCACTAATTAACACTACTGAGAATATATATGGTGGCAGTGAAGTATGGTATTTCTCTTCTGACCATTTCTGAAACTTTTCTTTGTACTCCACTAATATTCCCCAAGAAATCTGCAGCTCCATCAAAGGCACAGACTACTAAATATTTTAAATCAGTGCCACTCTGTCTTAATTCTTTCATGATAGTTTGAGTTACGGTATCTGCATCTGTTTTTTGCACTTTCAACAAACACACAAACATTTCTTGATATTACTTCTGTCATATACAAAATATAATAAGATTGTTAGTTCCATGACATTACTCGTATTAATATTCGTTGATTTATCAGCTGTTTAGGAGAAGTATTTATCTTTCAAGTTCTTTACATTGTGCCTATCAAGTAAATTGCCAGTACATTAAATTCTGATCCATTTGTCTTCTGTTTGTTTAATGGCTGCTTTGCTCTTCTACACAGGCATTGAGGGCTTTTAATGCATGTAATTAGAATTTGTTTCAGTAACAGTTCAAATTGACGGTCACGGTAGCCGTGCGGTCTAAGGCATGTACTGTCTTCGCTCACTTGGAAACCGGGATCGTGAGTTCAAATCCCACTCAGGGCATGGATCTTTAGTTTGTGTGTGCGTTTTTCTGTGTTTGTGTACAGGTAGAGGCCTTGTGATGAGCTGATCACCCACCCAAGGAGTCCTATCGAATGTGTAAGATCTAGAAAAACTGAAGTGAATGGAAAAGTTCGTGGAGGTAGGCCTAGGCCCACTGGGGCTGTAGTGCCAAGGAAAAGGAAACAGTTCAAATCTGGTTGTGAGAGGAATTTCTTCCTTAGCCAGAAGATTAAAAACTATGACAGCATAGAGAGATTTTCAGTTTTAATATTTTTTTCATTTTCACAGCATGAATTGGCTTATGCAGTGCTTGCATACATATTTCTCCATGGAGACGTGGTGTGCATGCTTTCTGAGCTTGTTTGGCCAAACTGCGAAACTGAATAAGTTTAATTTTAAATGCAAAAATAAAAGTGATATATTTTCACTGGGTGACATTATATTCAACCAGGGGTGAATAGGATAATTTTAAATTTGCTAAAAAAGCACTGCATGTACTGTATGAACCCAGCTGGGAAGAATGAGGGAATTTCTTTCTACAGTATAAGCAGTCAATAAGGGGTGATTCTATTTACTCCGTGTTAGATGATAGTGGAGATGACTGACAGAAGGACGAACAACTTACACAGACTGAACTGCAGTGGGGTATTGGTTTAACTTACTGATTGTTAGAGATGAAAGGTGTAGAAAGCATGTGGAAAGTGCTGCACTATATTCTACTCCTAACATGGGAGTGCAGTGTCTTGTATCTTGATAGTACAACTTAGGCAGTATGAAAAATACACCTCTGTTGTAAATCTAGGCACCCAATTAGGTCAGCAATGATCCTAACGTTATAGTCATTATTGATTCAAAACTTGGGAATTGATTGTACAGATTGGCTGGCATGTGTGTTCCATAACCTAACATGGATTACTTCACGATCTGAACTGTATTAACAGTTACAATTCTAGATAAAATTGTCAGTGGAATTTGTATGATTTCCTCCCCATAATATTATGCCTAAGGAAACTGGTGAATGGATTATTATTATTCTGGTTAATTTAATATATGTATGTTTGATGGAATAGGCAAACATTATACTGCTGCTGGATTCCTTAGTGTAATTTGCAGTGGTCAGGAAATCACAATTTTTCAGCCCTGTAACAAATCATGCATAATCCACTGATAACATTGTTTACTGACTATGAATAATGCACAGGCAAAGCCTGTGATGATATAAAGGCTTAGCCATTCTGTTGTTTTAAAACAGACACAGAAATGCCTGTTTTATAATGTGTGATGGATTTGTTCAATAATGCTCATATGAGTTCATTCAGTAATGCCCTTAATTAGACTATAATTGAAGTTTAACATTGATAGAACACTTGAAGTCTTGTATACTCATTTAAAAAATCAGGAGATTAAGCAATATCTGTATGTAAATTTGTATAATAAATAAGAATTTTATATTTCACACCACCACCACTACTACTACTACTACTACTACCACCACCACCACTACTACTACTACTACCACCACCACCACCACTACTGCTGCTGCTACTACTACTTTCCTTGTAAGGAAAGACATTTAGGATTAAATATGAGAAGTACAAAAGAATTGGAGCACGATGAGAATTAGGGCAGATGAACCAACAATTTTCATACATTCTACTAAAGTAAAATGTTTTTTAAGATTGCCAACTGGCAGAGAGCAGTTATATTTTCTCTTAAAAAGGATTTCTTATGCTCGACAATTATAATTTACTTGTGCTCAACCATTTGAACCAGAAGATGCAGAACTGCCTTTCCAGAAGCCTCATCACTAATAGTCAAGAAGTTCACACCTGAGAGGCAGCAAAACTTCAAAGAAGGCATATGTGCAGTGCTGGATCAACTGATGGACCAACAGGAGGAAGAAAATCATCCGTATATGATTGCAATACGGATATCCCAAGGCCTAAGTGTTTTGTCTGATAGCTACTTTCCTTCAGAAAACAACTGTGCCACTATGAAATACAGTCAGGTTATCAATGTGGGAACTGCAATCAGTGACTCAGATTGTGTGCTAGTGATAGGATGTTGTATATAATACTAAGAGGTTGCTGGTGTGATCTTATTCTGAATGTTCATACCCTAACAGAAGATAAAACTGATGACAGAAAGGACAGCTTCTATAAGGAACTAGAACATGTCTTCAAAAAAATACCCCAAGTGCCACATGAATACAAGGTGTTACCAGAAAGTTTCTGGATTGCTGGGTGTCCAGCTGTTGTGTTCCGCCATGGTCTTTTAACTGCTGTCGAAACAGCCAGTGATGTTCATCTGTTGAATTTAGGGGTCTGCAACATGCCTGCACCCTTTCTCGTTCTTTGGTAAGACCCGCGCTCAGTTTGGGCTTCCACTTGTGATATCTTGGCCTCCAGTCCTCCTTGCATGGTACCAACTATGGTTCTCGTCATCGTGTCTCAACCTGGATCATGAGGCCTAGCTCTCCGTGAAGGCGCTCCCATGTATGTTATGGTTTCCAGGAAGCTTTGTCTGCATATCGACACACATCCCCATGTTTATTGCGGCCTTCATCTTCCCCTGATGTGTGTTCAGTTTGGCTTTCATTTTTTCTTCTGTCCTGGCTTGGTGGATATCCATCTGGGAGATGAGAGCACCTATTCGGCTTTTCATTTCTTCTTGACTGGTCCACATATCTTCTCCAAGGACCACAATCTTTTCATTACTGGCCTCTACCTTGGCATGGTAGATATCCATGTGGGAAGTGAGGGAACCAACGTAGGCTTTCATCTCCTGTTGGCTGGCATTCGTTTTTTATTGCATGACATCAATCTTGGCCAGAAGGCATTCCATCATTTAGTATAACGATATAACAATTCAATGTCTTCAGCCCAATTGTTCAATCCAATTCAAATTGACACCAGCTGTCATGATTTTAGTGACTACAGTCGGGGGTTGGATCAGTAGCTGGATTTATTGAACTCTTAAAACATGTAACTACAAATAAGGATTATTCTCTCACACTTCAACATATTTCACAAATCACTATAGCACACACTAGCGGTTGTTTGGTAGCAGCTTCCAAAAGCATACGTTCTCCTTCCTCTCAGTTCCCGAACTGTCCCTACTTCAGCTACCAGTTTCCCGCAGCAACAGCTCTCAACAACTGAATATCAGCTGTTATCTGACTCAATGTCAAAGTTATTTTATGACTGATGGTCAGTCAGCCATTCTGTCTTGGTGTCAAGCCCCATCTTGGGTCCAAGACAAGATTTTCTTTACTGTCAGACAGTTGGGGGTTTGTTGATGTGGGCCACCCTCTGTGATGAGGCGAGTCTGTAATTTACAATTGCTGCTTGCCCTCACCAGCCCAGTCTTTTTTGGGTGAGTCCTACAGGATTGATGACCATATTTTACTGTCTCATGCTGGAGACTCCTGAAATCTGAAGGGCCTAGCCCCATATTTATATCCCTCAGGAACAGGGTAGTCCAGTTTTACCCCCAGACACTGGGTTCCATTCTTGTTGCCTCCTATGACTCGCAGGGCAACGGTGAAGGTATTCAAACCCTCCTCTGCATGGGCAACTAACCAAAGTCAAAGTCAAAGTCACATTGCGACTGACGGCCAGTCAGTCAGTCAGTAAGTCTTGGTGTCGAGCACCCTCCTGGGGCTCATGACCAGATATTTATTACTGTTTGACAGTTACAGTCTTGTTTCTGTGGGCGCCCTCTCTGACGAGAGGATGGGTCTGTCTTTTTTATATGCTCCTGGTCCTTGCCAGTGCAGTATTTCTCGGGTCCGAGTCCCTTGGTACTCGAGACCATATATTACTGTCTCAAATTTGAGACTTCCCTATTCGTCGCCTCCTACGACTCGCAGGGTCACGGTGGAGGTATTCGACCCCCGCCTCCACACGGGTTCCGGCAACTAACCCCTAATTTTTTCTGCTTATAATATCTCGGCACAGACGGCATGGAAAACACTATTCCTCTGTTGCAGTGCAACTGTTGCTTAGCAATGTCGTGATGTATTCCACTGTTGCATGCACAGCCGTCACCACAAACTATGCAGAAACACCATTCCTCTGTTGTTTATGGGCCACTGACTAGTTAACAGACAGCTGTTGTTACTACACAATTCTTGCTCTCAGTGAATATGCCACAATATAATCACGGAACTAAATAGAAATCACAAATGTATATTCCAGGAAATTTTAAGATTGTTCTCATGGTAGTTTTGATGGCAAGGAAAATGAAGACTCATGAACTTAAAATCCAAGTTTCACTGTATTTGCTTTGAGTGATGCATGATTATTATGACTGGCTGTCAGTAAATGTAAGTAACCCAGTAAAGTGAGCTACATGAATGTCATCACTTCTTATTTCATAAATCATCTGTCCTATTTGAATGCCAGAGAGATGAACTCACAACACCTATCATCAACTAGCCTGTGAAGATAATCAAGGTGTATAAGTACTTACTGTTAAAGCTACAGGCTGAGACAAGAAGTACTTTAGTTTAAGTTTTAAGGCTTTCAAGGTAGTTTGCTGAAAATTGTGTTTATATGTATCTGAAGTAGTAGTCTATGGAACTGTGAATAATACTCATCTTCTATTTAGTGGATCAGATGTAATGTTACCCCAAATATGAAGACTTCCCATTTATACAAAATGGCAAACTAATTCACCACTACACAGTGGTGTAACAAAAATGAAAACAACCGCTTGAACTACTAGTGTGCAAAGCCATTTTGAATTCCACTTCTTCAGTGTCAATGTCCCAGGAAGACCTGAGAAAGGAACTTCTGTTAGAAATACACACTGGTCTTTAAAACAGACTGACTTTTAAATAGTGAATATTTTAATTACCAACACTGTTCAATACAGAGATGCATTTTCTGTACTTATATGATAGAAGAACCATTACAAGCAAGGAGGAAATAACCTAAAGCATGATTGTGCATACAATACTTGGCATTTGTGGCTNTAATACAGAGATGCATAACCTAAAGCATGATTGTGCATACAATACTTGGCATTTGTGGCTGTTACAATAGTATATTGTGTAATAAATATTGTGAAAATACAGTGGACTCAGTAGAAGCAATAGGTGTATTATTTAAAAATGCATACACAAGAACATGTAGTTCATTATATTAAATTTGATGTTTCCACAATACTCACACCTGAAATGTGAACCTATAATTAATTTTATGATGACCTCTATTACGCTATTTCCTTCTACATTTATACAATGTACAAAGTATAAAATTAAATACTGACATGAAACCATTTGGAAGTTTGCATTATGTCTTACCAACAAGATACATTTTATATTTACACAGCAAAACTAAGCAATCATAGTCCACTTTCCAGAAACACAGTAAATATTTTTCACTCTGTTGGATTCTGAATGACGATCAAAATGAATTCTTTATCTGGAAAAAATTAAAAAGGATATATAATAAGTTATGTTTCCATATTTTAAAAATTAAAACTGTTTCAAAGAGAAAAGTCTGCTATACCTCCTCCTCTCTCAGTAAAAGGGTGTTTTTCCTTACCAGGAGCAACCATTATTTCATGTTTTCTGGAACGGATCCGAAGGAATGTGAGGTCATTGGTGGGATCCAGATCTCGAACTACACTTCTTGCTTTGTCTGACAGCTGACTTATTAATCCTGCATACTGAACAGTAGTAGTATTGTCCATTGTTGTCTTAATTGGGATACCTGTCAAAGACAATCCTACTGTATAACTCATTCACATATAGAAAATTGGGCAACACTGGGTGGAAAATCATGAACCACTCTCCTCCCGACTTAAGCCCCAATAATTTTCATTCATTCAAAGAAATGAAAGTGCACCTACATCAGAAATTTCAAACTGATGAACTCAAATGGGGTATCTTGTACTAGCTGAGCAGTCAGGATAAAACATTTTGTGCTGCTGGCATCAGTAACTTTTCAGGAGAACTGAAAGAATATGTTAGTGCAAAGGGAGAATATCTTGAAAATAGGTGAGGTTTTGGCAACCGAGGCATATATTCCTTTTGTAAACAATAAAGTCTAGGCTAACCTTGGACCTCCCTTCTAGTTGATTGGGTATGAAACAGCTTTATTAATATAATGTGTTGACTCAACTGCAAACATAATATCTCTCAATTCTACCTTAATCCTTATAGGAATAAAACCTCTGAACTTCGGTCTCCACCAAAAAAATTACATCCTGAGGTACAGTCATATTTATTTTGGTCAGGAATGTCACTAGAATTACACTATCTAAAAAAAATATTATACTTGTATTTATATCTTCAAATGTTCATTGATTTCAATGGAGAAGTTCTATGGATCAACTGCCAACACATTTCCCTCAAGCTGTTAAGCTTCCATCTCCAGTATACTTTCTTATGCTCCCCTTGTTACCTAGTTATTATGTTCATGGCATGATGGTAATGCTAACCATGAGATATCCTTTGTTAGTGACAGACAGCGTGGACAAGCTGACACAGCCCAGATGGGAATTTAACAGTAATCACAGAATGGGAAGCCACTGCAGCCATCATCCTCACAATCCATTGGACTGCCTTCCATGGTCTCAGTATAAGAAATGTTTTATGCTTACACCTACAACTTACATCATAAAAAACACCTTAACATATGCATAGCTGTAGAAACACTTCGGAAAGTGATGTCATGACAATTACCTTCAGAATTTACAACAATAGTTCCTACCACTCCCTTATGGGACTGTATCCTCTTCATAGTTTCTTCCACCTCACTGGCCTGTGAAGATGAAATACGAAAAGTTACGAAAAGATCAAAAGATGTCATATATACTATGAAGAAATAATACATGTTTTATAAAAAGTGCACAAATACCATTGTTTTCGTTTATTAATCCAAGTACAAATACAGTAACTGTAACAAACCACTTTTTCGATATCTTGGTTAATTTTGAGCAGCGATATCGATCTCTCGTATTCTCGTTTAACGGTGAGCCTCGTTGGCTGCAAACACTCGCTGCCCTCGCTGCGATTACGGTCGTGATCCGTACATACAAACGATGTATCCATATATCCAGGAAATGACGGAAAACCAGAGACATCTTCCGGCATTTACCTGCATCACATACAAATTTGTGTTAATGTTCGCGAAGTTTGCGGCGTTACGTATATATTTTTTATTAATATACTTTTATAGGATCATAGCTTAGGTAAGTATAGATTAATGAACTTCCAACTGAATAAAATACAGTATTTAATTTATGTGTTACAAGTGTTCATATTAAACATATTTGTAAATTTCGATTAACTAGTGATGGAGGTTAGACGACGGCAGCTGAGTTTGTAGTTTCGTTGTGATTTATCCAGCTCTGGTAATGTTATTACTCATTGTAGGACTAACTGCGAGTATAACGTAGGATTTGAGGCTCTCACAGCGGTGGTTATGAAGAGTTCTCTTATAGGATATAACGCCGCTTGCTTTCGGTATATCCCAGAAGACATAACTACGAGAAGATAATGATTGTAAAACAATCGCCGGACGATAAAAATGATCACGTTGCATTGTATTAGGCCGTTCAGAGGCCGGAAATTTCTTTAATTTGTCCTGAAGTGCAGCTACTTCATTTCTACTAGATTTGAGATAAAAGCGGAAGTAAAAGCTAAGAAACATTTTTCTATTATATTCGTGTAGATTGTCATCTAGAGTAACAATGTTTCGGCTGGATCAAAGATACATGTTATACTAAGCAGCGTTACCAAATTTCATTTGAAATATTGTGCTGGAAAATACTTTAGCTTGTACCATGGGTATAACAAAATCTCATGATAAATGTATTACAGAACCACAGCTTATTGCAGAAGCCTTTGGTGACCACTTTCAGTGTAATTTAAATTCTTCATTTTGTATTTAATATCTGAAGCATTCTTAAAGTTACTCTTTAAGAATTTACAAATGTTTCTGCCATTTCTGACAGTGATGTCATGGAAGGAGTTCCACATGTTAGGCCACCAAAATTCCTGAATTTTTGCCCTTCTATTGAAACATGTATTTAACTGAAGTTTAGTAAAAGGGATTCTTCCCTGCATGTAAAGGAACAGTTGTTGTCCTGTTTTATTTGAGAAGGGCTGCAGCGAATTTGTGATGAACTACTGATCTATTTAAATTGTAAATAGCTTCTCAAAAGTTTCTGAAAATATTACTCATACTGCTAAATCCAAATCATTTGTAACCCATTTAATTACCTGTTTAATTGCAGTCACACCTACTGTCTTGCACACAAGTGCAGGTTAACTCCGTTTACTTTCAGTCTTAGTCGAACCTTTTATTGCTGAATAAACTGAACAGGCGAAGGACCCTCTGCATTGTATTAGTTTGTTCCATATTTATATATCATCCAAATCAACTGTTGTTTGCATGTTAGGGAAGTTTTCTTCCCCATTTGCTGTTTCCTGTTTTTTTTTTTTTGGCGTACACTAAGGCTCAATCCCGGGGCTTGTTTTGTTTAATATTTTTAATGATGATCAACAAGGAGGATTTTTAGTGTGTGGACTTGGTTCACGGCTCTGCATGGTGACTGGTGTGCCACTTTCTGTGAGGCGCATACAAATTTTTCCAATGAATCAGCATGCCTGATGGCTGATAGTGTTTGGAATAAAGGGACGTAATTAACTTTTGGGCTTCCTGACGTTATTCTGTTACATGGCAAGCAGCTTGGGAGTTTATAATTTGTCAGCAGTAAAAGGTAAATTTGTCTATGTGCTTAACTAAGTAAGCACTATACCATGAAGACTTATGGGGGTGTGGATGTAAAGACCCACGTTTTCTTGACCTCGGCACTAGTTGGAGGTTGGTGTTCAGCTTCATGCCCCGGTCGCTTTAACCCCGAGGAAAGAGCCCCCCCGGTACCTATTGGATAGGAGGCTAGGTGTGCCTGGATGACGTGGAGAAGTGAAAATTCTTACCCCTACTTGGACTTGAACTCTGTCTCCGTCTTCATCCGGCCTATAGCCCATCACTGTACTGACTGCGATATCCTGACTGTTAATTTGTCAGCAGTAGACAGCGGTTACCAGCTCCATTAGCCATTTGTTCTCAGCAACAGTTAATGTGCAGTGTGGTGTAACGCTGGAAATTTTCTTTTTCCGCCAACATATGGCATAAGCAGGCATCTTTATGTTTCTTAGTCAGTTGTTTGTGAATTGGTGACTGTGCAGAAACACGTGTGTTGTGTAGGATGGTTTTTTGAAACAAAAATCAGTCACCCAGATTCAACGAAATTACCACACAGAGTTCAATAAACAACCTCCAAGTGACAAAGCAATAAGAGACTGGCAATAGCGTTTCTTAGAAACTGGGAAGGTCCATGATCGCGAGAGAAGTGGCAGGCTGGGTGTAAGCGATGAATGTATGGAAAGAATCTGTGAATCATTTGTACGAAGCCCTACAAATGTTGAGCTTCACGTGAATTGTTACTCCCACATTCAGCGATTCACAAAGTGCTATGTAAGAGGTTGAGGTTGTGTGCATACTCGTACAAGGTTCAGTCAGTGCAACAGTTGAAACCTGCTGATGGCATGGCATGTTATCATTTCGCAGAAGAAATGCTCGACCGCATTGACCTTGATGTGGACTTCTTGAAAAAATCATGTTCACAGACGAGGCAACATTTCATGTCTCGGATAAAGTTCACAGGCATAATGTGTGCATATGGGACACTGAAAACCCACATGTTGTTAGGGAGCACATATGCGATAGTCTGAAAGTGAACGTGTTATGTGGTGTAATGCATGACCAGGTTATTGGACTTTTTTTTTTTTAAGAGCAGACAATCAACATGAACAGCTACCTGGACATGCTGCAACTGTACGCAGTACCACAAATTGAGCACTTACAGCCGCACATCATTCGACAACAAAATGATGCTTCATCTCATGGGGGTCTGCAGGTACGCGCGTACCTAGACAGGACATTTCCAGGAAGATGGATCAGCAGAGACGGTCCAGTGCCTTGGCCTCCACATTCACCAGACATAACACCACTGGATTTTTCCCTGTGGAGTTATGTCAAGAGCAGTGTGTTATGAATACCAGTTAACGGACCTGAAGACCCGTATCAGGAATGTGATCTCGGCCATTCCAGCGGACATGCCTCACAGAACATGGCAAGAGCTCGAATATGGTCTGGACATTCCCCATGCTACCAAGGGAACCCACATCGAGGTCTACTGAGGTCAGTAAAATACTTCCAGAGTTTCTCTATGATCTGCTGCAAACCGCATGTGGCTAGCTCAATTTGTTTGCACGCCACAATTTTTCAAAACCCTGAAGGGATTTTGTGGACACACTGTACTTCAGAGCAACGTGTACATGGTATGACAACAATTTAATTCCCGGAATGGCCGCAGCGTGTGGCTGGGGTGTTGAGTAAGGCAAACTCACGTACCCAAGCACATTTTGACATGTTCCAGTGTTTACATGACCCACAGACCAAATGAGTCGTTCATCCCAAATAGCAGAGGCACTAGTGTGTGTTCATGGTATCCTGTTGGCCGGAAATGGGTGACAAGAATCTGGAGCAGCGGATAAACATAAAGTTTTGTGTGCAGATTTGTAAAAGTGCCAATGAATGGTTAGCCCTATTATACGGTGTCTTATGGTGAATATGCTATGAAGAAATCGAGTTTTTTAATGTCATAGGCGGTACAAGGAAGGGAGAGAAAATGCGCAAGATGACCCAAGAAGTGGGCAGTCAAGAATGCAAAGGACAGAGTACGAACCTTTGTGCACTCAGATTGAAGATCAGCTGTGAGACTGATGGCAAAAGACTTGAATGTGCATAAGAAAACAGTGCAACAGATTATTACGGAGGATTTGGGAATGAGAAGAATTTTTACAAGGATGGTGCCTCGAATGTTGACAGATGGCCAGAAACAACGTTGACTTCATACATTTTATATGATCTTTTACACAATGCAGAGATGTTTGACAAGGTCATTACCAGACACAAAACATGGTGTTTTCAGTACGTCCTGGAAACAGAACGCCAGAGCATGCAGTGGAAAATGCAGAATTCACCTTGGTCGAAAAAAGCACGCCTGTATCGCTCACAGTTCAAGACTATTCATGTGTGTTTCTTCGATCACAAGGGGATAATAAATCAACAGTGTTATATGGAAGTGCTGACAAGGGTACGGGAATCTGTTTCAGAGGAAAGGACCAGAACTCTGCCTTAATGATTAGATTCTCTACCATGACAATGCCACTGTGCTTGATGCATGAAGCGTTTGTGAATTCCTGAGTAAGAAATCCATTAAAAAAATGGACCATCCACCATATTCACCTGACTTAGCTGCCTGCGAATTTATTGCACACTCGCTCTCACAATTACACAATTACTGCCATCGGCAGTATCACAAATACTTCTCCTGCTCCGATTCACTCCGGCGATTGCTCGATTGCAACTGACCTTGGCGACTTCACAGTCCACACTGTGTCACCCCTAATCTCACACTCTGGTTCACATACTGCTCAGCTGGCTTTTTATACCATTCCCTGTTGCCTTGTGATAACAGTGGTGTTCCCTGTTACATCACAGTGGGAAGTGTTACGTCACCGCAGGGGAAGGGGACGGAGTGTTGACTGGCCTGTTACTGTAGCAGCGGCAGTTGCTCCGATGCTGTTATGTCACCGCTGGAAAGGGGGTTGTCCTGCATAGCAGGAATAGGTCACAATACATTACATTACGTTACGTTACTTACATACATACATTCATATATCCAAACACAAACACACCCACGCACCAAACCTTCTAGGGCTCATTTTTTCATAAATAATTTTTCTTCTTTGGATAAAGTTTTTATTTGTTACTTTAAGTAGATCAAAGCTTTAGTATCCCTCATTCTCCTGGAATGACCTTGTATTGGCAGATTCCAACAAACTTGTAAATATGGCGAAAAAGTGTATTAATTTATGTTATAGGTTAATCAGTGTGGTGAATATTTAAAATTTATAACACACTATTTCACACGATATTTTGGTGATTTGTTTCTGTTTGATGTTTTTAAAGGAAAACAGACTTTCACTCCATCCTGGATAGTCTTCATATACCCAGCGAATTAATAGGAAAATTTCCATTTTTACTAGAAGCAGTTGTGTTAAGGGCCAGGCCTACAGCCAGGTGTGCCAGTGTTGGTAATATCCTATATCAGTTTGTGTTCTTAAGAGCAATATGGTTTTCCTGGAGGATATATTACCTTTGTATAAATGTGATTAAATTGTTATTCATTCTTTATTTTTTCTTTTGTGTTTCTTTGTGCCTGTTATGTATTTTAGTGTTTGCCTGTGATGTTGGCAAGTGCTCTAAAAGGAAATTTTTGTTGTTGCTGTTGTTGTTGTAGTTGTTGTTAATGTCATCTTTGTTGTCATGCCAGTGTCTAAGCTTTATCTGAATTTTATGGTGCTCAGATCTTACCTGTATTACAACAGATGCTAGAAATGCTGTCTGTTGTTACATATTCCTGACACCTCTGTAAAACATTTACATTTACACTTCCAAATACTTGAGAAATAGAATATATGTGTAATCTCAAAGCCCAGTCTCCTGTCAAAGTCATCTGAGGGATTTACAATGAAAATATTCAAATACAATAGACTTCACTTTCTCCTTAATGAGC
>NW_019721527.1:771791-795448 GCF_002891405.2 Cryptotermes secundus
GTTTTTTGCTTTCCAGTAATGACCTCAGTTTTGGTTTAATTACAGTTACATTAATAGTTTTCTATGTGGAACTGTGACATCATAAAATTTATACTGGAATCTTCTTCTTTTCTCAAAGAACTACTTTTCTCTTAGGTATCATGCATGAATGCTCTTTTCACTTTAAATCGAACACGTTGGATTTAGAACATGAATAAAGTGAGTGAGTGAAGGTTTGCTTGTTGCACAAGAGAACCACAAGCACAGCAGCAGAAAGGATTGGCGCCACCAGGACAGTGTACATAAGCTCGCTTGATGGAAGATGTTCGGTAATAAGTTGGAGTGAAATTGAAGAGAAGTTGGGTGAAAACATTGCCAGACTTCAACATTCTCCTAACAATGACAATAACGACCATTTCAAATATCTGCTTTATCTGGTTATTCATAATATATTTTGCCTATAGGTTTGTTGATTCTGCCAGAAGTCCAAATTTCCACAAGCCGAACTTGAGAGAAGGAGTATCTGACTCTCCTGCTTGAGCAGTTCAGTGATATATGGGAGGCTATTTAAATATCTGACTGTTGTTGTTGTTGTTATTGGAGAGGGTGGGTTTCCCCATGGTCCATTGTGCATCCCCCTGTGATATTCGATCAGTCTCTATACCCTACCGGTATTAGTGCGTGCCATCAGTCCCGACTCAGCCAGCGAGTTTGGCCTCTACTGGCTCAGCGGTATCTTGATGCTTCCCCCATCTACCAGAGGCGTTAGAGACTACTGTTGGGCGGGAAATGTCCTGAATTTGGCTCAGAGGTCCCCTTGGGACATGAGGTTGTTTTACGTGCCATAAAGCTATGACACGGGACCCACGGCTTAAAGTCCCTCCCGGAGGACTTGTTCCCTGAATTTTTCCGCCCTTAAAAATTCCACGACCTCCGCCGGGTTTGAACCCGCGTACCTTGAGTCACGAGGTGGGAACGTTACCCCTAGACTATGGATGCCACTAATATCTGACTGTAATATGAGTTTACTGGATCAGGAGACCATCATTTTTAAATGCCCTAGGACTTTTCTATTTACACATCTCTCTACCCAGAATGTATGCCACCATTACACAGCATTATACAAAAAATTACGCTTGACAGCATTAATACTTATAATGTGTTAAATTTTTCGCTAGTAATGTGTCTCCAGTTTACATTTTCTTTCTAGTGTACATAATTCTTTTGCTCTGATCCTTTGTAGGTATGGAATTAACAGATGACAACTTGCGAACCCTTTCAGATTACCTCCAACATACACTCAGCCCCGATGTTAATGTCAGGAGACCTGGTGAGTTTAATTTATGCCAACAGAAAATTCTTATTTTCACTAATTTATTTGTTTTTGCACAGCTAACAATCAGTTGAAATCGCCAGATCGCACAGTGATTAATATGTAATTTGTTGAAGATCTGCAGTGGGGAATCTTTCTCCATAAAAATTAAAGTTATATGGACAGTGGAATATTTTTTGACTACTTTATTCTACTTAAATGAGTTATAACAAAATAATTTTTATTTTGTTTTCACCAAAATCTGTGTTCATAATTAAAAGTTTTTTTTTTAATTGTTTCATTTTGGTCCGTTACACTATCAATCACAAAGTTAATAGAGAGTCCGTCGAGTGTAACAATTTGCACTCGTTTGCAATTGTTACACTCGACGGACTCTCTATTAACTTTGTAAAAGTTTTTATTTTGCATTACTTGTACTGCTAAATTTTACTCTAGCTGGCATATACGTAGTATAAAGGTGAAAGGTAAAGCTAAAATTGTGTTTGTTGTTAGTAATTAAGCACCACGCCATAACTATGTATGGGGGAGTTGTGGTATAATTCTTCCATTCTTGACGTTGGTGCTAGATGGAGGTGATTGGTCAGCCTCATACTCTGGCTTCTATAACCCAGGAAAAGTGTCTAGATGCTTGGGGTAGAGAGAAATCTCCTACCCTTGCCAAGAATTGAACCCTGGCCATTCAGCCCATAGTCTGTCATTATACTGATTGAGCTATCCCAGCCCCTTATTTGTTACATATTCCCATCAAATATAATACTGATTATTGCCTTGATTTTACTGTACGTGTAATCTGGGCTGAGCCGTGCTTGCTACCTGTTTCTCTGTGGTTACTTGCTTGACTTATTCTTTGGCCCAGAAGGTAGAGGTGACATGTTCCTCTGAAATGTCAGTTGACTTTCATTTGACTACACATTATATGCTAGAAAATATTACTATTAAAGACTAAACATAGGCTAGAACAGAAGTAAGAATTGGAGGGGAATAAACAGTGTGTTATATCTAATGGGAAAATATTGTGACGCATTACCTTACGTCCATCGCCGCGCAACAGCTACAGTGGAAATTGTTGAGTTCCAACAGCGACAAATTGAATACAAACAGACTGTTGCGAAGGAGCGTTCCCGAGGCAACGGATTGCCGAACATGTGAGTTTGGAATAGGTACTTCCATGATAATGCAAAGAACAGGGAGCCGTTGCGTAGACAATGCAGAAGCAATGAACGCGTCTCCCCAGAAATGAACCACAGAGAGTTTGTTGCGCCCGTTACGTAACAGCGGACAGTAGAAACGAAACAGTGAGGAATGGTGTCTCATATCCAGTCTGCAGAACACCTACATAAGCCGAGAACTACAGAGCTAGTTAGACAGA
This sequence comes from Cryptotermes secundus, assembly GCF_002891405.2. NCBI lineage: Eukaryota > Metazoa > Arthropoda > Insecta > Blattodea > Kalotermitidae > Cryptotermes > Cryptotermes secundus. The sequence goes on from NW_019721527.1 coordinate 774,473, forward strand.
AGACAGTCTTCAGAAGGCCGCCACTGAAAGCAGTCTAGTATTGGCCGAGATATTGTGGAAGCAGTAATTGTGATACTGCAAGTGATAATAATTGTAAAGCGTGTGAGTGTATAAGTGAAACACAATAAAGATTCGCTAAATCTGAGACCCACGTAAAGTTATTTGTCGTGTGACATACCCAACACGTGACAGTATCAAAATATATCAGTTTTAAATTGTTTTGGTTCGTTTCTCCGCGGTTTATTTTACTCTACTTTCCTTTCCTTAAGGAGAAAAGTAGGTTTGTGCGGTTTTTGTGTGTCTCTGTGGTTCTGTGTCCCCCCACCCCTTTATCTTTTGAATTAATTGAAATATTGTTTCATGAAACTGTAGATGAATGTTATGTTATGCCATTTGTGAATACCACAGTGTATTTTAATTTCCTTCAGTGAGTAATAGCAGCATGTTTGGATACATGAAGTTTTGAGGTGGGAATGTCACCAGAACTACGTTATTTAGGGTCCTTACTTGGAGTAAAAGTAAAAAAGTAAAAGTAAAGCTATCCCTGTAACAGGCCGTGAAGGCCCATAGGGTTGTGGGACGTTGAGGGTCCCACATTATCTAGACAGTCGGCTCAAAGATGGCGGTAAGGTTATCAGCCTTACGCGCTGGCCGCGCAGCTCCATTTTAAACTTCCACTCACTCCAGGTTCTCCTCATCGTCTAGAGGTTTTCTCGTTCTCTTTATATTTCTCTCTCACTCTGTCACTCTGTCTAATCCCTTGTTGAGGCAGGATTGAATACCTTCACCCTTACCCTGCGACTCATAGGAGGAGATGAAAATGGAAGTCTCAAATCCGAGACAGTAAAATATGGTCACGAGTACCAAGGGACTCGGACCCGAGAAAGACTGCGCTGGCAAGGTCCAGCAGCATATACAGACCCATCCTCTCGTTAGAGAGGGCGCCCCACAGGAACAAGACCATAACTGTCAAACAGTGATAGATATTTGGTCATGAGCTCCAGATGATGCTTGGAACCAAGACTTACTGACTGACTGACCGTCAGTGGCAGTGTGACCTTGTCACTCTAACTGGGGTGGCCGGTGCTTCTACATTACCAGCTCCTGCTCTGCTTGCCGTCTCTTTTTCCGCTTCAGAGGTGGTCGACCCCTCCACAAGGTCCAGTCCATGATGCTCTGCGTCCTGCTGGAAGCCTTGGGCATTTATTTCGTGATTTTTGAAACGGAGAGCTTATATAAAATTTTCTTGAGTGTTCCTCCGCTTCCCAGAAGTGTTCGCTCTCCTGCGCTCAACTTTGAATGCCGTCTATGGTTGTCCTCTTCCTCCTCAGAGGTGATGACTGTCCCAAGCTCCATCCTCCAGTGTGGACCACGGTTGCACCCTTCTTTCCCACTTATAGCGGCCGCTTGCCACCTAGATCCTTTGTTCCTCTTTTTCCCTCATGGTGCATCTGGAAATTCTTCCTGAGTGGCCCTACTCTCTGGGTTGCACGCTCAACCATGGCCCTGGTGCGTTTTCTCCCAACGGAAGTTTTCCTTCTGCCATGCCGCTTTCACATGGCGGGTCGTCTCTCTGCAGGTGACGGCCAATTTCTTTTTGGATCCACACTTTTCCCATGTTGCCTCCATGAGGCCGATGGCCAACTTCTTTCGACACCCATCCTGTTTCTGAAGCCCATTCCTTCTTTCGGCGGTTTCGGCTCCCACTCTTCTTTTGTCCTCCGACCGGCATCATTTTGCGTCTTCGTTAGTGACATCTCTTTATTGTGCCACCTCAGGTTTCCTGTCCAGTGAGGTCAGCTCTTTCCCTTCCGGACGTGCCTCCATCGTTTCTCGGCAGGTCATCGTCTCTGAGGTTTTTTCAGGTTCGATTTCAGCCACCTCCTTGTGGCTTATGTCCATACTTTTGTCTTGCATGACTTTAGTTCTTGCTTGGATGGCTTTCATTTCTGCGGCAATCTTTTCTCGCCAAGCTTTGCAATCGATGTCCATCTATTCTTGCCAGGCTTTTCTGTCGGCTTCCACCTTTGCCTGGTTGACCAGGAGCTGACGCATCATCTGCTCCAGGTTCATCATGTCCATCATGTGGGTTAACCTCCGCTGCTGCTATGCAAAAGCTGCTCCAACAATTTGTGTATAACGGTGGAAACTCCACTATTAGGAATTGCTATCCGCTGTATAGTAATGGATGCATTCCTATTGTAGCGTTGTAGCGGGAACGTTGCTTGTTGCCTAGGAAATGAACCGTGATCTCAACCATTCCGGTTTCCAGGCAGCACGCCACATTACTCCCTTCTAAAGATTGTTTATCCAGAACAAGAGAGAAAGGAGAAAACACGCACATGGTCGCTGAATTCAATTTGGCTCTGTCGATATTTCTGTCTTCTGACTTTCAACAGACCCCATACAGATGACCAACTAGCTTGTGAGATCGTACTTGGAGAAACCCTCACAACTCAACTCAGATATCGAACTCCAAAGGCTAAAGAAGAAGCGTTCCATGGCAAGGATGAAAGCGACAAGGTTCACTACCCTTATAACTGAATCCACCGCCAGCCCCACACTTGATTATGAGTACTTCCGAGGCCGTCTACGGGAGACCCTGGATCAACTAATTTCATTGGATAACTATACCCAGGATCTTCTGGATGACAGTGAATACATGACTGATGTGGAGATGTCTGAAGAATACATCGACTCAGCCAAGCGAGCAGATTGAGAACATACTCGTCTCGACAGGAGAGAAGCCTAACTTTGCGGAAGGGCCCTCCGCCTCGATTTCCGCTCGGCCTCCATTAGCGAACTCGGTGCTTTACGAACTTCATGGTCATTGGGCCAAAGACTGTAAAAGAGTGACGGATTGGAAGGAGCGCATTGAGAAACTAAAGACCAAAGAAGAAATGCTGGCAAAATTTGGCACCAACCAGGTGAAGGTGGACGCAGATAGTAAAGCATGGTGAGAATAGTTGGCCACCAGCCACAAGGAGATGGTGGCCGAAATTAAACCCGAAACAGACAAAAAGACGATGGCCTGCCGAGAAACAACGGAGGCATGTCTGCAGGAAGAAAAAAAGCCGACCTCACTGGACAGAAAACCTGAGGTGGCACAACAGGAGGTCCCTGTAGAAAATGCCATAGTGAAACCAGTCGTTGGACGGAAGAAGCGGCATAGGGACAAGAAGCAAGCTGCAAGAGCCAAAGGAACTGACCTGAGGAGATTGTGGATCTTTGAGGATATTGGCTGTTGCCTGCAGGAAGGTGTCCCGCAGTGCGACAGTGGCATGGCTCAAGAAGAAAATCTTCCGGAAATCTTTGATCTACGGAAATTGTGGCCCACTGGAGGAAGTGACTGCAGCCAGAAGGAAGGTTATCTGCTATGCAGAACACAGGCGTAATGGACAAAACGATGATGTCATACCAAGAAGCCTAAAAGGACTGACGTTCGAGAAGAGACTGTGGAAATGCCCGGAAAGCAACAATGGCATAAGGGACTCAAGTCCTGAAACAGCAGCTATGAGGCAGCAAGCACTTAAAGAACCCAGGCACAAGACGGCCACTGCGTCGGAAGATTGAGAGGCGAGCAGATGAGCTCGTCAGGAAGGCTTTTGGACTGCAGTTCACGAAGGGAGCAGCCGGATCGTCTGTTGGGTTACGAAGAATGAAGAATTGGACCTTGTGGAGGGGTCCACCCCCTCTGAAGAGAAAAAAGAAGCAGCATTAGCATAAGAAGAGCCAGATATGGGGGAGCCCGGCCACTACTGGAGTTATAGCCTCTACTGATTAGAAGGGGAGAGTGAATAAGCGGTTGTAGAAAGGAAGAAAAGAAACTAAAGACACACCCTGGAACTTTGCCTGGACATGACAGCGAACACCAAGTGACTCCCGCTGTTTGCTTTGGGGGGAGAATGGGATTGAAGCACTCCAGCCTTGTTGCATTACGGTGGGGGCTCTCGAGAGTGGAATGAAGCACTCCTGCCTCATTTTCATTATGGAGGGGGGCGGCCTCGAGACTGGAATACACTGGAAATTTATTGTGGCACATGTGGCTTGGTGGAGAAGCTGGTGGAAACTTCTGGTGTTAGTGAGCCAAGGCACATCTGGAAGAAGGCTAGGATTGAAGAATTGTGTCTAGGAAGAGACAACCAGATCAGGACTCTTATCCTTCGACAACCATACACAATGAGAATCAGTCGTCCAGTACAGCTGATCAGGGTGGGGAGGATGTGAGGAATCGTAGATTCAGCACGTCACGATAATGCACGCGTTGCTAATAACGTTGCTCAGTGGTAATGCAACAGCAGAGTAGCTGTGTTAGGAAACACTTCCCCTCTGTGACGTAATAGCAGACGCTGCTGCCGCTGCTAGGGCAACAGGAAATAGTATAAGAAGCCACCTGAGGACCGAGCATGGCTGTGTGTGTTGAGAGAAGCCAGTGTGTGTCGACAGAGGACAGTGGAAGCCTACAGAGGGCAGAATGTGTGTTGAGAGTAGCCTGTGGAAGCCGCATGGAGAGCAGAACAGTTTTACAGAGTAGTGAGAGTTGTTAATATGAGAGGCGCGATTGTGAAATAACTTGTTGAACATTTGGTGTTATAGTTACCTTGAATTGTAGTATGGTGTTTGAGTAATAAGGTGACGTCAGAAAAGAATACACTCCTCGAGGTCTTGTTTCAATACAGTTGTAGTCTTATTGAGAGACTGAACTAAAATTGTAGGTATGCTTATATGAGAATGAGTTGTTTCATAGCATTTATTTCTTGTCCTCGGCTCAAGTCATTCTGTGTCCATATCATGTAGTACTCAGTTGATGGTAGGCTGTTGCTGGGATGTAGTAAGGTAGTAAGAGGAGTGTTCAGCTTATTGGAAAGATGCACTAAATAAGAACATAAAATTTGTAATTGCTACTACAGACAAGATATTTTTCTTTTTTGTCTCTCCGGACAGGTACTGAGCAGTACCTGCAAATAGGCTGTAACTTTTCTTTTCTTCATGTGTTTAGTTTTTTGTACCTTTATTGACTAGATTTTAACTTGTAAACAATGCAGTGCATGCATTGGCACGGCTGTGCAGTGCACCAGTTATATGAGTTGAAGATGTTTTGTTAAATGCATAAGGTATATAGGTTTGAATGGAAGGGTGATTATGACTGATGAATTGGGATGGATTGGCAGGAAATGATGTAGGCCTATGTTTAACTACTATCCCAAATTTCCAAGAAGGGGCTAAGNTTTTAATATTGTTTCTGTCTCCTACACAATTCAAAGTGATGATCTAGTATTTAGACTTTATTTAACCATTCACATTGTCAGTGTATTGTNTGGAACTGGAGCCTCCTGAATACAAAATGGATATGTAGCTGCCTAACCAAATTGTCAGTTTCTTTCTTGTCACTGATTCATAAGCTTGCACTGAGTGCAAGAATTTTCTTGCATGGGTTTTAAATTTAATTTGTTTTTCTGGAGCCATAGTCATAATTTAGTTTGCTTATTACAATGATCATATTATTAACCATTAGTACATATGAATATTAGTCACCTAGAATTATTCAAGGACATTGCATGTTTTATNTAGTGGGTGGAAGCTGGCGATGGGTGTGACTAGCTCCTGGCGATGAGTCTCTCCTCAGGTCGGCTAAGGGTCAGGCTCGGGCAAGTGAGGGTGAAGCACTTCTGACCAACACAATGCACTGTACTACTGGAACACTTTATTGTTTTCTCACAGTCACTCGGAGTCTAAATCTACACTATCAGGCCTAGTTTCGGCTTCCAAGCAGCCGGTTTTGCACTTGCTCAAATTACTTAGCTTAAGACGCAAGTATAATCGCGGGTTTTACCTCCGCCACGTTCGAAAGTTTTTAGCAGACTCTTAATCTTANTTCTTCAGCTGAGAAATTTCTGGAATCAGTTGAAGTCAACCAGAACTACCCTCTGCTGTTATTACATCTGGTTGACAAACAAGATGTCCACCTAACAATACGAGTTGCAGGTGCTGTTGCCTTCAAAAATTATATCAAACGCAATTGGAAAGTGGTGAGTGCAGTGTTCATACTGGTACTGTCAAGCATATGTCCCAGGTTTAACATAAATGCATGCTGCATTCAGTTGTAATGTTAATAATAATATTTTTTTTTTCTCGATCATCCAGTTTTAATTATACTTGCATGAAGGATACATTGCTTATAATCATGCTTATATAATAAACGCATACTAGAGCTGGAAGATTTGTGGCCTGCTATTGTTGTTATGAGTAATAAGCCTTCTGTCCAGACCCCATTTTTAATCAGTAACACATGATAATACTATTTACAAAATTGTGTGAATAAGCTAAATCTGGAAGGATTCTGTTGCTATGATGGTATAAGAAAAGATAATATGTAAGAATGGTAATGATGTAGACTTTTATTTTGTGTTAAATTAGGTAATTATTAAACTTTTGTTTCTAAGAATCCTGAATTTGGCATGTTGAACAACTGAAATTATTTTTATAAGTTTTGCACATTTTTGCACTGTATTTGGTTTAAAATTGTATATTAGTATATCTGCATTGTAGCATCTTGTTGTGTATGATATAACCTCTTAATTGAATTTCTGTCTCCTACACAATTCAAAGTGATGATCTAGTATTTAGACTTTATTTAACCATTCACATTGTCAGTGTATTGTTGTGGGAGCTAAGTACAAGGGGTTCACATTGCTTCTCCTATGCACAACTCTCATAACATCTGGATTGTTTGGGAAGCCACATGGTGCTGCCAAAGGCCACAGTTACCCCAAAACTTGCTAGAAACTTCCTGACTGGTGTCATGCCTATAAAAGTAGCCATCGAGTTCTCACAAGGTCCAGTCTTGTGCATTGTAGAACACATGAGTGTGTGAGAGAATGGTCAGCTAGCTTCTGCAGTTCAGTGCAGAGAAGTCAGTTTTCAGTTTGATTCAGTGCAGTGCAAAGAAGTTGAGAGAGGAAGCGAGTGAGCAAGCAAGCCAGTCAGTGAGTGAGCAGTGGCATTCCTATGAAGTAACAAGTGAATAGAAATCTAATCTGAAGAGCATAAGTGGATACTGATGGTGGGACAGTAGTTGCTTCATATATTGATAATCATTACAGTATGCTTGTTAACATTCTACGGCACATTATGACCAGCGTTCGTGGGAGACATTTTAATTCTAAAAAGTAAAATTGATATGGTGCTCTCTACTTTCTTCAGGTCATGGTTATTCATTTAAATTAATATTGTTGTTCTAGTTTTGTAAGTTATCGTTGTTTGTTGATGATTGTAAAATGTAGTAAAATAAAAGTTTAAATTTAAATTTAAAATTAATATGGTGGTCTCCTTTATTTCAGGTCATGATGGTTCATTTGTATATCTGTTCAGGCACAACCACCAACCAACCACAACTACCAGATATCAATAAAAAGTCATGTTTCTTTTAACAAGTTTCATTGTTTTCACATGTTCACTTTTAGTCCTGAGAAGAGCCAGAAACTTTTGACAACTGTACATTGCATAGACGTGAAGTATGATGCTTGCTTCTTCCCAATGTAGCTTTGGAACTGCTGTCAGCACAATTTGCTGGGCATAAACATAACTGCAGCTTTTTCCATACAATAATTCTGCTGTCCTTAGAACAGATAGTGTGGGAATATCATACAATAAAGTTTACTTATGAGACTTTGTTAGTGGGGGTTGCTGAGATAAGAAACAAGCAGCGCCAGCTCATTGTACTTCAGTCTCTCTAACCTGCATTTAAAGTTTTCTTATTCCTAACACCACATGCTCGGAAAATGACATCACAAATTTCAAAAGGCAGTGCTTGGACAAAGAAGTGATCGAATACTTGATAGTGTATGAGAGGCAGCTGAGGAACTTTTTTATGAAACTATTGAGGTGAAGATTATATGACACAATAACCTGTAATTCCACTCCTCTGGGGAGCACACAAATGAGGATGACCAATGGGCCAGTCAGACAGGAGTATCCACAATGACATTGTAGGTGACAGTTCTGGCAGTGAGCTGATTCCAACCCCATTTGCACTGTGAGGAGCGTCAAAGTAGGAACAAGTGATGGGCGGAACAAGCCGCAGTTTCCATCAGTTCACAAAAGACAGTGTATCACCCACCATATAAATAAAGACTTTACGCCATACAGTGTTCACATGTTATGTTTTGGTGGCTGTTATCCTTTTGTTAGGGGTGGGGAGACCAATTTGTACTATCAGCAGTATAGGATTCCTTGATGATGGACCTTCTTCAGTATGTGACATCACTAAATCTGGAATGTGTCTGTTTCTAACAGTTAATATGCAGATGGGACATGACACACGGCAACTTAAAAGACTGTTGATTGATTACTGAACTTGTTTTTTGTCTTTCTATGGCAAAACCCTGAGATATGACAGGTTCCTTCACATTCTCAGATTTCTCTACTTTCCGAACAGTGGCAGTGTTCATGACAATAATGCCTCAAACTGTGACAGGCTACAGAATATGAGACACTTTTTCCACTTGTGGAATGATGCCCCTTCTGAACATCTGCAGATGAAGTTACAGTACTTTTCAATGGGAGAATAATTATCAGATATAACATACCTAATGAACATGTTTGTTTTCCACTAAAAATTTATAAATAATGGACATGTTTGACTAAACATATGATACGGTTTCTAGTTAGGGAAACACAGGTCACATGTAACCACAGATATGACAGCAACACATGCAACTTTAAAGCACTTTACAGATAAAGTGGAAGAGCATGGACGTAAGCTGTATACACGTATAGACAACTTTCTCTTTATTGCCTGACTCAGTCAGTGATCTGACAGAAAAGAAAATCAGTTGTTGCAGGGCTGGCTGTCAGACCTAACAGAAAGGCAATGCCACAGGCTCTGCTTGCTTCTGCTTCTTTCTAGTTTCTTGCTTGGTATACCATTTGACACTGAAAGTGGAGGCATTATGTTCCTCTGAAATATCAGTGAATTTCTACAAGACTGTAGGATGTTACATCCCATAAGAAGGTTCTGCTTGCTGCCTCCTTCCTACTGTTATGACAGTTATGTCAGTGAACTTCTGCTGGACTACATGGTGTTACATCTGAGGAGATAATACTCTTCATGGACTTTGTGTGCTGCCAACTTCTTGCTAGTTTCTTTGCTGCACAACAAGCAATGTATGGCTCAGTGCTTTATCATGATGCAGAAACCACTGTCCCTGCCACTTGTCACGCTGCTACCTCCAAACCGCATTGCACAACCTCTGCAAAACTTGCACGTAGAAATGGCCAGTAACATGGTGCACCAAACCGTCCTCGTCAAAGAATGCAGTGAGCATCACTTTGTTTTTGGATCTGATGAGGCATGATTTTTTTTGGCCGGGAGACGAAGCTGTGTGCTACTCTGATGACTGCATCTTCGTTTCTGGGTCGTAGGCGAACACCAGTGACTCATCACCAGTGATGATCTTTTTGAGAAATGTCAGGTCCACTTTTGTCAAACAGATCTCCAGCGACCATCATGAGACATTCCATTTGATCCGTGGTCAGCTGCCTTGGAACAAACTTCGCACTGACACATCTCATCTTCAAATCATCAGACAAAATGGCATGAATGGATCCATGAAAGATACCAACTTCTTGCTCAAACTCCACGATGATCATTCTTCGATCACATCGAATCAGTTGTTGCACTTTTCCAATAATTTCTTCGGTTCTGGATGTCGAAGATCTCCCACTGCGCTGGTCATCCTCTAACGTCTCCTGCCCATTCTTAAACCAGGAAAACCAGTCGTAAACTGCGGATTTCATTAGTGCAGTATCACTGTAATCTTGCAGCAGGGCTGATTGTATCTCTGAAGCAGATTTTCCCAATTGCATGTGAAATTGATGTACGCATGCTGTTCGAACTGTGACATTGCACCAAATGACCAACACACATCTAATTCAAATGGAACAGTAATGGCACTGCATGCTGAAACCTGTCCAGACCTGTTGCGCCTGTGAGCAGACGTGCTGAGCTCCCCACCACAACAGTGTGTGCGCTATTTTATCGCTCATTCTCCATCTGCAGGGGAATTCCGGGAACTTTTTGACTGCCCTACGTATATGTGCCACCCTTTGAGAATTCTTTCATACCTCCTCGAGTGCCAGTGGCCTTCAGTAGTCTCTGGAACCATCTAGAATGGGGAAGTCCGAATGGTTAGATTGAATTGGAGGCACATACCAGCCAGGAAATGCCCTTTACCTGCTCCTTCTTCAGCTTCCCATAACAGTACATTAATGCAAATAAATCCACAACTGTGGAACTAAACTTTAACTAAAACTGTGATAGTGACATTTCTTCCATGTCAGATGTATTTTATACCATCATGACTTTATTTTTATGACATTAGGCAGTGAAGTTTCCCCTGTTACAGATATAATGGTTATACCACCATGATCTAGACTAGTAAACAGGAGTTCCAGTATTATATTGTTATGTTTATAAATGACTGTAAACAGGTTTTGGATTGGTAATTGGATTTATTGAATACTTATATATCCTAACTGCAAGAAACTATAGCAAAAATAAAACAACTCCGTGGCCTGTAGTCCGCAAGCAAACTGTACCGACCAAGCGACCACTGCTTGTCAGCAAAGTTAGTACCAACTGTTGCAGGTAGATGGTGTCATGTGGTCAGTGCAACAGATCCCCACAGCCAATAATCTCGGTTTTCTAGACCATAGCCGCTATTTCCTTGAAATAGCTCCTCACCTATCCTCGCGAGGCTGAGTGGAACCCGTTCCAGAACCACAACTTCTCAGAAAATCTAGTAGCGCCAGGAATCGAACATGGGACCCCTGGATCTGTAGCCAGGAACTCTGACCACTAGACCACAGAGGTGGTCCCAAGAAACTATAGCACTGTTGCTAATTCACACACTCTGCAGTTCACTACAGCATGTACTAAGTCTTCTCAGCCTGCTGTTTCTTCAGCAGTCATTGCCTGGTAATGGCCTTTGATGGCAAATGTTCCCCTTACTCTGTGTTCCTGGACTATCACCATGCCTCAGCTATCAGCTTTAACAGGAACAGTTCACAATGACCGAATTGCAGCAGTCTAGGTGACTGCTCACAAATCATCTCTCTTCATTCCACTGTACTTACTGAACTGAACTCTGTCAGTTGCATGATATACCCTTTGAGTGGACCACATGGAAAACACTGCTTCCAACAGTACTGCATGCTGGCTGCTGCCTAGCAACTGCCACTGTCTTGTTTGTTTCATGGTTGTTGCCTAGTAATGGGCCCATATACCACAATATAATAAGAACATGTGAATATCATTCCAGGATGATGATGCAGGAGATCGAATTCATATACAGGATCGAGAAGCAGTCAAACAGCTTATTGTGAACTTGATGCTTCACTCTCCAGAAGCAATCCAGAAGCAGCTGAGTGATGCAGTGTCCATTATTGGTCGTTACGATTTCCCAAACAAGTGGCCAGATCTTATATCACAGATGGTCGAAAAATTTGCTACTGGTACTTATATATCATTGCAGTTAATTTTAAATATCCTGTAGAAATATAAATTTGCTTACTAGGTTTTACACGTTCTCATGACTTAGAGTTTCAGTTAGTTCAAAGTTTTTTCCGCCCGTGCTGTTAAAGATTAAGGGCCTTTAAGGATGGCCTCAGGGTTTGCACTGTGTATTATGCACTGAAGTGAATTTCCAAGTGTTTTCTTTTTCTCTTGGATGGTAATATGTGATATATTTTGATAACCTATATTCTTCCATTTGATGTATGTGTTGTATCCAGTTATTTTTATATTCATGACATTTTTCTTCTAATTGTTTCTCTCTGAATTGCAAAATTTCTTAATTTCCTATGTGGTTGAGAATAGTATCCTTCTTGTCAGTATTATGATGGACATTGTCCACTATCTATTGTATATTTGATACAAATTTTCACAAGTGAGACACCCACCTCCTTAACCAAGCCACAGACAGTGATGTGTCTGTTTATATGAACGAGTTCCCTGATTGTTGCCATGTGTTCATTCATTTTGCTTATAGATGAATGTCCTGAATGTTCATCACTTTTGAACTTGGAAAAATTGATGTTTGAGTTCTCATTTTTTCCTCTCCAAAAGCAATGTTTAACTTTTTTTGCTTCATGTCATGTTATAATATCAAGGTACTGGGGCCTTCCACACAACAACAAAATAAATTAGTTTAAATAAAATCTGTTAAAGTCAATAAAAATATCAATATTTAACTGTGCAGTGAAATAATAGTGAGTTTTATTTATTTATATACAAACTGCCTGAAGATGGTCCATGTGGTAGAAGCATATAGGGTAGAAAAAGGAAAGCTGTCCCTGTAACAGGCTGCGAAGGCCCATAGGGTTGTGAGACGTTGAAGGTCCCACATTTCTAGACAATCAGATGAAAGGTGGCGGTAAGGTTGTCAGCCTTATGCGCTGGCTGCGCGTTACTCCCCATGAAAATTATTTAATTAATTCCTGATACTCATTTCTGTTAGAGGCCGAGTCGACCCCAGAGCCATAGTGTGGCCGGAAGGATTAGGTGAATTAAAGAAAATCCAATTACCTCATCGGGACTTGAACCCGTGACCTTCCAGCGCAGTAGCATAGTTGGTTGAGGCACTGTGCTACAAGCCGGAAGGTCACGGGATCGAATCCCGATGAGGTCACATATAGGGTGAATAAGACAATAAAATTGATTATACCATTGATATTTTTATTGGTCTTAATAAATTTTACTGAAATTAAATTACTTGGTTGGGTTGATGGCCACAATACCTCAGACTTCTAATATGTTATATTTTTTAAGCATTTCAGCCTATTATGAAGCTGATCTTGATGCACACACTCTGTTCTTTGGAATCTGCCATTTTCTGATAAAATATATCACAAAGGGCACAACATGCAAGAACCTCACTTTACAAGGTGTTGCACCCATGTGATGCATGTTGCAAGTTTTATATGATCACACCACATATAGTGGCCTGTGTCTTAGAATGCCCCTATAACAACACCTAAATAAAATGTTTTGCCCCAGTAAGATACAGTATTGTGTATTTATGCAGTTTATAATATTTCCACAGAGAACTTTTAAACAGTGAAATCCGATTACTGTATTGTGGTATTACTGTTATTTTGCTAACTTGTTATAATATTTGATGTTATCACAGCAATTATTATGAAAAATTCAGTCTTGTGGGGTATAATGCCATGTAGTCCAGTGAGAGTCAACCAACATTTTGTAGGAACGTGTTGCCTCCTTCATGCTGGTTTTTTGCTTTCTCTTAAGCCATGAAGATGGACGCAAAATGTTCCTCCAAAATGCCAGTTGACATTCACTGTTATATCCCAGAAGATAGAACTCTTCAACTGTTTGTATTTTTGTGCTTATCCTTATATAACTCTTTCTTNGCTTGTGTAATCTCAATTCAGCATAATTTCTAAGTGAAATCTTAGTGCATGAAAGCCCTAAGCAAGTCTGAAATAAACAGATTGGTTAAGAAGTTTTAAATGATGGATAGCATGATCAGCAATAAGAAGGTTGTTGTGACTAAGAAGAAATCTGTCAGAACACCAGAAAACGGGTATTGATACAGAGTCCCAGCAAATCCATTAAGCATTTCTCTCAACAACTTGACTTTGCAGCATCATCAGCGTGCAGATAATTGAGAAACTGTTACAGTACAAAATTCAGATGCAGCAAAACTTTTGTGAGGCTGATAAAAACAGCAGAGTTGAAGGTGTCAGATGTTCATCATTGTACTAGTACCACTATCTACTTAGCAGCAGTTGAACTAACAGTTGAATGTGAAATGATTAAAATTGTATGGCAAGCAATTGCAGTGTACACACAAAATATAGCATAAATGTATGTACAATAAAAATGTATCATAGCATACCATATTATAACATAGGTGGCCCTTGATGTACAATAATAATTTGTTCCATGAAAACTGAAAATTATATTTGTATTACTTTACATGTAAAAGTCACTGACTCGTTGACAAGTCCCAGGAAAATCCCCCAATATCTTATACCATATGTCTTAACTGTACATACACATGTGTATGTTATTGTCAGTGTATGAGAAAAAGTATGAATGTAAGTTCTTCGGAGCGAAAATTATGTTCGTTAAATGAAAAATATATACAAATTAACACACTTTATTATAGTGAAAATTTGTAATTGAGTGTTTATTAAATAAGGGATGTATATCCAGTACTAATGACTGAAGAAATCAAAATAACTAAACTTAATCCTTCCAGCCACACTATGGCCCTGGGGTTTACTCAGCCTCTAACAGAAATGAGTACCAGGAATTAATTAAATAATTTTCTTGGCGAGTAAAGCGCGGCCGGTGCATAAGGCTGACAACCTTACCGCCATCTAAGCCGATTTGTCTAGATAATGTGGGACCCTCAACGTCTCACAACCCTANGTATGTAGGGGACTTTGTACTATCATTGTTGATTGTTATCCTCATGTCTTCCAAGAAGAATTTCTTCTGTTTCTCCAAGGCAAGTGTGCCAGTTTTGGAGAAACATTTATCTAGTGTCATGGGGCTTGAACACACACTGTGAATCTAGTGTTGGGTGTATGTAATGAATATTCTGACAACAGAATGTTGTCTAATCATTTTCTTGGATGGTTGAAGTATGGGTGGTTCTGGCCACCATACTCTTACAGATCTTCACCCATGAAGTTACTTCTTATGGGACTCTTTGAAAGATACAGTTTACAGAAACAGTCCACACACAGTCAAACAATTGAAGGAAGAAATTCTGGCAACAGTGATCAACGTCAGTAAAAAACTTTAATTGCATTTGTGTCAGATTTCTGACCTCAGCTTCAGATGGTCATGGATGTATGTACATGATTGTCAGGCTCCCAAGACTCTTGAACTCAGAGACACCAAATACAGTGATGATTTCTGGGTTGTTAGGTAATTATGTCCAATTACAACTTGAGCATCTTTTTTAAAAAGATCCTGTACATAAAACAAACTTACATGAATTTTCTTTTCCTTGAATAGGTGACTTCCATGTTATCAATGGTGTTCTACACACAGCTCATTCCATTTTCAAACGATATCGTTTTGAATTTAAATCTCAAGAACTCTGGACAGAAATTAAGTTTGTTCTGGATAAGTTTGCTAAACCTCTCACAGAGTTGTTCCAGGTAAGCAGTAAGTAAATAATATGCAATAATATTGACATTAACTTTGATTTTAATACTTTATATCTAATATCTGTTTGTTCGTAGAATATTCATTAATTATATATCACTTTTTTAGGTAACAATGACCTTAGCAAATGTTCATGCAAACAACACTGATGCACTGAAAGTAATTTATAATTCTCTTCTTATCATCTGTAAAGTATTCTACTCCCTCAATTTTCAGGTAAGAATTTGAAGTTGATTTATCGTTAAATGATATACTTAAAGTGTCAAGCTATTACTGCCTAATGCTACATTCTAGCTTTTATCATTAATGGTTTTTATTAAGATCTCCAAGCTGCTGACTCATGGGCGCTGTCTTAACAGAGTTTAGTTTCCAAGTATGTTACATACAGTGCATAGAAAATATGAATTTTGTGTTATTTATTTGTCAGGTTATAATTATTTTAAGTTTTCTTATATTTGTACTTACATTTAGATTTATAGTGCACCATGCACCATTGGCTCCATTCACAGTGTTGCAAAAATCAAGATGATGTTTGAGCTTGGTCTGCACTCTTGTCAGAAATTCAGGTGTCACTGTTTCAGTTGCCATCGTGATTCTGTACTACAAAACAAAACTACAGATTGTTGAAGAATACAGTCTTCTGGGATGTGGCGCCATGTAGATATTGTGTACCTATGTTTCAGAGGAATGTATCGCGTCCATCTTCAGGGTATTTAATAAAAATATGTGAGCGAAGAACCACTGTGATCAGGTGGCTGAAAATGGAGGCAATATGTTCCTCTGAATCATTGGTTTACACAGTATCTGCACAGTGCCACATCCCATAAGATGGCATTCTTCGTAGTCACTGCCAAGAAAACCTCAAATCCCACAACAGATTATTTTTTGGTATACATAATGTCCTTCATAATCCAACAGGAAAATGTAAGACAGGGTTAAGTGAGACTATTGGGGGACATAAAATGGGTCCAACCTCATGCTGCCCACTGATCTCGAAAGTGAGCATGTATCACAGTGAACACTGACATGTCAAGCAACATAGTGTTGCTTCCTGCGTGCACATTGCATTGCTCTACTTAGGACAACAAAACATTATATACCAAGGTTTCAGATGAACTGTCACAGAAACTATGTTAAAACGTTTTCCTGATCTTATTTATACATGATTTGACTGTAAATGGTCACCATAAGATGATCTACAGAAATCAGTTAAGATATCCATACTGTAAGCACAAATTTTGTTTGAACATAAAAACATAAGAATGTGGAGAAAATAGTGAATTAGGTTGGATCTGATTTCACTTTTCATGGACATAAGTATATAATTAGTAGGACCTGTCCCAGTACAAATATTCACTGCTCTTTCTGTGTATTAGGTATGTATGGAGTTTATTTAGTTGAATATTATTGTATAACTTAGGCACTTGATGCTCCAGTGCAATATGCTCAACGTCTACGTCTGCTCCCTCCCACTGAGTCAAACATAAGTTTGTGTGGTGGTTAATTGTATGCCTTGAAAGATAAGCCTAGATAGAATGCCACCTTATTTAGAAAGACTTATACTTTGCATTCATTTTTACAGTCTGCAATGTACTGTCAGTTGTGAAGTAACTCTGACTCTTAGTACAACAAATCGAAAAACCAATAGAAACCCTGTGTCTAGTCATTAAACACATGACAATATATTTGTGAGATGGTTATTTTATTACTTATTACCAATTAAAGCATTAAGTCCCATAAATCATGAGAATGAGAGATCAAAAAGAAGACACCAGAGTTTATAATTGTGATGATTTTCATGATTTCAACAATTAGTTCATAATTATGTTCTTCCTTACATTGCAGTAGAGCAGTAGAATAATTTTATGCATTTCTCTCTTTGAAGGATTTGCCAGAATTCTTTGAAGACAATATGAAAATTTGGATGGAGAATTTCCACAGCCTGCTGACAGCAGATGTGAAGTGTCTTCAGACCAGTGTAAGTTATTTTTCTAAAGCCGTACACTTAACACATTAGAACCCAGGTAAATGAATCTTGCAGAATTCCTGTAGCCCAGTCATTTTGCAAAGATAGAACTGCTTCTAGAATTAAATTTCTAGTAGTTCAGCTCCATATATTACTTAAAAAGAAAACCAGAAACATTTGCACTGTATCTATAATACTGTACAGCAAATGGTAACCCTAATGATTGTCTGTATTAATACAGAAAAATTGAGAAATGAAGTGCATCAAAAGTATTATGACTACAGCAGTGAGACATAGTATTTATGTATATTGTTTTATAACACTTCGTGGCATCAGTGTGTTAATACGTTCTAACAGTTGCAGTCTTCTGAGGCGTGTCAGCATATACTTTGATAGAAGACTATACCAAATCCCAGAAGAATGTAGTCCTTGACATTACAGTACCTGCATTTGTTCTAATGCTAAAGAATATGTCATTGCTATAACAGAATGCCAAAGCTCACAGATTTGGGGCTGTTCTTGAAGAAATTTTGCTAAAATGCACCTTTCAGCTTTTTGTATCTAATCACCCACATGTAAGAACATAATGCTGAATGGATTTTCATCAGATTTGATATTTGGGAGTTCTTCTAAAATTTGGCTTCACATTCCTATTTTGGTTGAAATTGAATAAGAGAGTAATGGATACTTTACATGGAAATCCACAATTATTTCTACTCACATCAAAAATGTTTGTGATAGATATTGGAGAGAAAAATGGAGCATGTTTTTTGTTTTGCCCATTAAATTCTTCATGTAAGTGTCATGTCTGACCAGAAAGGGATCATATTTGCTAAAATTCTTACATAGTACATGGATTTCCTTATTTATGTGTGACCATATGTGTCTTGCACTGGCCATTGGCAGTTAAGTGATGATTATCCCTTAGCCTGGTTGTTTTAGTTTGCATTTTCAGTATATAAGGCACATTGAGTCAAGATAAGAATGCAGGGTGGTTTTAAAAATGTGTTTTTATTTTGCATCATACCTGTGTGGTGTCTAGTTACGTGCATTGTATTGTAAATCTAGTGGATATCAGGCAGATGGTAGGACAACCACAAAAATTTGGACAACACATCCAGTGGAACTCATATAATGGATATTATTATTATACAGGCAATTTTTGCAGTCACTGAGATTTGCAGTTATTGTGTAAGATATGACATGTACTTTATGGACACCTATAACTTTCATTCGGGACATCTGTCCATCAAGCATTGTAAAATGAACCACAAAAAAGACCTGTTATGTGAATACCTAGTAAGATATATCTTTAATTAATGTGGGTCACAATTTAATTAAAGCGAATGAAAGTTACATGGGGTAATACTGGTAGTTATGTAACAGTGTTCTGTTTCATAAATAACTTAATACTTTAACTTTCTGTAAGATATTTAAATAAATCGTTCATGGTTGCTAATAATTTCACATGATACTAGACAAATAAATGTACTTGCATTCTCATGTGTCAAGTTTCATCCCAACCCATTAACGGACATGAAAATTATTTCAGTCCTTTGTGTGAAGTGGCCCTTAAAATGGACTAAACTAAACCAAAATTAAAATGACGTGGCAAGATTTAGAGTAAATCCATTATGATGAGTTCAATGAAAAACTTGTCCTGTTGTTTTGGCACTGTTATTTGTGGATGTGACAAAAAGTAATGTCTTTTTATATTATTAGTCTCCTTTTACACACATCTGAGAGCACAGTAAATTGTACACAACTGACTCAGTTCGAGCTTCTTCTGTCACTGAGTCACTGTAAAGGAATTTATGTTTCTTTAAGGATGATGATGATGAACCGGGAGTAATGGAGCAGTTGAAATCACAAGTCTGTGATAATATTGCACTGTATGCACAGAAGTATGATGAAGAGTTTCAGTCTTATCTGCCCCAGTTTGTGACCTCTGTCTGGAACGTTTTGGTGACCACTGATCTAGGTCCTAAGTATGATATGGTAAGTTGGATTTTGCAGTTGCTGTGAGTGGATGATTATTTCTAATCTGATATGTGTACTGAGGTATGTGAATTTCAAAAGTAGAAATATACAATATGGTGGCATTGATTGACTGTTCAGAACGAAACATCACATTTGTAGTGGAACAGCTTTAGCTGTGATAGCATCATAACAATACAATGAAACCTGGATTTCACATTTTTAAAGGAACCATTTGAAAAGAATTTAAAATCAAGAAAATGGAAAATTTATGTAGCTTTTTAAATGCTGTAAATTAATACTGTATGACATTGAAAATATAATCTAGTTCACTTCTACCTCATGTCCATTACTGAGGGGCAGCCATCATGTTATTATTGACATGTACCTTCTCGTGGTATTTCCATACAGTGTCAGTGCTCTTAAGTGCTGACAAAAATGTTGCTGGAGATTCACTTTTTCCACTGTCATCTTCCTGTTCCTTCCCTTCTCCTCCGACTCATGAGATACAAGCTTTCAATTCATTATGTAGGATTTTCAGGTTCTCAGAACAGTGGTTACAAAGAGTTCTGTATTCTGAGATATACGAACATTGAGTAGTCCGTTGAAACTCAACTGACGTTTTGCAGTAACATGTTGCATCCATCTTCAGGGTTGAAGAATAAGCCAAGGAAGAAGCCAGGATGAAGTGTATGGCAAGCAGAGCCACCTGCTTCATTGATGATGTTTTTGAAAATAAATTGTTGCTTTCTGGAAATAGAAGTTAATATGTTTTTCACACACTTGTGGAATATGAATATATGTAGTAATTTTGCTGCATACTCATTCCTACTTGCTTTGTAAATGAACCACCACAAAAAAATTGCTATGATGGAAGCATTAGCATTAATATACTGTCACATATTTGTGTGACTATAGACGGGGTTGGATTGGTAATGTGATTTATTGCCCATTTATACACTCATGACTTGTGATTACACTTTACAGATAATGACACACACAGACCAATGTCCTCAATCTATTACAGTCTTAACTAGCCGTTTCCTGGCAACAGATTTTAACACAGGAACTACAACAGTCTCACTGAATTACACACACAAAGTCCTCTCTTCACAGCCAGACTTTCAACTGAGCACTGTTGCAACTAGCTTTTTTCTTCACAGCCTCCTGTACAGAACTGAACTGTCAACTAACTTTGTCCCTGCTAATAACATTTCGCCACAGACCACATAGAATACACCATTCTGTTGTTGCATTCATGTCCATTGCTGTGGGAATGTGTTTACTGGGTCGTCCAGAAACAGCGATGCTTTTTACAGAATTACAGCTTAGCAACAGGTCTATATGCCACATTACTTATAATCTTCGAATGTCTGTGCACAGTGTAAGCTTGTGCAGTCTGTGAAGTTAGTCATAAAACTGGCTGTGCAGTGGAGAGTGTGGGGGAGAGGTGCAGTCAGACTGAGCTATGAGTGGCATCTTGCACATTCAAGTTATATGACTTCATTACCATGCGTCATAGGCTGGTTTCAACCCTTGCCTCATGTTCTGTATATCAGTTTCTCCATATGAGGGGGGACCCAAAAATAACCGGAATTTATTTTTGTTATTTTTTATTTTTGCATTTTTATTGAACGGTATATTAGTCCCCTTCAAAGTATTGTCCATGTGCATTAATGCACTTGTCCCAACGCTTTTGCCACTGCTCAAAACAGTGCTGGAATTCTTGAGGCTGGATACTGTTCAAAGCCTTTAGCGTGTTTTCTTTGACTTCATCCACATCACGGAATCGCTTTCCTTTCAGACTTCTCTTCATCCGTGGAAACAA
>NW_019721527.1:796100-804032 GCF_002891405.2 Cryptotermes secundus
CACTCTTTGTTCCTTCTGGTCGGCCATCTCACTAATCGCCAAAGGGTTGAAACAGGAACGCACACAACAGAGCACCACAGACAAACCACTTAACTCAGACTGACGCCAGCTCACTAACAGTCGCGGGAGACCCCCAGCTAACACCACCTAGCAGCACAACTCGTAACTACATAGCATGTGCGCGCAACAGGTCGGTTCCGGTTATTTTTGGGTCCCCCATCGTATAGCTTGGTAGTGCCATTTTGCTTCTGTGGCCATACTTGTCAGCAGCAGAAGTTTTCGTTATAACATTATCCTGGAATGCACTGGATGGCATAGTAACAGCTCTACTGGTATTCTGCTCTTCACTGGTAACTTTAAGATACATACAACAGTAGATCCATGCAGTTATTGAAAGATGGAAGAGGATGTGCATTATGTCACTGTTCATACAGGTGTCACAGGAGAGAGACAACACAACAAAGTGACAACTGTATGTTGCAAGGAAAATGGTATGCTACAATTTGTGCTGCTCTGGGATATTCGGGGTGTGAAGTTACAAGGTTAATATAAAAGCTAACTATACATTTGGTTTACCCTTATTTTATGAATGTCTTTGTTAAGTGATATGATGTTACATTTTCAGCTTGTAAGCAATGCTTTGCAGTTTCTGGCAACCGTTGCAGACCGAACCCATTATGGATATCTGTTTGAAGATGTGAATGTCCTCACCAGTATATGTGAGAAGGTTATCATCCCAAATATGGCCTTCAGAGGTAAGAAATGTGATTGAAGTAAGATGTGCTTCCTGATCATGCCAAAACTGTCAAGAAGTTTCAATAATTTCTTTGAAATATTTCTCGTTTTTATGGACTTTATTCCATATCAACATCAGCATCACCTCCTCTTCGTTCTCTTCCTCTTTATCCTTATCTTTTTGTCTTCTTACTGAACATTGTAACCTAGTGGGTAGCACTGCTTTTTATAATTTGGGAGTGCCCACATTCAAATCTTCGCCTGGAGACTTGCTACCCTGGCAGATGTGTCATGGTTTTCCTCATCCCTTCAGGCACATGCAGGGATACAGTTTCAACTTAGACCAATACTGCTGCCTTCCACATCTTTCTGAAAATTATTTTACACTGATCATCACATCATCCAATACTATTTTGTTTGAGCTGCTGACATCATGTCATAAAAATAATGTAGAAGCTGTCCCTGTAATAGGCCTTGGAGGCCCATATGCTCCCACTTTTTCTAGACAATCAACTCACAGATGGTGGTAAGGTTGTTAGCCTTATGCACCAGCTGCCCTTTACCTCTAGAAAGATTATTGGTACTCATTTCTGTTAGAAGCTGAGTTGACCCAAGGGCCACAATGCAGCTGGAAGGATTAGATCGATTAAAAATTCCAATGACCTTATTGGGAATCAAACCTGTGACCTTCCAGCTTGTGGCTATAAGTAAATAATTTATTATTCTGTCTTCTGAAAACTGGTATGCAAACCTTAATTTTAATCCAAAGTTTGAAGTTTGCCAATATGTTGCCCATAACATCTCACATAAATTAGTAATTACAATTGTGCAAATATTGCCAAACAGTTTGATTTCAATAAGTGAGACCTTGTAAAGGTAGGACTTCAATTGCCCTGTGCTGTGAATGTGTCGAAAATAAAGGGTGTTCAGTGATTGAGGAAACCTGGCAGCAGCATGGATCTAACATAACATTTCTCACAGATTGCTGCTGTAACTGCCAATAGTGGAATGAGTCATTAGGGCTGATAAATGCGTGCCCTCTCACTCGTGTTGTGCAGACAGAACGTTTCTCCATGACTACTGTGCCCTTCCCTGCTGGCGAGAGTGCAGTTGTGTCACTGATTCCCTCACATCAATTTCTGTACATGCACACATTTATAAGTACACTGTTAAAAGATAACACAAACTTACCATGCTTTATAACAGGTGCTGAAAGTGACCCTCTTATACTTGCAAATATGCCTCACATCGCATAAATAAATTATGCAACACTTTCTGAAGTTGGTCTGTGGTAATTGAACCAATTATGCATCTTATTCCATTCTGATGAGCTTCAGTGCTGCTAGGATTATTCTCGTAGACTTTTCCCTTTAGGTTCCACAAAGATAACAATTACAAGAACTGAGATCTGGAGGACACAGTCCCCTGCTGATTATTCTGTCTTCAAACACTTCCCGTATTGTGACCGTAGTTGCATTAGCCATATGTGCTGTATCATTGTCTTGCTGAAAATACCCATATTGTCTTTCTTCAGCAGTTAGCTGATTAAAGAACGAATTCAGTATACCATTAACACAGCAGTCAGAGAGTTCTCAATTTCGTGGAAAAATTAGGGCAATTTGTCGCGGACTTAACAGCACACCACACCCCCACCTTTTCACTATGTAATGGCACTTGCTGTATAGCGTGAGGATTTTCATTGCTCCATATTCATACATTTTGTGCATTGACATGACCACTAACATGAAACTACGCTTCATCCGTCATGAACAGTAGCTGTGGATCCACGATTCCATCCTGCACATTTTGCAGTAGCCAGTTGCAAAAACGAATTCTTGCTGCATATTCTGGCTGTTTCAGCTCATGCACAACTCTTATTTTATACGGGTGAAATTTAATTAATTTTATGACTGTGGAAGCAGATTCTAGTGAAACCCTGGATTCCTGTGCTAAGCGTCTTAATGATTTTCAAGGACTGATCTGTAGTTGTGTCTCAATATCCCGAACCTTTTCTTGAATGAGCTCAATGCTCTTCGATTGCTTCTTTGTGTCATACTTAAACCTGTGGCTCTGTCACTTTTCCACAAGCTTGGATACACACGATTTTGTGGGAACTGGTGAGTCTGGATATCTATGATGAAACTTAACTGGATACAGTTTCTGTAAGCTTTTTCCTTGCAAAAATTATGACAGTAAACACATGCTGTTCAGAAGTGAACTTCATTTCAGTATAAATGTCAACCGCCTATCGACACCTCTAAAACAGACTGACTATTAATGCGATTTATTGCAGTGACAAGGTCAGACCACCTGATGGCGGATTTTTATCAGTCATAGTGACTCATTCTGCTATTGGGAGTTACAGCAGCGGCAATCTGTGAGAAATGTTGTGCCCACTCCACTCTGTTGCCAGGTTTCCTTGCTCATTGAATGCCCTTTATAACAGTGAATATCCACACATTCTAAATTTTGGCAATACAGAGAGATTGGTTGGTGGCTACAATTGTAACCACTCTTTCCTGTACTTGGTACATATTGGGTAGGAGGCTGGGTGGACCCCAGAGTAAGTATTGACATGAAGGTGAAAAGAATTCCTGCACTTGCTGAAAATCAAATGATGCTCATTCAGAATTCAGCAGATCATCCCAGCGAAAATCTCATAGATGTGCATATTCTTTGATATCATTTTAGTATGTTTAAACAAAATATCACATACTGGTTTCAGGGTTCTCACAACACTAATTGCTTAAATTGTAGTCTTCTTGGTTGCCACAGTGTATAGTCTTGTAGGTGGATTCTGCAATTTCAGAGGAATATTCTGCCTCAAGATTCAGGTTTGAAGAGTATAGTGTGAGGAAGTTGTTCTGTTGCATAGACAGTTTACAAGGAAGTTGGTCACTCAGACCCTTGTGGGCGGGTAAAGAAAATGGGCCCAAGCTGTTTCCTTACTCACTCCTAAGGGTCTGAGTGGCCAATTCACTTGCATCCTACCTGTATATCTGAACAAATTCATCACCTTACACAGGCCAGTGAAATATAACTTCGGACCATATTAAATTTAAATCATTGTAAACATTCACTGCTGCTTTAAGGGTAATCTGGTGTTTAATGCTAACCTCAGTATTTGCATATATGAAAATCAAATTCAGGAGCAGTTTTTTCACTGAGCCTATTGGTGGAATTTAGTAGTGCCTTTCAGTGAACAGCAGGTGCTTCCTGTGCTATATTGGATGTGTATGGAATACAGTCATAAATATTTTTAGTGCATGTTCTTACTATAGTTTCAGATGAGGAGTTGTTTGTAGATAACGCAGAAGAATATATCCGTCGGGATATTGAGGGTTCAGATGTGGATACAAGACGGAGAGCAGCTTGCGATCTGGTCAGAGTTTTATCACGATACTTTGAAGGGAAAATAACAGAAATTTTCGGCTCCTATGTGCAAGTATGTACCCTTATTTTATTCAGATAGTTAGATACTACTCCTTACCCTCTACCTCATTTAATTTCTTGAGGTTGAACCTCTCCATATGAACTCTGTGCATTGTTTGTTGGCTCACTGCCAGTCTTTCCCTAAACTTTGCCTCCACCAGGTAGTGGTCAGTATCACAGTCTGCTGCCCTAAACGGTCTGACATCAAGTGTACTTGAATCTCATCTCCTGTATATCAAAATATGGTCAATTTGGTTGTGCATCTCTCCAAGTAAATTTATGAATGTTACGATGTGAGAACATCATTCTTTTGACAATAAAATTTTTAGATGTGGCAAAGTTTGCTACTCTGACTCCATTATCATTACTAATTTCATACAAACTCTCATTCCCAATTGTTGATTTGAAAATGTCCACTGCCCTGAACGATCGGACATTAAGTATACTTGAATGCCATCGCCTGTCTCTCAAAATATGGTCAATTTGGTTGTGCATCTTTCCGTCAGTAGATGTCCAAGTAAATTTATGAATGTTATGATGTGGGAATATTTTACTTTTGGCAGTAAGATTTTTGGATGTGGCATAGTTTACTACTCAACTCCAATATCATTACCAATTCATGTAAACTCCCATTTCCAATTACTGGTTTGAAATTGTCTTCCCAATCTACTTTGGCAGTGAAACCTCCTAACAAAATATTCATGTGGCATTTATTGATTTTATCAATTACATGTTCTATTTCTATGTAGAACCTGTCCTTCAAGTCAACAACTACAGCAACCTTATTTTCAAATTTAAGCAAAAAAGTTTGTTACTTAGATAGGGTTACACTCTGCTACATGATCTAAATTGCATTTGGTTGAACATGCACTACCTAAATATGATATTAGATATGCAGGACTTGCAGTCTGTGCACTAGGAATGCTATATTGTAGTGTTCTGAAAAATGTATATAATATGTTTCCTTCCAGAATTACTTTCATAAAATTGTAAATAGTATTCATGTCTATATTGCATGGGTGTACCTCAGAATGTGGACACGTTTGTTTATGGATTTAGTCTCATGTAGAGTCGTTTCCAACCCATCTATAATGTACTGTAAGTTCATATGAGAGGCCAAAATGCCGATTAAGTTAAACTGTGAATTGGAAATGCAGTTTTATAAATAAAGATCATATTTGCACATGATTTGTTGCATAAAGGAGGCTATTGTTGGGACTTGGGTTTCAATTCCTGCCTAGGACATGGATTTTTATGTAATTTTTCATCACTGAAAATCATTGTAGTTTCCACCATAATCCCCCACAGATTTGGCAGGGGGGTGTATCAGGGGGCAGGCCTCAATATGAATAAAGGATTACCACTTAACCCTTGGATGTTACTGAGTGACTCTTTGTAATTCTAGTAGAATACCTTGAGAAAACGACTTGTCTCTCTTGTAGTGATATGTTTTATCTTTTTTAAGGTCATGCTTCAAAAGTATGAAGAGGCGCCAGTGCAGAACTGGAGAGACAAGGACACAGTACTGTATCTAGTGACTTCACTGGCATCTAAAGGTCAAACACAACGACATGGTACCACTCAAACAAATCAGCTTGTTGATTTGACTTCTTTCACTACTGAACATGTCTTACCTGAACTTCAGAAGGATGCTTGTATGTACATAACAAACAACATTATGTTATAGTATTTTTGAGAATTGAAAAACATGTTTGGATGCATTTGTATACAAACATTATATATCTGACTTGTTTTTTATACTGAAGTCAATTCTCTCTGTGAAGATAGTTAAACTAGGTACAGGTATTTCTCCTCAGTTAATGCTTGCTACCATTCAGTCCAGAACCTTTTGTCTTTTCGTCTGGTGTCCAAAAACATAAAAATTAGAATATAAAAAACTAATTTTGCCTGTGGTGCTGTATGCGTGTGAAACTTAGTCTCTGACATTAAGGGAGGAACATAGACTGAGGATGTTTGAGAAAAGGGTGTTGAGGAGAATATTTGGACCGAAGAGGGAGGAAGTGACAGGAGATTGGAGAAAACTGCGTAATGAGGAGCTTCATAACTTTTACTCTTCTCCAAGTATAATTATAATGACCAAGTCAAGGAGGATGAGGTGGGCAGGCCATGTAGCACAAATAGGGGAGAAAAAGAATGCATATAGGACATTGGTGGGAAAGCCAGAAGGAGAGAGACCACGGGGAAGACCAGGGTGTAGTTGGGTGATCAATATTAAAATTGGTCTTAGAGGGATAGGATGGGATGATATGAATTGGATTGATCTGGCTTGGCATAGGGACCAGTGAGGCTAGCTCTTTCTAAGGGACCCAACAGAATAGGTGTTTTTCCTCACCTGAGGACGGAAGCAGATCCAGTTTCCGAAACGTCGTGTTTTTCTTAGTTATCTTAAAAACTAGGACGATGGATAAAGTCCGAAAACCCAATATCTCTGTGTGTTATACACCATCGTCAGAATCCTATAGTAACTAATCCTCCAATGGGTTTTGTTTGAACAGCCCTCATATCTTCTTCAGAATGGTTTAAATTAGATCAGTGGTACAAACTTACAGAAAATGTGAAGAGCTCAAACTTGGATATAATTCAGCTGCTGCCCCCTTTATCAGAGTTGAAGAGTAAGCCAAGAAAGAAACTAGCATGATGCTCTACTTACTGGCTTACTCTTGAACCCTGAAGATGAAGGTAACATGTTCCCTTTAATCTTTGGTTGACTATACGGAATTACATACCAGAAAATATATGAGGGTCATACTGAAAGTAATGAGCAACAATTTTTTGTAAAGTAGCATGCTTTATTATTGACAAACCAAATATACCACCTCAATCTACAGACCTTTCTTTATTTTTCCACATAAGCGCCACTTCTTTGTACACATTTTTCCTAGTGTTCTGGGAGTTTGAAAATTCCCCTTCTGTAAAATTCCATTCCAGCCATCCGAAGACACTGACACACTGCTTTCTGAATTGCCTCCCTTGTCTCAAAACGTTCACGCAGCTGATCCTTCACAAATCCGAAAAGATGGTAGTCGGAGGGTGGCAGATCAAGGCTGTAGGAGGGGTGTGGAAGAACTTCCCACCCCATCTTTTTGCTGACCTTTCTGGTCTTTGGTCAATAACCGCGGGACCTAATGAGCACAAACCTTCCTATAGCCCAAGCTTTCAATTATCTCCTGTACTGCACTGTGCCCTATTCCAAGTTTTCGGGCTATTGTGTCCCACACACCTGTCATCTTGAATGATCTCATCCACTCTTTCCTTGTTGTGTTCAGTTGAGGCTGTTCGAGGATGACTGCTGCGAGGCGCATCTTCGATGCTGGTGTTCCCATCTTTAACTCTTTGACTGGCGCGAAGGGTATTTAAATCCCACCCCTGTCCTGGCAGGCCCTTTAAACATTATGTCGCTAAGATGCATGTGCTTACTTTTTTCTAAACAACTTCAACAAAAATTGGTTTTTAAAAATGAAATTTTCAGGAACTATTAAAAATACAATATTTTATGCAATAAATATCTTTCCATACCTTTTTAATAGTTTTTCTTCGCGTGATAAACATTGAAACATGAAAGTTTGCAGAGAGCCACACCACAGCTTGCACACATGACACTTGTTTCTTTTCTAATCTTATGCTTAGCACACACTCGACACTTTCTCATGGCACCATTCTTCTTATTGTTACTGGGAGGAACATGGACCATTTTGTGAACTTTCAAGCCACCCTCTAGACGATTTTCTGGGTCTTTCACTGGTG
>NW_019721527.1:812809-834589 GCF_002891405.2 Cryptotermes secundus
TCTGACAGTAATATAGACCCCCACAAAGTTTACAAGGGTTCTTTACAACCATGCACCAAAACTATCATATATATGTCTTTGGTTGATGAGAGCCAAGAGAGCAAATAAGGGAAGAGATTTTCAAAGCGTTAAAACACGCCAACGCCAGGGAACGGCTGGCATCGCCCTGGCGTTAAAACACGCCCGCGCCAGTCAAAGAGTTAAAATGTTTCACCCATCTTCGAACACTGCTCACACCCATGCACACACTTCCATAAGCACGCTGAAGTCTCTGGTGAATTTCTGCAGCAGGGATTTCCTCTTTCACAAGAAATTCGATGACAGCACACTGGTGAAACGACATGTGGTTGTTGGCCATTTTGTTAGGAGTGATACTGGTCATATGATGCAAGCTATTGATGTCACAAGACACTTAAGGTTAACACAACAGCTGGCTCCACCTACCACCATACTCTCTTTCGTCTGCTGTTCCCAGGTTGCATGGAAAAAAAAGTTGCTCATGACTTTCGGTACAACCTATGTAACTCTTAGCCACTGGTGTGAGAACCACAAATAGTAGTCCCTGCCTCTCTTGATAGGTCCTGTGAAATTAGAACAATTGTTAGAAGATATCAGAATATTTCATAGGACAGAATAATGTTTTAACTCTCAGTACCAGCCTTCATGGATCATAATTTGCAGATATTTTTATATTGTAATTTTTATGTAGAATCCTTTCATCCATTGGTCTCCCTGACCTGTCTTTTTTATCCCATGATTGGTAGCAGCCATACAAATTTTTATAGTACAAAACATTATGCATCAAACAGACTGCAGCAGCACTTATGGTCAATAATAGAGTAATGGTCATTGGAAACACATCCATAAGATTTCCATCTTTCACCCCTTTGAGAAGTTATATATTCTTGATAATACCAAAATAAATAAGTAGTTTCATTGCTTCAGTTCAGCTCGTTTTAAGAGGAAGGCCAATGAATGGTCATTTTCACTGGTTTGAACTCCCTACACACATGCTTGCATCTTTGTGTGCGCGCGCATGCACNGCGCAGCCCCCCCCCCCCCCCCCATTCTCTCTCTCATAAATACAATTTGGACTGTTAAAATGAAACACATTTACTTATTATGACCGAGCAAAGTGTCTTTGCTTATACCATAAAGTACCAAAATGGCAGAGCTGTCAGATATGGAGAGTCAGCCCCATCAGTTTTATATTGTTGATCTAATTGATGTCACAATCAGGCTTTTTGATTATAATGTTCATCGTTGCTCCTGGTAACATGATATTCTCACTTTCCACCAACAGCAGACACACAGCCTGTTCTGATAGCTGACAGTATCAAATATGTAATGATATTTCGTACTGTACTGCCACGAGAGATGGTGGTGGGATCAATTCCACAGCTGGTACGCCATCTGATTGCATACAGCCAAGTTGTACATACTTATGCAGCCTGTGCCATTGAAAAGATATTGGTTATGAAAACGTCTGATGGAAGCCCTGTGTAAGTATGAGAGATTGGGATGTCTTAAATCAACTTAAATGAACTTAACCAAGGTAAAGGAAAATGTAAAATTTCTATTCCTATGTGCAGGTGGACCCAACATACCATTTCTCATGTCTGTAATGAATTAGGGAAGTGTTGTGACATCTGTTACTAGCTGTATGAACTGCTTGGTCTTATTATGATTTGTCTAAAAGTAAATATATGTGGTATGATAGAAAATATACCCAGTATAATTTTATTTATTAGACTGGAGCATTGAAGTTATTTATGATAGGGAAAAGTGTAGTGGACTGATCGCTTGAAAACTGTTGAAAATTGGAAAAGGTTATTGTATATTCTGTAGTCAATAATACCTTTTAAATATGAATTATAGTTTTAATGTTAATGATGATGATAATTATCATCATCATTAACATTAAAACTATAAACAAACTAGTTTATGAGCATTTTGTAAAACATCTATTATAATAGATGTTTTACAAAATGCTCATAAACTAGTTTGTTGAATACATAGATTTAATTTAATTTTATGATTAAAACAAAATTTCACAATTTTCCATCCAGCAGAGCTGGGGATTATGACATAATCATTGTGTGAAGTTTACCTACTTCCCATACAGTTTTTCCATTCTCTCCATAGTCTGTGTGTTATCAGTTAGATACTCAACCTGTTTGCAAACTGTAACATGTTCAGTTTCAGCCACATATTCAAATTCAGTCACAAAATATTAAATCAGCCACAAAAATTACTTAATCATATGAAGATACAAGAACAACACATATGTGCATATTACCACTAACAGGTGCATTATTTTTAGGCATTATTTATGAAGTAAAAAAGGACACCTTATTTGTAGGTCATGTCTTGCCGTCTGTGACCTAGTATTACTGCTCAACCTCTGATAGATTTTCTAAAATTTTTAGGGGGGACCTTTTTGCTGAAAATTTTTGAGCAATTCTGATCTCTACTAAAATCAGGCAAAATAACTGATGTAAGTGAAAAATGTTTCAGACAAACACTGAAGAAAATAAAACACATTTTTTTGACGAATATACTTCTGTAAGTCTTACAGATTTCACAGTAATTAAACAAAAATAATATTTTTGCAGCATCATCTCATTACTAGATAACTACTGGAGTTATTTCAATAACATTTTTAGCTTGCTTTTCTTATTTTGAAAAAATAAGCGTAGACTTTTGTGATCACAATGCTGTCTGTTTCTATATCCCCTCCCATCGACTTTTGAATGCCTGAACTGATCTTTATGAAACTTCGTATGTATATCATATTTACCTGAGCCCATCTCAGTGGCATTCCTCACAAATTCTTCCCATCAGTCTGTATCTGTATTTTATCCCCATGTTATTGCTAGGCAGTGGCTTAGTAAAAATTGCCATCATTGCTAGGCAACAGATTAGTAAAGACGTTACTGCGGCAATGAATGCACAACCGTAAAAGAATTTCTGGGCATGTCATTTTCTATGTGGTCCATGTTGTATCGACGAAAATAGGCAATTAATGCTCCCAGGAACTTTGTGTTTGTTGTAAGGTGTTGCACAATTTCTTTTAAAGTTCTGTCTGTCCATCAGTCATTCAGTCAGTCTGCCTGTGACCTGGTATCAGTGCCCAAACCACTGGATAATGTTTCAGAATTCAGTGTAGAGACTTTCACTAAAGTTGTCAAGCAGTTCTGATTTTCAGCCATATTGGCCCATAATAAAGTCCATTTTTTTTTTGAAGACCATAAACTTATTTTTCATTCATATCATCATCCATTAATTTAATTTTAGAAATAGACCACAAGTGAAATTGAGCTCCATCCCAGCATCATGAACATGGAGGACAGGTTCCCAAGCATGTCATGGAAGCCTCTCATTTATTCTCTGAAGGAAACAAATGAGATGCTTTCCAAGGAGAAATGAGTTACTTCACCCTAAACAATGGCCCTCTACCCAGGTGCTTGAGAGGGGAAAGATTTGTGATGTATACACATGACTGTGAAAGAAACAAGGAGATAACAGTCATTCCTATGCAACAGCCAGCACACTGATGTACTGGCTGAGTAGCAATCACGTGGGAACCCCAACAGACACACACACAACAGTAGAAGAGCTGTTTTTTCTGTTGGTCCATGCTAAGGGGTTATAAGCAGGACCAAGTTTAGAGCTTAGTTATGGGCTATATGGCAGATGGTAAGGACATAAGTGGAGGACAGTGTGAAGATCCGGTACCAGGAGATAACTAGCGAAGGACTAGGAGGTTGGTGTAAGATAGCAGCTGGCCTGGGAGTTGTTTTGTTGTGTCCCACTACCTATCTCCTAGGGCTCAAAAAAGGGCTGTTTATTCCCATTCCCAAGTTAAAATTTCCCTTCTGGGAGAAAAGTTGTGGAGGCTCTGAAACGGACTGTTCTTATTCATCTGTACATAGTTATGCTTTTTCTTCAGAAAGGAATGTTGGATCCCTGGAAAGGGCCATTCTTCCACTTTATCGCATTTCTCACGCATAATAGTAGACCAGTGTGCTCTTAGAAGAACTTTAATTTCTTTGGCTTGGAGTCGCTCCTTGTTTTACGGTCTCTCCTTAGGTCTCATGACCACCTTCCTTATTTCTTGCCAGCATAACTGAGCCTATTGCTGAACCTACCACTTCACCTCTGAAGATGAAGGCAGCATATTCCTTCAAAATGTTGTATTCTGCCAACAAGACTACATGTTCTTACATCCCACGTTGTTAACATATTGTATGTTGATGATACAAGGCCAAATGCATGGAGAAAATGCTTTTGTGTTTCTCAGTGATATTTTGTATGGTACACTTGAAACTTTGAGACTCAGAAGAACAGCCATCTGTCAGTAACTGAATATTCTTTTGTAAATTTGCTTGGTTCAGCATTTGTTTTTATCAATCCTGTACCATCTGTTGATGGAGCAAATGAATAAATTATTTTGTTTGGCAGTGTCAATTAAAACATGGTATGCATAGGGATGTATGAACTGATTGAGATCTATAATTATGTGTGTGAAGGACATTACAGATGTTCTTTTGATCTACACACTAAAGACATATATCAGTAATCATATGTTACAAGTTACATGCATCTAGCCCTTACTCAACATAATTACCACCAAGGTCAGTAGACCTCTTTCCTTGGTGAGATAGATCAGTCACTATGCCAAAATCATGTAAACTCAGGCAGGCTATGCTAGCTTTGTTGATGGCTTCTTGAAATTGATACTTATGTCTCTGAATTTGCTCTTTTACCCAAGAAATCACATAGAAGTAAGGTCAGAGAAATAAGAAGGATGTGCCAGAATTTACGGCCCTGGTCTGTGGCAAGCTTTGCACATGATTTCAGTGGGTGCAGCAATTTCTTGGGGTGAAATAACACCATATTCCAGAAGTTCTGGTTATGTCTGATCCAGGGAATGTTGCATCATATTATGTAATAGCACCACCTACAAGGCTGCTGGTTGAATAACATGCCATACATCACTTTCACAGTGTCCTGTCTGTCCAGTTTTCTTACATGGTGAGGGTAAGGTAGAGGACTGCCAAACAGTGTATTTTCAGACAACACGACTCATCCATTGATATTAATGACTTATCAAAGGAAGTTAATTCATGCAAATCATTATCTACTGGCAGTACCATACATGAAATTTCTGAAATATCTCTTGGAGATTATACATATTTAATTATAGAATTTTATTTTCTGTTCTAGGGTGAAAAGGGATGAACTAGTTCCTGTTGCACCAGACCTGATGAATAATTTATTTAAAGCAATGACTCTACCCGGCTCTCATGAAAATGAATATATTATGAAAGGTATAACAATTGATAAATTGTCAAGTCTCCTGATATTGAAGAAACAGTTGTGATTATCACACCAAAAGTAATGAGATGTCAAATATGATCTTCCTGTCATATGTTTAATAATTCAGCAAAAGCAACCTGTATGCTCCAAGTATACTGCATGTGTATAACACAGCATTACACTCAAGAACGATACATTTAATGTTTGAAATTCTTACCACCTTTCCTGCTATGTAAGACTCATAATGGTTTAGGAAAGAAAGATTTTTTTTTCTAAACCACATCAGTGAATAAGATGTGCTGCAGTTTTTACTACCCTTGTTGAGGAAAGAAAGCACCTCTTACACACTTGAAAATATATTATTCCTTATAGTGTTATTAGAAAGTTTTTGCATATTTTGTACACAAAGAATAAAAGTTTGAACATTCATGCAGGAATGTTATATTCCCTTGAAAGGTTTTTATAATTGTAGATTTTCAGTTTTTTGGATGCAGTATATTTTGTTTTGATGTTATTATTTTGCTTTTTTGCCCTTCCAGCTGTGATGCGCAGTTTTTCATCTCTGCAGGAACATGTTATTCCATTCCTTGGTGAGCTGTTGCCCAAATTGACAGAGAAATTGTCAGTTGTAGCCCGAAATCCAAGCCGCCCACATTTCAACCACTATCTCTTTGAGGCACTTAGCATTTCTATCAGGTAAGTGAATTTTGTTTGAATAACTTATTTTTATTTTGATAATATGTTGTAGAAATCCATCAGGTTTTGTAATGCTGTTTTTTGTGACAAGTGGAATGTATATGTATGAGAATGACTTTCAGTTTAGGTGAGAATTTGGGAAAGTTTCAAGAATCGAGATGGAAGCAAGAATTTTCTGTTGCAGACCAATATTTTCACTGTAACGATTTATGACACTAGCTACATTTTCATAGTGCACTAAAGTGTACTGCTGTCTTTACCCGAATGGCGATAATTCTGAAGTGTAAGACAATCCTGCACTAGGAAACATGTCTGCACAGAATTTTATGAATTAACTTCGTGCTCTTACTACAGAAATGCAAAAGGAAATACACATTAGAAAACATGACTGTTTTATAAATTTCTGCAAAGAGTGGAGTGACAGACATCACAGGGCTATTAGGTTTTATGAATAAATCTATCCTGACAGGTGACCTGAATGCAAAGCACCCTATTTGGAATAGTAAAGTTTCAAACTCCTCAGGCTTGAAGCTCTTGGAATTATTTGTTATTTCTAACTCCGAAACTTGAGCTCCATAATGCTCAACGCATTACACTTCTGATGGTAGAAATAATGTTCTTGACATTGTAGTACATCAGAACGCCTGACTGTCAGAGGTGATTTTCACTTACATCGTGGACTCAGTTCATATGCCAGTAATGTTCAGCATTCTGGATTCTGTTAGAATGAGGAAAGCTTTAGTTCCTGTTGAAAAACTAAGAGACTGGAAGCTGTTCTGAAGCCTCACCTGTGAATTCATGTCTCCTCATATCCAAATCGCTCTTCTAATGAAGCTCATAAAAAAGCATGAGACTTTGCAGCCTCTATAGTTTTGGTATACAGGCTGTAGAATAGAGAAACTACAATTTTATATTGCAAATACAAAATGCCTGGCCTAGGTCGATTATTGAAGCATAAGAGAAAGCTCAAAAAAAAATTATGGCAAGAAACCAGGGATCCAGCATGCAAAACGGTGTTAAACTGAATCAGGAGAATGGTCCAGAAAAGAGCACTTGAAGGATGGAAAACAAAGTTGGCAAGCTGCAAATTCACACTTCAAGCAATATGCCCTATTGTGAAATCCCTCACTAAAAGGGGTGGACCAAATGCCCCATCTGCAATTCATGGTTCCATAGTCCCCATATTTTATCCAATTGTTAAAGCCAACATAATCTCAGACTGCTTAGGAATCCAGTTCAGAGCTCATGACTTGTGTGACTGACCGTAGATGACGTGGAGACTTAAAGTTGAAGCCTTGCTGGCTACTGTTGATGAAGACTATAACTATCTCTCTTCCTTTCATTGTATTAGGCCAGCTCCAACAGGCCACTGAAACTCTTCTCAGGTTCGTATCACGTCATTAACTAAGGCAACCGAAACTGCACCCTTGAAGCCATTCCATTGCTCCAAATCAACAACACAACAACTTCCACTATTCATAAACTGTTTGTTTATTTGAAAGTGGAACTTCACAATTTCCTCCACACAAGCAAGAAGTAATTTGGCTCTTTTATATTGTCCTGTGTATTAGTGACTGAGGACAGGGTTTGTTTTGGTGACTAGATTTATTGGGAACTCACAAGCCTTAACTACAGATAGTTATAACACCTAGATTAATTTTTTGCATAGTGGGGGGCGGAGTCAAGTTTGGTCCACTCAGCACGGTGACCACTGATTGGCCTATTGTACCTGCCCCCAGGTGATTATGATGGAGAATTTGGTGGAATGAAGATTATCAGGGGAAACCGAAGTACTTGGAGAAAATTTGCCCCAGCGCCACTTTGCCACCACAAATCCCACTTGACCAGACCCGGGTTTGTACCCAGGCTGCCGCAGTGGGAAGCCAGCGACTAACTGCTGAAGCTATGGCGCGGCCCACACACTTAAGATTATTATAACTATAACACACAAAATGAAGTCATTAGCCTCTGCTGACTAGTCATTGCTTGGTAACGAATCTTATCCCGTTAACACTTCACAGCTGAGCACTTAACTGTTGAACTGCCTTCTCCCTTATGAATGACTTTCTGACTATCTTGCATTCACAAATGAACTCCCTTTTATGGGGGCATGCGGTAGCATAGTTGGTTGAGGCACTATGCTACAAGCCGGAAGGTCACGGGTTCAAGTCCCGATGAGCTCATTGAATTTTTCAGTTGATCTAATCCTTCCAGCTGCACTATGGCCCTGGTGTCGACTCAGCCTATAACAGAAATGAGTACCAGGAATTAATTAAAATAATTTTCCTGGGGAGTAAAGCGCAGCTGGCACATAAAGTTGACCTTACTGCTATCTATGAGTTGATTGTGTAGATAATGTGGGACTCTCAACGTCTCACAACCATATGAGCCTTCACGGCCTGTTACAGGGATAGCTTTACTTACTTTTTACTTACTTTTACTCCCTTTTAACACTGATAGAGAACTGAATAGAGATCACTGCCTCCAAGGGTTCCATTACTGCTCTTCATCAATGCATTGTCTTAGAAACTGTGTGTTAGTTCCAAAGCAACGGTCTTCTTTCTAAGTGTTTACAACTTTCAGCTTCTGTATCCATGGAGACTGTTTTGTAACTAGGTGGTTTCCAAGATTCAATCTCTCCATGGCAACATATTTGCCAATTCGTTTCCTAGAAGTGGCCCATATGTCTCAATATTATTACAATTTAATTTTCTGAAAATAAAGGCCTGATTACTTTTGACAAACATGAGGAGTGTAGCCCAATCATATCTGATTCCAATTAATTTAAGACACCAAGTCCACCAAGACAGGTATCTTGCGGGATCGTCACTTCATCCCCAAGAAGGATTTGAATTGACGATATCTCTCCCAGACAAGAATTCATCCCCAGTTGGATGATTTTAACTAGCCAAAGTCATTATGCAATCAGCACAAGCCAACCATGTAACACCTTTGAGAATAGTAATAGTTCCCAAGATATAGATATAGAACTCAGACCCCCCATGTGTGAAAATGGTTACATTCTTCAGTTTAGGGTTCTTCTGCACCCTCCCAAAGACAATTTATGACAGCCACACATGTAAAAAAAATTACATCTTCAGAAAACTACAGACTTGCTTTGTGTGGTGACATCCCCTACCCGTCATTCAAGCTGTATGTAAAAAGAAAAGGCTGTTGTCTTCTGTTTGGATACAAGGAACAAATGACAACTCACCCTTAAATTATACCCCTTCCAAAATTACTAAAGAGGATAGGACCCTGAGACACGACCATGTTCAACCCCTTGCATGAAGAGTAACATCAGAGTGGCAGTGGCTTGGTGTGATGGAGTTGTGGTGGTGTGGCAGGAAGGACCACTGGTGGTGGTGGTGGTGGTTGTGGTGGTGGATAACCTTGCAGGGGTGGGTTCCAAGGCCACCCATGAAGCTGAAATGAGAACACTGGTCCAACCCTCGAGGGAGATGTTTGTAACAATGACTGGAGACTGCTAGTCACAGAATCACATTGAGGGAGGTGCTCCCACAAGAGGACTGTGACACTCAAGATGACCATCCTTAAGGAGGGAACAGTGTAAAATCCCACCCATGAGGAATGATGACTGTACACCATCAAGACTGGAAGCAGGAGAATTGGCCAGCATGATGTGGAAGTGTCACTCATGAGATGATCGCAAATATCACAGGCATATTGCCTCAAAGGAGAAGAAACAGCAATACACATTTAGGCTACTCAGGACAAGCAGCTTTAAGGAGAGAGCAGTGTAACATGACAGGCGTGGCAAGCATGTTTCCATTACAACAGATACTGATGCAGTAATGAAGGATGGGGTGTTTTCTGTGTGGTCTGTGCCAAGGTTATATAATGAGGACCAGCTGGACAAGCGAGTTGACAGTTGTGAGTTCGAGATGGGAGTTGCCATTTAGCAATCTTTAGTTGCTCTGTTAGCAGCCACTACCTGACAATGGCTAGTGAACAGATAAAAGACTTTATGTGCACTGTAATTTTAGTGATTTAGATTGTGAAAATCAGTGATCGTTACAGTTATTTGTAGTTACAAGTTATAGGCATTAAATAAATCCAGGTATCAGTCCAAACCCTGTGTCTGAACACCAACACATGACAATATTATGTAGTCCTGTGTCTGAGAATTTCAATTTCTTTGTATTTTGGAGTCCAGAAGATGTATCAAGATTGAACTATTTGTATTATTTCTTCATTTCAGAATTGTTTGTGTTGCTGATTCAAATGCAGTGACTTCATTTGAAGAAGTTTTATTCCCAATATTTCAGGAAATTCTTCAGCAAGATATTCAAGGTATGTGAAACCATTCTTTTATTATTATTCTTATTATTATTATTATTGTTGTTGTTGTTGTTGTTGTTGTTATCATCATTATTATCATTATTATTGTCATTATCATTATTTTACTGCAATTGGGTATTCACCCTGTGGCAGTAGATCTTACACTGATACAGACAAGGAAAGACTACAACATAAAGGGAACAATACAAACAAAGTACACATAAGCAAGGTACACAGTGCAGATCCAAACATATAAAGTTGCCAACTTCTTATAAAGTAGTACAAACTCTAATAGAAAGAACAGGAAGTTCTGTAGAAAAATATTAAGCCTACTTCTGCCAAATGTTTAATTCTTTATAGCGAGGTAAGTAGAAATCATTATAAATTAATAATTTAGTAACAATGATCTATTTCTTCCTTTAGAATATGCCACTAGGAAGATTCAGGAAAACCATGTGAGTTGAAATTAAATAGGATGCATCAGCTGCTGGTTTATGCTGATATGTGAATCTACTGGGTGGGTGATAACATAGATACAATAAAAGAACACAGAAACTTTAAGTGATGCTGGTAATGAGGTTGGTGTAGAAGTAAACGCAAAGGAAACTAAAATATAGCTAATGGATCCTTTGAAAATGTGGCACAGTTCAAATATTTTTGAACTACAGTAACAAATCAAAATTTGATTCATGAGGGAACTGAGAGGAGATTGAATTTGGGTAATGCTTGCTACTATTCAGTCCAGAAGCTTTTGGCTTCTCGTCTTCTGTCTAAAACAAATGTTAGAATATATACAAAACTATAATTTTGCCTGTGGCTCTATATGAGCGTGAAACTTGGTCTCTGACATTAAGGGAGGAACACAGACTGAGGGTGTTTGAGAACAATGCTGAGGAGAATATTTGGACCAAAGAGAGATGAAGCTATGGGAGGTTGGAGAAAACTACACAATGAGGAGCTTCATAACTTGTACGCTTCTCCAAGTGTAATTAGAATGAGAATTCAAGGAGGATGAGAGGAGCAGGGCGGGTAGCACAAATGGGGGAGGAGATTAATACTGTTGCCCAACAAGGGTTTGACATGTCACAATACATATAGGATTTTGGTGGGAAAGACAAAAGGAAAGAAACCACTATGAAGACCTGGACATAGGTGGGAGGATAATATTAAATTGGATCTAGATGGAACTAGGATGCTGTGGTATGAATTAGATTGAAGTGGCTAGGGATATGAACCAGTGGAGGGCTCTTGTGAACATAGTAAAGAACTTTCATGTTTCATAAACTGTTTGGAAATTATTGAGTAGCTGTCAACTGGCAGCTTCTTAAGAAGAGCTCAGCTCCATATAGTTAGTTAGTTAGTTAGTTAGTTAAGGATATATAATCCTTCCAAATTTTTAATGATATAGAGTTCCACTGTCTCGAATTTATCGTGTATAACTGATTATCATATTTTTAATATTTTAAAACAAATATAAATTTCCTTCACAATTTGTAATATATTATACTGCAGACACATTTCACTTCTATCAAGCCATTGTCTGTTTATATATGTTGTACACTTGTTACAATGCTTTGGTTACGCTTTCTAAATATGTATAAGATTTCAAAAGTATTGTATATGACTGCTGTATGTCTTCCAGGTTAAAATCACTTATTCACAGAAATGGTGATATCCTGGCAACTTTTGCTAGTGAACATGAGTTTCTGATGTGTTATTGTTCCATGCATGCACACTCCCATATGCTATGTACAGCCTATTGCAATTAAAACTACAAAAATGATGCATGCATACTTTATATACACAGAAGCCTATCTTTATACCTATCTAGAAATGAAATAAAACTAAATACTAATGGATTGTCATCTGTTGAGTATAATAGCGGTTGTCATGTGGTAGTGGATAGACATTGGATATGGGTTAATAATTGAAGGTATTTGACACTGAATCATCATATTTACAAATAATTACACAGTATTCAAGCATGAATTACTGTTTCACCCTTAGGTGCTGTTTGTTCCGTTACAAAGAGTATGCTAGGTTTCTGGTTCTAATAACAGGGACTCTTCTGTCAGTTTGTGGGCTCTGTGTATTGCTTTGTTGCAGATCAACAGGAAAACACAGTCCTCAGTGACAACACAGTACACCAAATAATCTTTGAAGAATAAAGTGGTCACTCATGGAGTTTGTAAGGATTTTGAGTTGCCTTATAATGGAAGTTTTGCTTATTCGCATATGTTATCATGAATGCGAGCATCATCACTCACAAACAAGTTATTGGCAATATCTGGCACTATGCTGTAACTTCAGGGGGCACACCATAGCTTAGTTGGTTGAGGCACTATGCTACAAGCCCACAGGTTCAAGTCCCTATGAGGTAATTGGATTTTTTTTCAATTGACCTAATCCTTCCAGCCGCACTATGGCCCTGGGTCGACTCAGCCTCTAACAGAATTAAATACCAGGAATATTCTTGGGGGTAAAGTGCAGCTGGTGTGTAAGGCTGACAACCTTGCTGCCGTCTATGAGCCGATTGTCTACAAAATGAGGGAACCTCAACATCTCACAACCCTATGGGCCTTCACGCCCTGTTACAGAGATACCTTTACTTTTAATTTTTACTTTTAATGATGCAACTTAAAGAAACTGCCTGCAGGACTACACACAGTTATCATAGATCTTGAACAGTGGCCCTTCTGTATGATGAATTCATTCCACAGTTGGCCATGACAACTTGAGCAAGTTGCATTACTGAACTTATTGCTTGGGGCTCTGAATAACAGGCATGGAAGCTTGCTGGATTTTTCCTTGTTTTTTCTTCTCCTCCACCACCACCCCCACCCCTGCTGCCACCAGTAGATTCACATGTAAGCATAGACCAGCAGCTGATGTGTTCCATTTAATTTCAGTCCCACCTGGTTTTTCTGAATCTTCTTAATGGCATATTCTAAAGCAAAGTTGAAAAGCAGTGGCCATAAAGCACCTCCTTGTTTTAGACCATTCTGGACAGGAGAATTACCAGACAAATGTTTACCTATACAGACTTTACTGTGTGTTTTGTTTGAACACATTTAAATCAGCCTAGCTAGTTCCATGGGTACCCCAAACTCTGTGAGAATGTTGTACAATACTTACCTCCTAACTGAATCATAGGCTTTCTTGAAGTCTACGAACAGCTGATGTACTGTCTCATTGTACACCGATTTTTATTTCCCCCAGTATTTGACGAACACAAAAAACCTGATCAGTAGTTGATCTGTTATGTTGAAACTCACACTGATGATCCTCAGTAATTTCATCTATGTATGGGCTTAACCCTGAGTGAAGAATATTGGATAAAATTTTGTATGAAGATTATAGCATTGATATCCCATGATAATTAATACAGTCAGTCTTGTTGCCCTTCTTGTGAATTGATACAATAATATACTCCTTCCACCGATCAGGCAGTTCTTCCTTATTTCAAATAGAATTGATGAGTTTACGGATCTCAGACTGTAATGTTGCACCTCCTGCATGAATCAGTTCTAACGGAATTTGATCACTACCTGGTGATATATATCTTTTAAACTTTTCAGTAGCAGTTTCAATCTCAAAAGATACTAATGGCTCAGCTGTGTGTATTTCTATCTGCCTAACATCACTGACCCAATGTATGTTCAGTAACTGAGAGAAGTAGTTCTTCAACCTATTGAAATTGTTGAATATTTCTTTTGGTATAGTCTGTTTGAAGACAGTTCTACCCTTGACAAGTATGGTGATTTCATCAAATGCTAATGTTCAGTTCAACTGTAACATTTAGCATACACATCAGTGAGCATATCAAGTATGGTTTTCATATTCCAGTTTCAGTTGCCAGGTTCATTTTTGTTGCTACTGAAATGTGGAAATCTTGTTATATGAAAAAAAAAATCTGTCTTGTGTCATTATTTTTCCATGAAAGGCAGCAAAATCTGCTGTAGTGTCAACCAATACATTTTTAGTATCTTCCACTGATTGTCCTCCAATTGCAAAATGATAGATAAAAACAAGTACACTTCTTGTATAGATACGTCATATAGAGAGATTTATCATTAATCAAGTATGTCCAAATAATGGTGGTAATATCTGTAATCTGTAAGTCTCTTCCTCAGCAGTTGCACAGTGACAAGGAAAAAGCATGAAACCTGTCAGTGGCATAGGGTCTCATCCCTCAGGGACACTCTGTGTAAACCTGTGTATTACAGATGCAGAAGGCCGAGTTGAGTTCAAGTACAGTCAGTCCATTGTTTGAAGTCTGTCAGTATAATGCCTCCTCCTCACTGTCAGTGTCTGTCAATTGGATAAGGAGATTTGTTACCATATATTCATTTTCAGATAACTGTCAGAATTAGTGTTTTCTCCTCTTCCAAACCGTCCTTATGTCTCACTCTCTGTTCTGTAGAGAGACTTGGTATGTGTTATTGTCTCCCCATGCACACTGCTGTGTGTTCAACTTGAATCTCTGAATGAATGTTTATGCAGTAAAATGTGACTGCTGGTAGACCAATTCATTC
Source organism: Cryptotermes secundus (assembly GCF_002891405.2). Lineage (NCBI taxonomy): Eukaryota > Metazoa > Arthropoda > Insecta > Blattodea > Kalotermitidae > Cryptotermes > Cryptotermes secundus. Next base: position 827,665 of record NW_019721527.1, read on the forward strand.
CCAACAACCCACAACCATCTTTGAACGTAACAAGTGACTGCCATAATGCATTAATATCCTCTTATCATGTAAAGCTCTGTTGTAAAGATTCTGGCACGTTTCCCTAAAAACAGCACATGTGAAAATAGTTTAAGTAATTTCACAGGAACATGAAACGGCCTATATAAACATAGTTGTTTAGAAAGATATTGTAAATCTAATTTCCGTTTGAAGATAATATGGCAGTCCTGGGACTGCGTGCAAATGCTTCTCGGACACGCTCAGCATCATCATTGCTTGTGCTGGGACGTCCGGAACTCTTCTTACTGAGGACACTTCCTGTTTCTACGTAAAAATATCTTTTTCCAGTCTATGATACTGTTTCTAGAAGGAGGATCTTTCTGATAATGTGTTCTGAAGTTCCTCTGCATTTGTGTCACCGATTTTGTTTCACAAAACCACACCACTGTTTGCGCTCTCTCTTGTGGAGTTGCCATTTTCTCAACAATGAACACTGCATTGACAGCTGTGAACACGTTCATGACCTGTAAAGATGATAATAAACTTTTTGAGTTGATCTTTCCATCATTGCTAAAGGTTTATTTCTATTTTCGTTATTTCCTGAATTATTAAAGATCAAAATGTGTCAGACCTTTTGTAGACACCCTGTATATTACATACTTAACAACTTACATTGTGACCTGCTGCAGAAGTGACCGTTTAAACTGAAACCATGCCTACCTATGAGTAAGTATAAGCAAAATTAATGTCGTGCTAAGTGATAGTAGTAGAATTGAAATTTTAATAGTAATTCTAATTAGGATGACGTGTCTTGGTCAAAACATCAGTGGTTGATGATGGCAAGGGGGGAGGAGGAGGAGCAGATGAATTGCAATATATTACATTTAATTTGTAACATTCTTAAGAGTGACATTTTACATTTTCCATTACATGAATCTCTTTATATATGCACGTATTTATAATAATGTCTATTTTTACTGTTTTCTCAGAATTTGTACCATATGTGTTCCAAATCTTGTCACTCCTTCTGGGACAGCATAAGAGTGGTGCAATACCAGAACCATACATGGTTCTGTTTCCCTGCTTGCTTGCTCCTGTACTCTGGGAGCGCCCTGGTAACATTCATCCTTTGGTACAGCTATTGCAAACATTTGTTCAGACCGGAGCTGCTCAGATATCTGCATCACAAAAAGTGGTAAGTTAATTATAGTTGCACAATGACCCTTGCAGCCAGGTAGCGCTCCAAGAATTCATTCATTTGCTAAAGAAAATGAAATATTTTGTTTTTTTTTTTCTATAAGCCACAGTATTGGTCTAAGCTTAGTTTACATGCATTAACTCCTTAAAGCCTTCATTTTAAAGCACAGTATTGGACTAAGAATACTTTTAAGATGGATTCCAAAAGCCTCATACCTTGTAAACAGCTAGTGCAGGTGTATTAGTATTCTTATTATTTTTCTGTAAACATATATTTTTTCAATATTTCTAAACGCACGCAGATTCTGCCATTTGTGCAAGATATTCGTAACTACATCATCATTAAATTTGACACAGAAGATCAGCCTGCTGTAATGTTGTGTATTGCAGCACTTTGCCACTCCACATTAAGTTCTACGGGTTCAACCATTCAGACCAAGCTGGATATTCATCAGACTACCTCTGCACTAGCCATGTTTTTCCTGAAGAAGGAGGCTCTGTCATCCATTATATAAGTGTTATCATTTTCTGTGTTTAAGTCTCAGTCTCAATAACTAATTGTGAACATTTCACTCGTTTTCTTCTTCATTACATGTGATGTTCCTGTAGATCCAGCAGGTTGTCGTCTTGCGTTTGTACATAGTATTCCTTGGATGTAAAGGCTTCTAAATCTTGAAGTATCTGTATTTAAATAATTTTTATCATCTGCTTTCTGTTTTTTATTCTGGGGGAAAAATTATTGTAAATACAAAACAGGCCTAAGCAATGCCCATCCAGCCTTCTGTAGCACATTCTTATAAACATCTTATTCTATCCTAGCAGTCACCCTGCGATTCTTAATATAGATCTTAACTTAAATCTCAGAGTATACTGATAATCAGTACAATTACTTCATTGACTTTTCTTACATATGTATTTTATATAAATTTAGGAATTCTGTTTATGAAGTAACAGACGCCTTGCAGAAATCTTTTTTCTTCTAGCTTTAAGAGCTCTGTAACTGACTTTGGGTATTCTTTTTTGCTGTTCTAAGACAATGTCCATCATTGTTGCCCTTTGGTCCTCATACCATTTACAATCCCAGAAGATATGTTCCTTGGTTTGCAGCCCATGACCACATTCACATTCAGCTGTGGACACAATGTTAAATCTGTTTAGGCTTGCTTTAAGACTGGTGTGGCCTGCTCTCATATGGTTTGTTGACACAAAGTCACAATGGTTCACTTTTATCTTGAACAATGGAGACGAGCCATATCTGTAGTACCTTTCAAAGTAGCTTTCTTTTTCCACTGGGTTTTAAGATCTGCCACAGGTAATAGTAAATGACTAACAATGCTTTCTATGAGCGATTCTGCTTCATCTTGGTGATGGCAAAGATTTTTAAGTGAAGCAGCCATTCTTTTCCTTTTGTGCTCATCGGTGAGCATTTTTGGAACCCAGCGAGCACACTCTTTATGGAAGTTTAAATCTGAGATTTCATGAACAGTGCTCTTTGCAGTACCTGTCACTTCAACAATTTCACAAACTTTGATCCTTTGATCTTCCCTTATCAAACCTTCCACAGTGACACAGTTTTCTTCTGTGTGCGAGGCCCTTGTTTTGCCTCCATGCTTCTGTGGATTATCATTCAGTGCCGTTTGGCCATCTTTAAGTTTGCCACTACATAGATACTTCCTTTCAGCTGAAAATGTTCTAGCTGTGAACACTCACTAACCTGTGATGAGTGTCACTCGTACTCACTCCTTCTGCTTGCAAGAATCTGACCATGCGGACCTCGAACTTGGAATAATTATAAGTCACACTGGTCATTTTGTTCACTTGTAAAGCTTAGATACGTGGATGGAGAATAACGACACTCGTGCAGTTACCCAACGTACCATATGTGCAAGTGACATTGAGATGTATGCGCAGGCCATATATAACAAACACTTTTACCCTTAACATCAGACCACACTCGTATATAGGCAGGCAAGTGGGCATGTCAACAATAATTTCAGTTTAGGCCTCATTAATAGAGCATTCATTCCATTTGTTGTTGTCAAAATTATTTGTTTTTTGAAATTTATTCCTGCCCATTTATATTTGAAACTTTGGAGATGAAGTTGGACTGATTGCATATTACCATATGCTACAGATGTAAAAAAATGCACTTTTTATAGTTGAAATGAACATAATGCAGGCATGCAACAGAATTATTATAAAATCACGAGATTATGAACTTTCTTTAATTATAGAGGTGAAATAACTGTTAAACAAAAACCAAACTATTCACATTGTCATTGAAGATAAAGCAGGATTATTTGTACATCAAAATTTCTTGTGATTTTTATTACAAAGTTAAACATTATTTTCTCATATTCATTTTTCGTCCTTTTTTCCAGAGTGGATTGCTTGGTGTGTTTCAGAAGCTAATAGCTTCAAAAGTTAATGACCATGAAGGTTTCTATTTGTTACAATCTCTAATTGAGCATTTTCCTGAGTAAGTAGTGCTTGTTTCATATATATATATATATATCCTATTTATACAATTATAATATGAGTTTATATTTTAATTTTATTAAAAATCATTGTGTCAAATGAAGAAAATATGTACTTATGGAAATATGATTCAGTGATTTCTGGGGAGAATAGACATCTGACAACTGTGCCATTTCTCAGAAGTTTTGTGAACAGTATTTTGCATATATTAAAACATATGATTTAATAAGAACCGTATCTTTGCTGTGATCAACTAAAGAGATTTCAGCTTTAGTTTTCCTTGCCTGCATCTTTGAAACAGTTTTCTTTGATGTTGTAATGTATTTAAATGAAATTATTATTTACCAGGTTAGTAAAGAGCTTGCTGTTGATTCTAAGCTTATAACACTGTTGTATCTGGTTCATCATTGATGTTCTTCAAAGTCGCATAAACATCTTTAAAATCTTACAGCTCTCTTTGATATACATTTGATCAGATCGCACTGATATACTTCAAACTTCTTTTCAGATGTTGTAATAATACTGAATGTGACATCTTTAGACCTCATAGATTCACATTTAACTCATTCAGATAAGTGCACAAGTCAGCAGGAAGCATAGACTGGAAAGTTGTATCATCTAACAATAGATGGTGTTGCTATTCTTCCTCCAAAAACAGTTTCACTTTATTCAGACACTTGACAAATCTGTCAGACACTTACCTGCATCTAAACCAAGGAACATGGTTGTACATGAAAAAACTGCCATACAGTGAATCTGCCTCTTTTAAAACCAATTTAAACTGTCTTTTATTTAAGGCACATGAGCCAATGAAGTTAACCACTGTAGTGAAATTTTTCATTCTATTTCCCATGTGAGTCAGACCATATTTATCACATAATATTTTTATAAAAGTTCTGTCTTCTGTGTAGTCCACTGAAAATCAGCCATTAATTTCGATGAACATGTTGCCTCCATCTTCAGGATCAAAGAATAAGCCAAGCAAGAAACCAGTACGAAGCAGGTAGCAAGCAAGCTTCCTTGCTTGCAGAATAGGGCACTGCTTGCTACCTGCTTCATGTAGGTTTGTTGCTTGGTTTCTTGACCCTGAAGATGGAAGTGATGTGTTCCTCTGAAACATTGATTGTCTTTCAGTGGACTACACAGCATTATAACCCAGAAGTTGGAACTCTTCAAGACCACAGCTGTGAGAACCTCAAACCCTACATAGTGCTTCTTGATGACCAATGCAATGAAAAAGTACTACAGCACTGTATGTTCTGTGAATAATGTTAGAATACAGTACATTGAGGGAGTGTATGCCAGACATCCCTTGCACTGGACCATCTTTGATCTGTTGTGTTTCCCCATTCTGTGAATCAGGACAAGTCTAGAGACAGTTAGCTAGCTAGGTAGTTACTCGGTTAGTGGGTTAGTTAGTCAAGAGTTGCTCTAGCTGAGACTGAGGACCGTTTGGAAAGGGAAATGTGCACCATTGGAAGCCATTACCAGAAGACTGGTGAAGACAGAGCAGGCTGAGAAGACTTAAATGTGTGCTCTAATTAATTTTAAAATGTGTAACTTAGTGAAATGGTTATAATTACTTACAGTCACCGATCTGTAAGGGTCCAATCAATCTAACTACCAGTCCCAACCCCATCTGTACTCACCCTGTCACTTGACAACTGGTGTCAGAACAGGGGTTGAATTAACCAGATTAATTGGATTGGATAGGACTGATTCAATCAGACTGAGTCAAGACCGATGCTTTCATGGAAGAAATTAAGGCATGACAAAAGGAATTGAAGGCTACGCAAGAAAGAACAAATGTCAATCTAAGGGAAATTAAAGCTGAAATAAAAGCCCACAGTGAGAAGTTTGAGGTCCTTGAAAGTGCTCTTGTCTCTCGTGGATGGATATCCACAAAGCCATGACAGGCCACACAACAAAAAAAAGAAGAAATTAAAAGCAGCAAAGAAGAGATGAAAGAAGAAATGAGGGCGTGGCAAAAAGAAGTGAAGGTCTGCTGAGAGGCCATGATGATGGAGGCCTGTTTGAAAAATACAGAAACCGAGAATTTGGAGGCAAATCTGGAAGAAGCAGCTTTTGAAATCGGAGCATTAGGAAGTTCCTAAAGCAGAGGCCACAGTGGAAGCTATCGGAGCACTGGAGAACTGATATGGGGACTGGCATCTAGCCATAGGGCACTGCCAACGTCTGAATAAATTGGCCAAAGGTGATGGAGGGGCCCAGAAGAAGTTAGCTGCCATCCTGAGACACCTGACCTGCCATACCATTCCTGCACTGCATGAGGGACACTGTCATCAGGGACCAGGCAGGGACAGCATTGCAAGAGGATCCCATAAAGGACCGATGGTCAAGAAGAGATATTGGGTGCAGCCGAAATGCAACAGTTGAACCAGCAGGTGAATATATATTTTTGTGGAAAAGCGAATGAGAATCATGAATTACTTACAGATTGTTTTTGTACATAAGAAAATCATATCAGCAGTTAAGAGGGTAGAGTTTGTTAGTGATAGGATGCCACACGTAATACTAAGAGCTTGCTGGTGTGATATCATCATTCTTACCCCAGCAGAGGATAAAATTGATGAAGTGAAAAATTGCTTCTGTGAGGAACTACAACATATATTTGATAAATTTCTTAATGCCACACAAAAATTGTATTAGGAGATTTCAGTGCCAAAGTAGGTAGGAAGACATTTCCAAACCAGTAGTTGGGAATGATATTTTACACGAAATTAGTATGATAATCGAGATAATATAGTAAACTTTGCAAGATTCAGAAATCTGACTGTCAAAAGTACAACATTCCCATTCCCACGTCATAACATACATCATTTTACTTCAGCATCTCTGGATGGAAAGACACATGTCAGATTGACAACATTTTGGTACATAGGAGATGACATTGAAGTGTACTTGATATCTGATCCTCAGGGAGTGGATTGTGATACTGACCACTGTCTGGTGGTGGCAGAAATGAGGGAGGGGCAACTGGCAGTGAGTAAACAAACAATGCACAGAGTTCATATGGAGAGGTTCAGTCTCAAGAAATTAAATAAGGTAGAGGGTAAAGAGCAGTATCATATTGAAATATCAAACAAGTTTGTGGCTTTGGAAAACTTAGACAATGCTGTGGATATTAATAGAGCTAGGGAAACTATTAGAGAGAATATCAACATTTTTTAAGATTTGAGGCTTTCACGGCAGTGACTATGAAGAAAGCAGTCTTCTGGGATTTGGCACC
>NW_019721527.1:834888-845541 GCF_002891405.2 Cryptotermes secundus
CCACAGTTCTTGACCAAATATGGTATGACCCCTGTTCCTCACCCTCCATACTCACCCGACCTTGCCCTGTGTGATTTTCTTTTGTTTCCCCGAATGAAAAGAGACATGAAAGGAAAGTGTTTTGCTGATGTTGCTGAGGTGAAGGAAAAAACGACGGAGGCGCTGTCAAGCATCTCAAAAGATGAATTTAGACAATGTTTTGAAAAATGGAATAAAAAAAGACTAGACAAGTGTATTAGTGTAAGTGGAGAGTACTTTGAAGGGGATTGAAGGTTTCTGTTTAAAATTTGAATAAATAAGTTTAAAAAAAATAAGTTCGGTTTCTTTTGGGTACCCCCTTGTATATCTGGGCATTGTCCTTGAAGTTCTTTTATTGTTGTGTTGTGACGGTCAAATAAATAAGTTGTATATATTGTAACACAGCAGGATGCATGAAATGAAAATTATTGAATTTATCTGGTTCAAATACAGACCAGTGGAGGTCTCTTGTGAACATGGTAATGAACCTTCAGATTTCATAAAATGTTGAGAAATTCTGAAGTAATTGAATAGCTGGCAGCATCTCAGTAAGGGCTCATTTCCATGGAGTTAGTTGATTGGTTGGTTAGATGGTTAGCTAGTTTTACGTAGTTAATTAGTTGGCTGACTAGCTAGCTAAGCACACGTGAGACAGGAAAGAAATGCATACAAAATTGGGGTTGGAAAACATGAAAGAAACATGTCACCTGGAAAGCATAGAAGTGAATCTGAAACCAATGAGGTAGGAGAGTTTGGTTTGGGTTTATTTAGATCAGAATTGATAACAGTGGTAGGCTCATGTGAACACAGCTTTGAACCTTTGAGTTAAATGGAATGCTGGGAATTTCTTGAGTAGCAGAATAACTGTTAGCTTCTCAAGAAAGACTCTGCTCTTTGGAATCTGTCAGCGACAAGGTAATTTGTGAGGTATAACGAAGACATTCATGCATTAGCATGAAAATAAATGGAACCAAAAAAGAACAGGTCTCTGGCCTTTGAATTTTATCATGGGATGGGAGTAATGCCTACATTATTAAACATGTGCTGGTCAGGGTCCAATGAAGACGGTCTTCCATTTTAGTGTTGTTCAGCAGTAAAACTGCATACTGTGATCTGTCAACCATATGATGCTATCACATTTTTATCTTTTATTTCTAAACTCCACTTTGATACTAGTATGTTGATATCTTGGTAAAGTGAACATGTTCATTCCAGGGCAAGCACTGGGTACAAAGATTTACATTTAAAACGTTTAAAACGTTCACAAGGCAAAATTTCAGTGAAAAGTGGACTCTTAACATCTGCAGTCCACTGTATCAAGTGAAAATATATGCCTTGGATACCTAAAGTGTTTTGCTTATTTTGTATAATATATTGATATTTTATTGTTTTCAGCAATACCCTTTCACCGTACATGAAGCAAGTATTTGTTCTCCTGTTTCACCGTTTGTCTTCATCAAGGACAACAAAGTTTGTGAAAGGCTTGATTATCTTCTTTTCCTTATATGCAGTCAAATATGGCGCTGGCAGTCTTGTAGGAATGATTGACAGTATCCAGCCAGAGTAAGTGACAGCTATGTAATTGCCTTATTCCTGTTCTTGTGATATCATTGAAATTTACATATATGCCATCAAAATAAAAATAAAGGGGGACAAACAGAGCTCCTTGTATTTTCTAGGTATGTGCAAGTCTTGAATGTGTTAGAGAAAATTATGGGAAAAATTATCAATCCAATTTGAACATTAATTTTTCATTTCTGATCACTGCGTTTGCTTTGGACATCAGTCATATCAGAAAGGATCAAGATCATATTTGCTCAGTTCAAGATGAGTTTTTCCCCTTTTAACAGTCACGAAAGTATGAATTGTCAGCATGAAATTGAATGGTGTTTTAACCCATTTTAAGTGTTTATCATGTTCAAAGCACAGGCTGCACCATGGGTCACTTTTACTCCCCACCATCCTACTATGTAAGAGTAGCAAGCGGGAGAGAAATATTTTTCAAGGTCCAACCATATGGTTGCCCAGAGTGTGACCAAAATTATGATACAAAAGCAGTGATTCACAAATTTATGATATCACAAGATGCTATTCTACTGCAAGTATCCCTCTCAACGGAAAAATGGCAGGTCATGTCAAGAAAAGATATATTAATTTGAAGGAGATCACTATATCAAAAAGTATCAGGCACCAGGGTTATGGTTCATATTTTAAGACTTGTGATTAAATGTGCAGAACAAACAAACAAATGTGACATGAGAAGAAAATACTACATCCCCCTCTGCCAAAGCCTGAAGGTGGAAACAACACAAACCAGAACTTGCCAGTTCTGTGTGAAAATTGTCATAGATTAAGAGACAATGGAATGTCAGTCAGATGGAACACAATTTAAGTACAGCTGAAGTGGTTGTGTACATATGGAATGAAGGAACAATAACAGAATAAAAGTCTTCACTTGGCAAGAAATTACCTTCATACTTCGAGGCATTGTCTCTGAAATGCCAGTGTATTTGATATAATATCCCATTATACAGTCTATGATATAGGTGCAAACTTTGCATTCATCTCACCCACATATGCCTGTTTTGTAAGGGGGGTGGGGTACTCCTCAGCAGTTGTGGAATTGGTTGGGCTACTCCCCTGCCTATACAGTGGTTTACTGTGTTGGTCCATCCATAGTTATCACTCTTCATAGTTAAGATGTCTCCATACTCGGTGAGGAGGTCTTCCACCTGTCAGGATTCAGTGTTACTCAGGTTTGGCCTGGCTGCTGCGTTCATTTTCTGCAACTTCGTGGTAGTATCTTGGACTTGTGGTCTTGGACCCCAACATTGGGTGGGGCCACTGGCTGACATTGTGCCAGTGGTATCCTTTTGGGTGCTGTTTGCTACAGGTAGGATTCAGGACCCTCACAGATACCTCCCAGCGGTCTTGGACCAGGATCCTAAATAGTGTCATGTGTATCAGTAACTAAACACGGGGTTCAGGTTGGTAATTGGATTTCTTAATAACCTGTAGGTCATAACTACAAATAATTATTACACTACTGCTGATTTACACATTTTAGAATCACTCGACACTAATCTTCTGAGTCTGTCTCCACTATGTTCACTATCTGTTTCCTGGCAACAGAGTTATAACACAGGAACTGTAAAAGTCACGCTAAACTACACACTCCCAATATCGACATACTACAGCACATGTAACATAATTCACAAAGTCTTCTAATTCTACTGGCCATACTGCTGTTCCCCTGGAACTTTGGAACTCAGGTCCAGTTAATTCCCATTTCAGTATTTTGTTATACCCTGTCAGCACAGACCACGCACAGAAAACAGCCCCTCTATTGTTGTATGGTGCAGAACACACAGAAAGCGTGTCATGTCAGACTGCGAGTTGTTTAGTTCATTAGCAATGCAGGGTTTGGCGCAGATAACATAGGAAACACAGCCTCATGTATTGTTCCATGCTGGACTGTGTTTACAGAGCTGTTTCCTGGCAATGTGTTGATCAAATCCTGTACAATATATAGAGTTCGGGAGTGTGGGCCTCCAGACACGGTTCTAGCAGGCCATTTTCTACTCCGAAGGTCTCTCCAGTTGAGCCGTCACCACCCCTTCACAATGTGCAGGTATTACCTGATCATTGGCCACTACCAGGCTGGAAGGATATGTCCCTGCTCCAGGGCTCCCTATCAATACTTCTTCTGCAATACAGCATTTGATGCCCAAAGTCCACAGATGCATCATCTTGTCACAGGATGTGCAGCCCCAAGATGAACTTGTTGGTGATATTGGCAACACATACCCAGATTTTCTGTGGATTCCGCCCCAGGGTCAGTGTCAGTGTGACCATAGATGAGGTTTGGATTGGTAGTCAGATTATTGAACTGTTAAGATTCTTGTGACTACGCTCTACAATTCACTATTGCACACATACTAGTGTCTACAGTCACTTCACTCTTTCAGCTTTCAGCTGTTGATGTTTCCCCTTTTCTGGGTTCCTGAACTGTCCCCGATCTTATTACCCGCTTCTGAGTGTAATTGCTAACTGGTCCTGCTTATATAACATCTCATCACAGACTGCCCAGAAAAGTCTCTTCCATTATTGCTCTATTCTGTTGTTGCTGTGGAAACATGCTTGTTTGTAGAGCCATTAGCAATGGCTAGCAAGGGGTCTGCATGCCACAATATTGTGGCACGTCTGCTCAAAGCCAGAATTGCGGAGCCAACAGTCATCACTAGATTATGGCTGTGTAACACACAGCAGTGAAGTGACTATGGGATGTGGTTTTTCCTATGCAGTCGATGCCAATAGCTACGTCATGCCACAATAACGTAGAAGAACCGTTAGGAGAGCTTTTTTCTGTGGGTTCTGTGCAGAGGAAATATAACGCGTGCCAGCTGTCATTAGCCAGAAGATTAGGAGGTTGATGTTTGATGACCTGCAAGGACATGAGCCCAGGAGCAGAGAATTATCTGCTGTTGGAAGACATTACCAAGCAGCCTAGTGAAGACTATAACTGAGAACCAGGCTTTGTGTAATAGTGATTTGTAAAGTGTAGTCACGAGGTGTGTGTTTAGGAGTTCATTAACTTTGATTACTAATCCAAAACTCATCTGTAGCCACTCAGTCACTTGACAATATTTATAGTGTTTTTATTTATTGACACAATACTCTTCACAGAGTATGAAGAAATGAGCAGTGGTCAGAATGAAAACCTCAAATGTTATAAAAGACAGAGCACTGTTTGTGCATCAGACACAAAATATGTGACTGTTGGGATAGCTCAGTCATTATAGCAACAGGCTACAGGCTGGTGGATGGGGTTCAGTTTTCAGCAGGACAAGATTTTTCTTGTCTCCATAACATCCACTCTCCTGTCCAATGAGTGCCAGGGGCGAGTTCCTTATGGATATAGCAATTAGGAAGTGAAGCTGACCCCACCTTCATTTAGTGCCGAGGTGTAGAGTGGTTAGGATGTATCCCCATTCCCCATTTGTCTTCATGGTGTGGTAATTAATTAAGCACAAGGATAACTTTATCATTTTTTTACAATGAATGTATGTAGACCACTTCAAATACATGCTGAGTGATGAATCATGTATAGAGGAACTGTAAACATTTATATGATATAAGGTTGGTTTGGTGGAGAATCTTTCTTGTAATTTCACAATTCCTTTATTTGCTAATAAATTAATAAGTGTCTTATGAACACATTAAAGCCTGTATCATCTGACTATAAATGGACAAAGAATTAAGTTCATTCTAAAATCCAGAATAGAGTAAATATATTCTGTTTTTTATTGCCAGGATGTTTGGGAGAGTCCTGGAGAAAGTAATTATCCCTGATGTTCAGAAGATTTCAGGTGGTGTGGAACGCAAAATAGCAGCAGTAGGGATCACAAGTCTTCTCTGTGATTCCAAGGAAATGATGGATGGTTCCTATTCTCATCTGTGGTAAACTTTGTTTAAAATGACTATCATGTCAGTTCTTTAGTATGTAGACTGTTACATCATTTGTATAGGTAGAATAAGTAATTTGTTTTGCTAATAAAAATATAACGCCACTCCTTTTCAACTTTGCTGTAGAATATGCCATTAGGAAGGTCCAGGGAAACCAGGTGGGACTGAAATTAAACGGGACACATCAGCTGTTGGCCTATGCCGATGATGTGAGTCTACTGGGTGATAATATAGCTACCATAAAGAAAAACACACAAACTTTAATTGACGCAAGTAAAGAGGTTGGTCTAGAAGTAAACACAGAGAAAACTAAGTATATGTTGCTGTCCCATCACCAAAATGCAGGGCAAAATCATGACATAAAGATAGGAAACAGATGTTTCGAAAATGTGGCACAGTTCAGATATTTGGGAACAACAATAACAGATCAAAACCTGATTCAGGAGGAAATTAAGAGGAGATTGAACTCAGGTAATGCTTGCTACCATTCAGTCCAGAACCTTTTGTCTTCGCCTCTGCTGTCCAAAAACATAAAAATTAGAATATACAAAACTATAATTTTGCCTGTGGTTCTGTATGGGTGTGAAACTTGGTCTCTGACATTGAGGGAGGAACATAGACTGAGGATGTTTGAGAACAGGGTGTTGAGGAGAATATTTGGACCGAAGATGGATGAAGTGACAGGAGGTTGGAGAAAACTGCACAGTGAGGAGCTTCATAACTTGTACTCTTCTCCAAGTATAATTAGAATGATCAAGTCAAGGTGGATGGGGTGGGCAGGCCATGTAGCACGAATGGGGGGGTATGAGGAATGCATATAGGATATTGGTGGGAAAGCCAGAAGGAAAGAGACCACTGGGCTGACCAAGGCATAGGTGGGTAGATAATATTAAATGGATCTTAGAGATATAGGATGGATTGGATTGATCTGGCTCAGGATAGGGACCAGTGGAGGGCTCTTGTGAACATGGTAATGAACCTTTGGGTTCCATAAAATGCTGAGAAATTCTTGAGTAGCTGCAGAATTTGTGGCTCCTCCAGAAGGGCTCAGCTCCATGAGTAAGTAAGTAAGTAAGTAATAAAAATATAAAGATATGTTAGAATAGCCGTATGGACACATTTCTGTTGGAAATTATATTTTAGATTGTCTGATGATACAAAATTGTCAAAACCTGAAGCTGGTAAATGCAGTGAAATTTCATTCGTGTAACAAAAATAAAATTATTGTCAATTTAAAGTGCTATTGAAAATATGTACATTTTCTTTTATGGTACATTTTGTATATCTTATGTCAGATATACTCTCATATTGACAGAGCATATTGTCTTCATGGCAGTAAAACTGAATGATAACTTGTTTTGCTACAGGGCATCACTTCTACAAGCCCTTATTGGGCTGTTTGAGTTGCCAGAGGATGAGTCATCATTACCAGATGACCACTACATTGAAGTTGAGGATACACCTGGGTACCAAGCAGCTTACTCTCAGCTAGCCTTTGCGAACAAGAAAGATCCTGATCCACTGCATGGTATATATCCCAATCTTGATTCTTAGATCATGATGAATTATTAAGGCATGATTAATTACAGAACCATTACAGCTTACTTCTGTATTTCTACATTTACAAGATGATCAGTATCTCCAGAACAGATGAATTACATAGTTATGATTATGTGGGAAGGAAAAAATCTGTTTGCATCAAAAACTGTTATTTGGCTGGTTTTTAATTCTTTCACATCTGTACTATTTTATATTCATTGTTCACCATTTGTACTTTCTTCCTTTCAAAATATTTTGTTTAAGCATCCTGTTGCATTAATATATACTCTTCAGTCCACAGTGCAACCTGTTTATTACCCATATATGGCCAAAACATGTAGTGGAAAGAGAGTTTCTTTTTTCAGTTTGCAAATGCATTGTATGTCTTATATTTATTAACATGTTGACACTGTTTTGATAGGTATCAGTGACCCAAGACTTCATCTAGCCCAGAGTCTCTACAGGTTGTCTGTTGCGTGTCCTGGCCGAGTGAGTCCACTTTTACGCACTGGTCTCTCAGATGCTAATCGTGCATACTTGAAAAACTATCTAGATGCAGCAGGTGTTCAACTTGTATGATCTACATTTCCACTGAACTGTAACAAAGAAAGACAGTGTGTGTTTGTGTGTGTAAATTATGTCTCTTTTTTTTAACATAACCTAATGCAGGAAATAAACTAGTAATAAAAATGCAAATTACTTTTTATTCTATTAAAATTCCTGTAAAATAAGGAGTGACATTTAGATTTTGGTCTTCTGGGTTATAATACAGTGTGTTCTAGGTGATTCTCCATCTTTCAGGGGAGACTGCTGCTCCCATTTTCAGCATAGAAGTTCCATCTACCAGAAAACTATGTCTTAATATCTTCATGTAACTCACTGTAGGCTGGTTCTGACCAGGTGTAAGTCCTACAGTAGACCTCCACCCTAGCAGCGTTTTTCTGACACCACTCTTTTGGCATTTAGGCTTCATGTCAAAGCATAATTCTAGTTTAATTATAATACACATCTTCATCTTTGACTTTCCACATCATTATGTACTCACCTCTAAGAAAATTAATATCATGTTTTTACTATATTTTGTGCCATTACATGGACTGCTGTCTGGGGTATTCACCACGTGATGAAAGTATAAATATGTAATAGCATTATATACAACATGCGTCCATTCATTCGTGATTATACACTCTGATCCTTTCACCGTCCTCTGAAAAATTTGTCATATCCTTATGGCCTTCGTGAAGGTTTTTGTGCGACATGAAATTAATTAAATTATATATAAGGTACATAAACGTAACATTCATCTTACCACACATTCTTCAACAATCTGAGAAATTCTTGTCATCATATAAAAAAGCAGGATTACAAATTTCATCATGCTGTTTGATACATTTACTGCTTCATGAAACAAATATAGTGTAGCGTGCCACCTAAAACCAAAATATCTGAGTCAGAGGGGGCTTCCATTGCTAGACAACAGCTCGGTAGTCACGTTCTTCCATTGTTGTCTGGGTGGAAATTAAAGATGTTCATGCGACAACGCATGTATAACAGAGGGTTACCACGGAAATGAAAACCAGTACAAGTGCAGTCCCTGCGGTAACAAATACACTAGCTATTGTTGCATCGAAAACGTGAAACAGAACCCTTGAACAAGGGACCGTCCAACTGTCAGAGACCAAGAGGACAGAAAATCAGTTGAGAAGTGCAGAAGTGAAGACAGAATAAAACAGCACACAGAAGATGAAAAGAGAATAGAAGAGAATTACAGAAGACCAGAGGTGCAAGATGCAGACAATAGTGAGGGACTTGGTATCCAGAAGGAGTTAAATGTAGTGTAGTTGCGAGAGTGATGTCAAATGAACCTGTTCATCAAATCTAGAATCCACAGTTACAGGTCATGGAACACCGAATACATGACAATATAAAAAAAAACATTTGCAATATTCAACTGGACCTCCCACAGTCTAGTTTAACGTCTACAATATTATATTTAAGCATCCTGTTGCACTCTACACGACAAATGATACCTTTACAGTGGGAAAACATGAACTAGCCGCTCCAGCACTTTGACATAGGGCGAGTAACCCTAAGAATTTTAAATTTAAAATTTAAAATTTAGAGAAAAAATTTTTAAAAGGTTTTAAAAACAACATAACTAAAGATTTTTAGAGTGCTACTACAAGAATATCAAATTTGATGTGCGCAACATAATCTACATACCAGACACATATCAACGATGTAGATGTTGATAATACGAAGAATGTGACATTGTGTTTTTAAATGTTAAATTTTAGACTGGGTTCAGTGTGGCAGCAACGTTAAGAGTATACACCTGATGATGGCCGATAGAGGCCGAAACATGTAGTGTAGAAAGAACAAGATCAAAGACATATAATATATATTGTTTGCACTTGGGACGGACTTTGTATCATTTGTAGTCTAACGTCATTTAACGACTGTGTGAAAGAAAAAAAAATCTTAATGACTGCCCTATTCAGAGCATCATTGAATGATTATATATGTAAACCATTTGTTGTTCCCCATGACGTTGAACTGTCTTCGTTCAGAACGACTTGCCACGTCACAAATTGAGTACACAGAAAGAACTGACAACAGTCTTCTTTACTTTCAGCAGACTATAATTTGACACCCTTAGGAGTTATTAAATATATGTGTAAAACCTTTTATAATGTCAATCTTGAAGTTCAACTTTCTACCATGAGACCAAGTAATAACAGAACGCGCTAAAATGTTAAGAACATGACAATATTCACATCCTTATTATTCAAATTCAATTATTTATTTATGACTTCTTTTCTTTTGTTTCTTTACTACGGAAGCAATGCTTCCCTTGCTTCCATGCACGGCACGCCACTGCCAACAATGCATTTGCTCTTTTGTCTGTATTTGTTGCCGCGGAAACTTATTTCAACACCGAAAAGATTTCTTACCCTTACTTGTGTTTTCATTGCCATGGAAACCTGTTTAACAAAACGTTTCCTAGCAATAAATTTCTCGACTCTTCTCTTATATACAAAAATTTCATATTTATAATTTTCATCTTGTCGTTTGACAGTCTGCAGCATGATGTACTTGGCATTTATGTAAATAAAGAATATATAGAAAATCTATCTCCAGCAATTGTCCCGCCATCTATGGCACTCACCGCGTGATAAAGGGAATAATATAATTTCACGATTTATGTATCTGACTATAGACGGGGTTTGGATTGGTGAATGGATATAATTACCACTTATATGCTCACGACTCATCACTGTACTTTACAGATCACTAACACATACAGGCTAGTGTGTCCTATTCCACTCTGCACTACCTTTTCCTGGAAACGGTTTTTAACACAGGAACTGTAAGTCTCACTGAATTACACACTCCAGATGTCACACATAAAATCTTATCTTCACAGATGCACTCTTGCAACTAACTGTTTTCTTCGCAAACTCCCATACAGAACTGAACTCTTAACTGACAACTACCTGGGTCAAAATCAGAGTCAGAGTTACCTTTAATGACTGGNCTGTACTTTACAGATCACTAACACCTACAGGCTAGTGTGTCCTTCTATTCCACTCTGCACTACCTTTTCCTGGAAACGGTTTTTAACACAGG
>NW_019721527.1:845593-868966 GCF_002891405.2 Cryptotermes secundus
AGGAACCGTAAGTCTCACTGAATTACACACTCCAGATGTCACACATAAAATCTTATCTTCACAGATGCACTCTTGCAACTAACTGTTTTCTTCGCAAACTCCCATACAGAACTGAACTCTTAACTGACAACTACCTGGGTCAAAATCAGAGTCAGAGTTACCTTTAATGACTGGCAGTTTACCGCCAGTCAGTTCGTCTTGGCGTCAGGCCCCTTGAGGATCACGACCAGAGATTTTTTTTTCCAACTGAACTCTTGCAGTTATAGTCCTTATGTAACATCCTCTCTGATGATAAGATGGGTTTGTCTCTTATGAATACATTTGACCTTTCATCAAGTGCATATTTCGCACATATAACATGTTATTGAAAATTTTTCCTTCTGCACTATACACAAGTCCTCTATCAGTACAGGCTTTACAGAGCAGATCATGCCTAACTTACACATCTTATGCTACAATGAAAACTTAGTCATTTGAATGGTGGTAAGCTTGACCACCATCAAGTTTAAGCCTCTTATATTTTCTGTGTCTGGCTTCACCTTGTCCTATACTGCAAACATATTCATTCTCATGAGTTTGTATGACTTCTGCCTGTTGCCAACACAATTCCGTTATATAATCGTATACATATGGAAAGTTGAAAGCTGTGTGCAAGTTGTGGACTTGTGTGCCACCCTGGAAAATTTCCAATGGTGCGCAAAACCTTATTTTGCATGCGCTGCAATTTTAGGAGGTGGGTGTCTGCCACTNCTTGACCACGCCAAGTTTTAAGCCTCTTATATTTTCTGTGTCTGGCTTCACCTTGTCCTATACTGCAAACATATTCATTCTCATGAGTTTGTATGACTTCTGCCTGTTGCCAACACAATTCCGTTATATAATCGTATACATATGGAAAGTTGAAAGCTGTGTGCAAGTTGTGGACTTGTGTGCCACCCTGGAAAATTTCCAATGGTGCGCAAAACCTTATTTTGCATGCGCTGCAATTTTAGGAGGTGGGTGTCTGCCACTAATTCGCAGGCGGGACAAGCGTGAGTCATTACTAATCTGATCAGTGCCTTATAGAGGGTTAGTTTAATATTTGCATTTAAACGCTCACTTTTGAATAGAGAGTAGATTCTAATCTTTGTTAATCATGTAAAATACCTGGGTCCCAAGTCCAAGTCACTTTGTGACTGACGGTCAGTCAGTCTGTCTGTCTTGGTGTTGAGCCCCGGCAGGGGCTTATGATCAGATATTCTTTTCCTTATATGAAAGTTACTGTCCTGTCCACTTGGGGCACCCTCTCTGACGAGAGGTCAGGTGTGTCATTTGTCAGTCATAGACCATTTTAGTAAGTCCATTGTCAGTATTTACATATATTTACAAATTTAATCTTAATTCCTATTTCTATATACAATATATACAAGGCCTCTGTCAATCCAGGCTCAGTACAGCAGATTATGCCCTATTTCTAGTAGTATTCGCTACCACGGCAGTCTAGTCACTTGAACGGCCGTATGCCTGACCGCCGCCAAGTTTAAGCCTCTTATACTTTCTGTGCCAGGCTTTGCCTTGTCCAATGTTGCAAACATTCTCATTTTCATGATTTTGTATGACTTCTGCCAGTTTCTTGCATAATTTTTTTATGTAGTCATAGAGGTACAGGATTTTGAATGCCATGT
Source organism: Cryptotermes secundus (assembly GCF_002891405.2). NCBI lineage: Eukaryota > Metazoa > Arthropoda > Insecta > Blattodea > Kalotermitidae > Cryptotermes > Cryptotermes secundus. The sequence goes on from NW_019721527.1 coordinate 847,258, forward strand.
GCAAATCGCGGACCGGTGTGTGCCTTGGAAAATTGCCAATGGTGCGGAGAACCTTGTTTTGCAGGCGCTGCAATTTCACTAGATGAGTGTCTGCTGCAAACTCCCAGGTGGGACTAGCATAAGTCATTATGGATCTAATAAGAGCTTTGTACAAGACTCAGGCAGTCGACGACCACAAGAGAAGTAGACCCGTTGAGTGTTATCTTCATTAATTTTAATATTCCAGCATTCACAGCAGGTCTCCATTGAGCTGAGACCACGCTGAAGTTTTTCTAACAATAAAACCCTCCTTGCAAAGAGGGCCATTCTTATACTGTTGCATGCGTGTGTTGTGAGCTTTACCTAGCAATGTAGCTGTACCCCACAATAGACCACTGTAGGTCGCAGTGCAAGGGCCGAGAAGGCCTACCCCTCATACATACATTCATTCATTCATTCATACCCCACAATCTGAAAAACCTATACATAACATTTTTCGTGCCTCTCATTTTTCTACAGCATGAACTACTCAATGCGCCTTTACATACATAATTTATAAATATCTTATATGTAATATGCTGGCCGACAATCGCTCTCTGTGTCCTGATCTAGTTATCGCGTCATGAAATTGGTGTACAAAAGCATTTACAATTTTCCTCTTGATGTACGTTGTTCTATCTTGACTCAATAACGCCATAAGTAAATAAGACTTATTATGAGGATTATGAGTATGTAAGAATGACGTTGATTAGGATTAGATGACCCCGTGGCGCTTCTCTGACATTAAAGTTTTGGCATTTAGGCTTCATGTCAAACACAGTTTTAGTACTATTATGATATACATCTTAAATACAAGCTATGTATTTGGCTCTGACAAAGTTAGTGGTCTGTGGCCAAATGAGTCCTGTTGTGTGGTTTAAGTTCACGGGTGTCTTTTTGTTTAATTAGTCTCCGGTTATATTCTGCATTTTTTATAATATTTCTTGGCGTTTAGTGATGGTAATCAAATTGTCAGCAACACAATTCTTCACTTATACCTTCCGTTCAGGAAATTTAAGTAATAAACTAATAAACCCTTGAAATCCTCGAAACCAAGAAGTCGATTTCCGTAATCGAAGGTAAATATGCTCATTATATTCTTTATTATGAATAACATTAATTATAAAATATACAGCCATAGAAATGAATAAAAATAAGCTATTTTAAATGTGATGTAACCATTTTTGTAAGAATATGCATTCGCCGTCATGCATGTTATGTTCATATAACCTTGCATTTGGGTTCGAGGGTTATTCCGAACCATTTTGGTGTAAAGAAAGTGGACACTTGTGTGGAGGTAGATATGTTACGACTTAATATGTATTTTCTGCGTTGTTCATGTGTAACAGTTTGTAGTAGACTTAAATATGCTGTTTTAGTGCGTAATGTTTAATGTATTGACACGTATCTGTCTGTCGTGCATGCTATGTGTAGCAACAATTTAGTACTGCTGGTGGGCTTAGTTTTTTATAGAATTGCTAATATAAACGAATCATTTTCACATTAAGGTCTTTCCACTCAGATATTTTTCGTTGATCTTAGCAGAGGAATATGAAGTAAGGCGAGTCTTTCTTAATTCTGCAGTTTATTACCATGAACCAAATTGCGCCCATTGGTCGGTTTACTTCGAACACGGGCCGAAGTTTGGACATGAATTTGCTGTGAAGTCGTATTCCATAATACCATTGATACTAATTCTGAAACTGCTGTTAATATTGTTATTGGTGAATTTTGAATTTGGCAAAACTTGCGGTAACAACCAGAGACCTATGAAGGTCCTTACTGCTTGTGATACTGTAGCTGTCCAGTTTATGTGATCGTCAATTGATGTTTTGTGTATGGTTAGGGTTCTGTGAAATTCCTCACTTTCTTCTCACAATTTTAGATTCCCCCCCTGAGACTCGCAGCAAGTGGCTTGGGTCAAGCTTGAAGCCAGCTGCCCATCCGTAAATCAGTCAAGTTAATGCGTAACACAAGGCCGAGTTCTTTAGAAATTCTGAACTTGACAGGGGAAGTCATAATTTTAGCAGCGTCGTTTCCTGCTACCCCAAAATCTCAGTTTGACAGCCACGCAGCAGGTGGCAAAGTTCACCCCTAAACTGTACACTAGTGGATATTCGCTTTTCTAATTGGAGGTGAAAGATAAGCAACCTCCCAGCCTGCCCGGTCCAGCCAATCATCATCTGAAGTGGGAGGTCCTTTGCCCGAATTTTGGGTAACCAGGGCAAATATTTACCATTCAGAAGGTGCTTGGCAAAGAGGACTCTGAAATTTACATTTACCGGGGGTACGCGTGATCCCCGTAAACACCCCCTGTGGTGACTATTAACGTGTGTCTTAGTAAACAGTAAGGAAGCCTACATCCACAAATCTGTGAAGTGTGTCACTACGGTGCAGTTACCAGTTAAATAGTGCAGATTGAATAAAGACTTCAAACAGTTAATTGGTGTTGAGTGTGACTTTCCTACGCCTAATGCCCCACCAATCACCTAAGTCGTGGCCAGTCAACACGGCCCGAGAGGAGTTGGATTTCTCTATCGGAGCTAGTAGAACCAAAGAACGGTTACAATACTACTGCTAGTTAGTATATAACTGATATTTTTCTACAGTTTGTGTTAGGTTAGTTCATATAGAGTTAATATTTATTTTCTTTCATATCTGTGCTGTGAATGGTTTAAGCTGCTTGATTTGGGTGTGTTGGCTTATCAAAAATGCTCGTGACAGTTACTCTGCATTCTGTGCATGTAATCAAGTGAAACAGTTTACAAATACCCTCTTGTAAATATATTAACTTGCAGCAATATATTATGACATTTTAATTTTTACTTGATTTTGTTGGGCCAGGTTAACATCCTGTTAGGATGTTTGTAGTTTTGCATCCTTTGTTGTTGCTGTATTACATACTTTAGATACTTTAAAATACCTTTCTGTAGTTTTGCATCCTTTGCTGCTACTGCATTTCATACTTTAAATACTTTAAAATACTTTGTTGTTTTTATTTGTACATAAGAATTATTGAAGTGCAACTTTATTATTTAGGCAGTATGGCTAGTCGACTGTTGTTTTCGTCACTGAGGCAAGTGCAGAAACTTCAGAAGGCTTGTATCCATGGCCGTAGCCGGATTGGAAATCGTGAAGTTGTTGGATTTGGGTACAATGGCCAGTATTCCTACCAAGACAGAGTTGATTTCCCAATGCCTGCAATTCGCTTCAAAGAAAGCACTCCAGACATTGTAGTAAGTACAACGATGTTAAATTATTGAGGATTAAGAACCAGCTGTTATTAGTGCAACTTAAATGTCCTGTATAATGACAAAATCACAATTAGTTTATATATACACATTTTTAAAATATGTGGCAAATTAAATTGCTTTTTTATTGTTGTGTAATATGAGAAAGATCAATCATGGTGGCTTGGTCTAAGGCATGAACTGTCTTTAAATGCTCAAACACTGGGGTGATGGGTTTGAATCCCGCTCGAGGCATGGATGTCTGTGTGTGTTTATTATGTGTTTTGTGTGTGTAGGTAGTGGCCTTGTGACTGGTTTATCCCCATCCAAGGAGACCTACTGACTGTATAGGATTATGAAACTGAAATGTTGTCAGGGCCCAACAAAGAGCTAAATGATGAATGAATGAATGAATATAAAAATAGTCATCAGTTGCATGGGATATGTACCTGAAAAACATCACTGTTGACAAAACGAAGGCCCTGAGGGAACATGGAGGTGTATGTCGATGTGCAACAGAGAGAGAGAGACAGCCATGTCTGTGGTTAACATTTCTCAAAACCTAAGTTACACAAATCTTTATTATACAAATGGAAATATCAAATCATCTTCATTGTAGTCCTTTAGCTCCCACTGGAGCACAGCATTAACAAATTGTCGCAATCTCACACAGTTCTTGCTGAGTTGTTTAATTTCTCACAATGTCTTCCCGACAGTCGAGGCTTCCTCTCGTATTGTTCTCCACCAGTTCCTCTTCGGCCTTCCTCTTTTCCTTTGTCCATGTGGGTTCCACTCCAAAGCCTCCTCCTCAATTGCATTTTCTTTTCGAAGAGTATGGCCAGTCCAGTTCCATTTACATCTGGTTATCTGCTCAGTTATTTGTATTTAATTTGTCTGTTACCGTGGTTCATCGTTCATTGTTATAACTGGCCATCTTACCTTTACTATTCTATGGAGGTATAGATTTACAGAACTTCGTAATTATCTACATACTTCCTGGGTGACTCGGCATGTCTCACATCCATATAATAAAACTGATTTCACATTAGAGTTGAAAATTATTAGTTTTGTTCTTAATGAAATATCACTTGATTTCCAGATTCTCTGTAGTTGATTAAAAGCCCAATTTGCTTCAGATATTTTATTTCTTACATCTTCCATATCACCATCCTCCTTTATAACTATACTACCAAGAAAAGGGAATTTATCAACATTTCCTTATTTCTCTTCTGTCTAGAGTAGAAGTAGTTTTTTTTTGTTATTTATGTGCTTTGCTTTTGTTTTTGCTTGATTAACCTTTATTCCAAACTTCCTAGCTTCTCTGTTTAAATCAACCAATTTTTCTGTCATATCTTTAAAATTGTGTACTAAAAGACGTATATTGTTTGCAGAATCCAAGCCCTCTAGTTTACATGTGAGATCCCATTGTATTCTTCTTTGTTTGTGTTCTGTGGTACTTCTCATTACTGAATCCATCATGACAAGAAAAATGGTTGGTGAGAGAATACAACCTTGTTTGACACATGTACTCGTCTCCATAAGTGAACTAAGTTTCCCATTGGGTGTAACCTGGCAAGTACAATATTTGTATGATTCTTGTATGAGTTTTAGTATTGCTTTTAAAGCCTGTTTATTCTCTTCTTAGTTTTCGTTCTATTCCATTTTTTATTCTTTCATGTAAAAGTAAAGTAAAGTAAAGCTATCCCTGTACCAGGCCATGAAGGCCCATAGGGTTGTGAGATGTTGAGGGTCCCACATTATCTAGACAGTCTGCTCAGAGATGGCGGTAAGGTTGTCAGCCCTACATGCCTGCCACGCTTTACTCCCCAGGAAAATTATTTAATTAATTCCTGGTACTCATTTCTGTTAGAGGCTGAGTAAACCCCAGGGCATAGTGCGGCTGGAAGGATTAGGTCAACTGAAAAAATCCAATGACCTCATCGGGACTTGAACCCGTGACCTTCCGGCTTGTAGCATAGCCCCGCAGAAAAAATATTTTACTGATCACTGGAAGAAGGAAGTGTAATACCTTTCAATTTTGAACAGTAAAGAATATTTCCTTTATGTGGTAATTTGAACAGAAAGTCTTTTCTCCAGTCTTCAAGAATTTTTCCTGTTTCAATATTTTTTTTCAAACAAATTGCAGAGTATATTTGCTGTTAAATCCATATCCTCCTCTAACATTTCGAGTGGTATATTGACTAAATCTGGGGCCTTACCAATTTTTGTGTTTTTGAGAGCTTTTTTAATTCCATCTCTATTTTGTGGTCTATCCTTTGCTTCTTTCTTTCTTTCTTTCTTTCTTTCTTTCTTTCTTTGCCCCATCACACCTGTCTGTTGGTGATGACGATGGGGTTGATGTAGGTATCGCTTCTGTTACCGTTGGATTTAAAATTCTGTAAAATACTCTTGCCATCTTCTCATTTGATCATCTTCGTTTGTAAGAAGAGCCCCATGTTTGTTTTTTATAGGTTGCATAACCTAATATTTTCTTTTACACAATTTTCTTGTAATGTATAATTCCTTTATATCTCCTCCCCTTACACCTTCATCTGCTTTATTTGCTTGTTCATTCACCCATTTTCCTTTATCCCTTATGGTGTTCTTTTTAACTTCAGTGTCAGCTACCCAATATTCTTCTTGTAATTTAAGCTCTTTCCTTCTTGTTTTGGAACTGTTTAACATCATTTTTATATTTTTTCCATTTTTGAATTTTCATCCATGTTTCTTCTGACATCCAGTCCTTTTATTTTGTTTCTTTAAAACATATATTTTCAGCAATTCCCACATAAATGCCTTCAATTTTACACCATGTTTCTTCAATATCTTTATCATCTGCTTGGTTAAAAGCTTCAAATCAATTTCTTAATTGAATTTTATATTATTGTTTAAGGTGTGCATTTTCCAATTTCTTTACGTCTAGTCTGTTCCTCATAACAGTATGTTTTTTCTTGTTGGCAGTAATTTTCATTCAAAAGGGTATTACAACTAGTTGATGGTCAGTACCAATATCTTCTCCTTTTTTGTGTGAAGATCTAGAAGGGATCTACTGAAAGACCAATTTCTTGCAATATGATCTTTTTAATTTTAAGTTATAAGGTCAGGAGAACCCAAGTATTTTATGTATTTCTTTATGTATAAAAGTTCCTCCAATAGTAAGTTCATGACTGGCACAGAAATCTATGAACATTTCGCCATTTTCATTTGTATCATTTGTTCCATGTCTTCCCATTACATGTTACAGTCCTTCATTTTCAGTTCCAACTTTGGTATTTAAATCTCCCATCACAATTTTTATGTTTCTCTTATTACTGAAGAAAGATGCCCTAAAGTGGTAATTTAGAAGCCAGAAATTAGTTTTGGATGCCATTACAGCCCTGCCCTTAACAAGTATCGTTATCCTGTTACAGAATCTATTGATTTTTTTTGTGCAAATTTAAAACTGTAGTTACATAAAACTGATAGGATACAAATGGATAAATTTGTCAGATCAAAACAGCTGTTGACATGATCACCAACAGGTAAAAAAATGAACCCATTCTAATTTATGTATACAGTAACAGCCATCAATTTAATGTAACTGAAAATTTATGTTAGTTTGGTGAAAACTTTGTGATCTCTCTTTTTTTCAAGCAGGCTGTTTGTTTTTCGGTGTTGTCAGTGTGTAAACTGTTCACCTCATTAGTGGTATACAGCCTGGGATATTGACCCGTAACTTGCCATTCTACTTTATTTAATCTGTAGCTTTACCATCAGCATATGTCAGTATACTTTACAGCCTGACATACATAAAGTTTTAAGTAATGGACTTTTTATGATAAATTTTCTTTAGGTGTGAATTGGTCTTCAAGATTGACATGCCTTCAAACCAACACATTCACACACAAAGTATTAGATTCTCAGTAGCTAGTAGGTGGAGTGGTCAGTGCTGCATAATGGGTATAGCTTAATGTCTCTAGGCAGTAGTGCCATGAAAGTACTTCACTTATTTCAACTCTGTCTGTAAGGCATGCATACATTTTTATGTTATGTTGATAAGAGTGTAAGTATGCGTGGTGTGATCAGGTAGTTTGATACTGGCTGTGATATTAGATTACTGCAGTTAAGACAAAAACTCTTGTAGCAGTTGAAGGTACAGTAGGATCTGCTGAGTCATTTGCCATCCATTTTCAAGTTGTTGCTTGCATGATTAATAGTATCACCTTTTGAATTGTGGTTGTATGTTGTGCCCTCTGTGACACGCATTTCATCACAAAATGACAAATTTTTACGTCAAATTCAGCATCATACTAGGCAAAACTGATACAGAAGCCAGCAAGATGTTAAAACTTGCTTTCAGAGAGAAAATTGTGAGCAGAACTCAAACATCAGATTGGTTTACCAAGTTTAGAAGTGGAGTGACATCAGTTAACAAAGACGTCCATCCTTGATCAAAACAGGTGAAAATGTCATATGAATCAAGCATCTTGATGAAAGCAGATGTGTCGCCTGCTGTGGCTTGGTGGATGAGGTGAGAATTTCATGTGAAACATGCCAAAGAATTTTTACACGACGTGTGACAGATTGCTGCAAAATTTGTTCTTTATCTGGTGAATGATGAGAAAAAGCAGAGTCATGTCAGGACCTTTACAAGGAACTTAGAGAAACCACAGTCCCTTTCAGAGGTTACCACAATGTAAGAAGAATCATGGGCTGTTATTTGCTGAATTCAAAACACCTGACTTCTGCAGATGCTTGCAGCAGTGGCACAGTTATTTTACTGACTGTATCAGGTAACTGGGGAAGTACTTCAAAGGAGATTAGCATGGAACAGAAGATAATTGTAGTTGTCAGAAAGGAAAAAAGTGGTCTGTAAATTATTTGTCAACATTGCATGAACATCAGAATTGTTACTGTGTAGTAACAGGTCCACATTGGCACACTGGTTTTATAACTGATGGCCTCATGTATCAGACACCAATGTTACAACCATCCACTTTGGAACAACTGGTCTTATTGTCATACTGAATGCTCCAGTGTATGTGGTGCCAGATTGTTGAGGATAGAACATTTAAATTTAGTAGGGCAGTCCGCAGGTTGTAAGTAATTTAGGGATGGGAACCTCTAGATGGTATAGGTGAGAAGGATTGGGACAGATGGATTTGGAGGTAATGATGTCAGTCATTAAAGTGTTTTATTTTAAGACAGCCCATGAATGCTATATCAGTCATTTTATTACTTGCTGTACAATGATCACGTGTGTGTGCATTGTCACTGATGAATGAATGAACAAGGGGTGGATGAGACTGGCCCTAACACTGTAACTGACTTTCATCTGTTTTACGTTCCCTTCAAGTTAGCCCACTGATAGTTCCATATAGTTCTCTTTGCAGAAATGTTCTGCTTGCTGTCTGTGTTGGTTTCTTACATGGCTTGCTCTCTGATGCAGAGATAGGAGCGACATGTTCCTCTGAATCATTGGTTGACTTTCAGTGGAGACTACACAGTGTTTTTATCCTCTTCATCAGGTAGCTTGGTAGTTGCTTGTTTTCCCATGAGTTTTCATAAGTTTGGTACTGCCTGGTATATCTGTGATCCCCTGACAGTACCTTCTCCATGAGGACCTTTTGGCTTTCCTAATTTATTTGTTATAGCAGATGAGGGTCTTCTTATAGGCATTGCAGTCTCTTGCCTTTGCCTTGCTGAAATGGTGGCCTTCGCCCAACAAATCTGGTGATAGGACAAGAAAATGGCTTCTTGCAACTGGTCACCAGCCAGATCTCTCATCAAGTGAATATTTCATGATACACTCTCAGGACTTACCTTCAGGACCTCTTACACGATTTTCCCAATTTTTTTGTTTTGGGTCTCTAATAGTAACTATAGTTGTTGCTGTGTTACCTGTTTGGAAGCGTATATACCTGTTATCTGATAGGAAGACTCATTAGATACCTGCCAGTCACCACCTTTTTATTTCATTTGTGCCTAGTGTCCTTCCAGTTGTGGCATACAAAGGTAGGTTCATCACCTAGGTAAATAATGAGGGTTGAAGTTGCTAGATATTGCCTCAATTTTTCAGCTCTTAAGTTAGTGCCATTGCTGTCCTACATCATGTAGTGGGTATTTGCATCACATTCAGTGATGAGTTACTTATACTCGTGCTGTTCTTATGAGCTTATGAAACCTCTCCTTTGGCTCCCATTAATTCAGGGTTTCTGAGTGAGTGCTCCTGTCTACCATTCCCTCAGTAAGCTGCCCACCCAGAAATGGTGTAGCTGCTTTATTTTGGTGTAAGTTAATTTGAATGAATTTCGTGTTTCCCCCTTCTATAACCACCTTCCTACTCATCTGCCAAGTCTCATTGATTTGGATCTCACCCTTCTTTCCAAGCAAACTGGATAATCTCCAAGGACATTCTCCACTAAGACATGTTTTATGGCTGGGGAGAATCCCCCTGCTACATCAAATCATGGGAATTATGGGCTTCACAAGGTCTACAACTCTTTTATTGACCGTCACAACACAACAAACAGAAAAAATCAAGGTTAGCGCCCAGCTATGGTTTCACTACATGTTTCAGCCACTAACGGCCATCATCAGGCAAACACATATTAACAAACGTATACCATTGAACTGCTGTACACTAAATTGGATACAATGTTATTAATAATTTAAAATACTTTGCATAAAAATACAATAAGTCAGATTATATAAAGACTAAAAGTTATTGTATAAAACAAGATAAAACTTAATTGATGTTATACAACATATAATCAGTCGTTGATTTTTTACTTTTCATATATTTCCATGGACCAATTGGAAGTTCGATATTTCTTTTATATAAGAATGTATAGGAGGCCCATGATGTTGCAAATTAATTAATGTATAGTCAGTGCCTCATCTTACAAAGAATTTTCCGTACTGTATGGAAAGTAAACAATGACTCTTGTATAATTGGTGCCTCATCTTACGAAGAATTGTCCGTACTGTATTGACAATTCTTTGTAAGATGAGGCACTGACTATACATTAATTAATTTGCAACATCATGGGCCTCCTGTACATTCTTATATAAAAGAAATATTGAACTTCCAATTGGTCCATGGAAATATATGAAAAGTAAAAAATCAACGACTGATTATATGTTGTATAACATCAATTAAGTTTTATCTTGTTTTATACAATAACTTTTAGTCTTTATATAATCTGACTTATTGTATTTTTATGCAAAGTATTTTAAATTATTAATAACATTGTATCCAATTTAGTGTACAGCAGTTCAATGGTATACGTTTGTTAATATGTGTTTGCCTGATGATGGCTGTTAGTGGCTGAAACATGTAGCAAAACCATAGCTGGGTGCTAACCTTGATTGTTTCTGTTTGTTGTGTTGTGACAGTCAATAAAATAGTTGTATATTGTAACAACAGGATGCTTGAAATGAAAATTCGCAAGGTCTGTCACCTCTCTTCCCTAAGCACTTGCTTTGAGATCAGTCAGGACTCTTAGCGGTTCTCATATGAGTCCAGTAGACATCTGAAGGCAGGCAGTCTGATGACTTTCACAGAGTCGTCAGCGTCTGACACCACCATTTGATTGTCAGTGCCATTAATAAGCTGCTAACTAGATGGTTGGTGGACACATAGCAAGATTCCTGCCTTCAGCCTGAAGGACCTCAGGGTGTGACAGTTCCCCTACAGGAACTGCACACACTTCATGATGCCTTACACTTTGTTTTAGAGGGACCGTTACCCTGTTTCCCATCCTTTCAAATGGTACTTCTCATCATAGTGTGAATGCCAGATGTGTCTTCTAATGGGGTTCCATCAGTGGAGCACAAAGTATACAGATTAGAAATGGTGACTGTTTAATTTCCTTACCAATTGACTGATGGAATAGCAGCTTGCTTCGTAACTAAATAACTTCTCCATTTTGACTCCCTTCTTTCTGCCTAATTTCTGATCAGCTTTCTGATGACTGGATGCAAAATGAAGTACATGCTTTCTTATTTTTAGCTGAGTGCCAACTAATACTAAAGTTCCTCTCACTGACTTCAGCTGGACTGCCAGCTGACTCCCCAGTACCATTCAGCTGACTTCCACTGCCAGTTGATTTATTTCACCATAAGCAAGGCATATAAGGATTTAGAGATTCCCCCCTCTGTGACCCCTTCTGTGGTCAGAGTTTCTGGCTACAGATCCAGAGGTCCCGGGTTCTGTCCCCGGTGCTACCAGATTTTCTGAGAAGTAGTAGGTCTGGAACAGGGTTCATTCAGCCATGTGAGGATAATTGAGGAGCTATTTCAAGGAAAGAGGTTCTGGTCTAGAAAACCGAGATTAATGGCCTTTGGGGTCTTTTTTATTCTAGAAAATAGTATTGTAAATACAAGAAAGGCCTAGGCATTGCCCATCCAGCCTTCTGTAGCACATTCTTATAAATATCTTATTCTATAATAGCAGTTACCCAGTGATTCTTAATATAGATCTTAACTTAAATCTGAGAGTACTGTTAATAATCAGTACAATTACTTCTTTGACTTTTCTTACATATCTATTTTATATAAATATAGGAATGTTTTTTATGAAGTAACAGACGCCTTGCAGAAATCTTTTTTCTTCTATCCTTAAGACCTCTGTTACTGACTTTGGGTATTCCTTTTGCTGTTCTCAGACAAAATGTCCATCATTGTTGCCCGTTGGTCATAGTACTGTTTGCAGTCCCAGAAGATATGTAGTTCTATCCAAAAGTTCCCGAAATATATTAATAAAAACTATTACGTCTTACCTGGATCTTATTCTCCACCATCACCTTCAAAGTAGTCCCCTTGGGAGTGCATACACCGATCCCAGCGTTTCTGCCACTTTTGAACTGCATCCTGGAAGTCTTTCTTTGTTAGGGTGTTCAGTCCTCTCCCTGGGTTGTCAGCTAAAGCTGGTAATTCTTCCAGCAGCTGGATCATTGCTTGATGTGTAACACCTGGACACATAGTTCCTTCCCAGCTGTTTGAATGTACTAAAAATTGGGATTTCTTTTGCTTCTGCTAGCATTACATTGGTTGGGGTGGTACTCCTGTAGCCCAGTGCTCCACATATTGTCCTGTACTATATCTTCTCTAGCTTTTGTGCTTGTTTCTTCATAAGTTTATGGAATAAAAATGCTCCATATTCCATCCTCGACCTTATAAGTGCCTTATAGAGTCTCATTAAGATTATGGGGTCCGCTCCCCACCAAGTGTGCTTCACACAGTTCATGATTTTCATCAGGTTTTCACATTTCCTAACTATTGCATTTATTTCGTCCTCCCATTCTAGATTAGTTTTTAAGTGCAGACCTAAAATTTTAATTGGTTTGACCGAAGAAATCTTTTCCCCTTGTACCGTGATCTCCCACTCTCCATCAGGTGTCCCTTTTTTATCAAAGATACAGAGTAGACATTTTTTGGTGCTATTTCCAAGCCACTTTCCTTTAAATAAAGTTCAGTGCTAAGTATGCTCTTTTCCACTTCTGAGACGCCAATTCTGCTACAACTGTTAACTGAATAAACTACCACATCGTCTGCGTATTCCAGGATTTTGCAGTTCTGCTTGATTTTGGATTTCAGTTCTGCCATATAAAGTAAATATAAGGCTGGACTCAGAAGAATACCTTGCGGTAAGCCTTTGTATGTCCATTCTTTTAGAATGATCCCTCCATAGTTTGCCTCTAGTTCCCTCGTTGAGACCAGGTTAAAGATGAAAGCTAACAGGTTTCCTGAGAAGCCTACTGCCTTGAGTCTATCCATCAAAGTGACACAGTGGACCCTTGACCTTGGGGATCGGTTGCACTGACCACGCAACACCCTCTATCCGCTAAAGTTGGCACAAACTTCGCTGACCAGCGGACTACAGGCCACAGAGTTTATTTTATTGCCTTTAATGATGTTGTGTACTTACGGATTAGAAGGGGGGGGGGCATACCTAGGTGTAGAAATTGTGTTAGTGCACAAATTAAAACAAGTGCATAATGTGATTGGTTGAGATGAAAGAATGCCCAGAATGTTCTAGATGCTTTAGCATCACTCCTTTCATAAGATCCAGATTGTTTGGAAAGCTATGTAGCTGACATTGAAGGCTGAGGTCACCCAGGAACTTACTAGAAGCTTCCCAGCAGGTGGAGCCTATAAGAAGTTGTCACAAAAGTCCTGTCCAGTCCAGTGCAGGGCAAACAAGTGAGTTGAATTAGTGAGTCAGTCAGTTTTTGTCAGCTCAGGGCAATGCCATGCAGTACAGTGAATTTGAAAAAGAAGTGAAAGCAGTGAGTCATCAGTGGTGTTGCTGTTAAGTACTGAGTGATCAGAGAACTGACCTCAAGAGCTTTCGTGGTTATGGATGATGGGCAGTAATTGCTTCAGATATTGATAAATGTTACAATAGGTAAGGCTGGTGGCATCACTGGGAAATTAATTAATTTTGTCATTCACTCACTCATGGAGCTGAGCCCTTCTGGAGGAGCTGCCAATTCTGCAGCTACTCAAGAATTTCTCAGCATTTTATGGAACCCGAAGGTTCATCACCGTGTTCACAAGAGCCCTCCACTGGTCCCTATCCTGAGCCAGATCTGTCCAATCCATACCATCCCATCTTATCTCTCTAAGATCCATTCTAATGTTGTCCACCCACCTACGCCTTGGTCTTCCCTGTGGTCTCTTTCCTTCTGGCTCTCCCACCAATATCCTATACGCATTCCTCGTCTCCCCCATTCGTGCTACATGACCTGCCCACCTCATCCTCCTTGACTTGATCATTCTAATTATACTTCGAGAAGAGTACAAGTTATGAAATTTTGTCATTAGTAAGTTATAATATTGATCATCATAATACAAAAGAGCTTTGCGAGTATATCCAGACAACAGGATGCACATTGAGTGCCATACCAGTTTACCTTCAAACCATTGCATTTAGATGTGGAATCTCTCTCTCCTTCCCTCTCCCTCTTTCCCCTTCCCTTCTCTCAAAAGCACACTAGTGGAAGGATCTTGTAGACAGTTTAGTAATACTGAGACATTCCATATATCCAGCATTATAAGAGTATCCACTCCTACAGTATTTTCACTTCACAAGGAGAAAAATTTGCCATCAGAATGTCCTCGTTGCAGTCTTATTGTGTCAGACTCTCAGATGAGTCTTATCTTTCCTGAACTTAGGAATGCAGTTGTACAATATTTCCTCATCCATTTCTGGGAACCCAAATATTTTCTGGTGTGTACTGATGGAACTAAGTGCAAAATTTGCAGATAACATGTATCTACTACACGTGATGTCAACTTTATATCCTTTAAGAGTTACTAATGGTACTCTGTGACATGCATAGTGCAAGGATGAACTGATAAACCTTATACAGTAATGTCATGAATATTTCCTTACATATTCTGGTAACAAAAATTGGAGGATCTTGTGGTTAGCATGTGCTTTTCCCTTTAGCAGTCTGAGCATAGTGGATGCACATTATAGTGTTCATCTCAGTGAAGAGTGGTTTGTTTGAAATTCCAGGCTCTTCGAGAAAAAGAGAAGGGAGACTGGCGAAAATTGACCTTGGAGGAGAAGAAAGCCCTCTACCGTGCCAGTTTTTGTTTGACATTTTCTGAGATTAATGCTCCAACTGGTGAATGGAAATCTATCGTTGGACTGGCATGTGTATTTATGTCCATTGGGATTTGGATTGTCATCTTGGAGAAACTCTTTGGTGAGAGAGCAGTTATTTTATTGAATTTTATTAAGTTTTGAAGCATTAATCATTATTATGATAGATTACTTGGTTTTGGAATTAAGAAATTCAATTCTTGTCTTAGAAATGAACTTTAATTTGTAGCTGTTCTGTTTTGTGTCTTTATTATCCTCACACTTTGCTGGCTGTTACAGATGTATTTTCAGATCATTCACTTACTTATAGAATATAAAATCTTTGACCTAAAATATGTAGTTATTACATTTTACTTCCTGCAGTAAATCTTTAGGCAATAGCAATGGCACTGAACAGTATTGTATGTTGGTTAGTGTTCCTCCATTGTATTTGGAGCTCCCTAGTTCAAACAGAAGCTGGGAAACAAACAGCCCTGACATTTTTAATGGATTTCCTGGCACTTGAGAGGAAGAGTACGTTAAAAATTGCAATAACCCTTCCCAGCATGAGAGGACAGTATCTTAAAAACAGGTTATAACCATTTCTTCCCAGCTCAGATTTCTGATTGCTTGGGATATGAGAGGGCAGTACTTTAAAACAGGCAGGTAAGCACATCTTCCCAACTCAAATTTAATGAAAATTTTATTTCTCATTTGAGGCCATGTAATGTTTGCAGTTTGTAGCAGAGATTGTTTTAGTAAACCAAGAAGCAAACAGCATCAGTTGGCACTGTATGGATGGATTAGATATAAATTAAATGATTCACTTCTTGTATTCCTTCATGACCTTTTGGAGTTGCTCCATCATAACAAATGGTTACTCAGATACTCATAGAACTCCAAAAGTAATGCCTAAATCTGCTAGCCACTTAGTTTCATAACAGCAGTCATATTTATATGTCAGCCTGCATTAAGTTTCACATGACAAATGAATGAGTGTATTCATGGAGCTCCGTCTGTGGTAGTATTAACCTTCATGATTTGTGTTTGCAGGCAAGCACATATTTTCAGCTGGAATAAAAAAATCTTACAAAGAATGTTTATTGAAAATCTTCACACATCACAGTACACATTACAATCCTCAAGGCTTGTAGGTTTCTGTAGCAGTGATATGCGTTAGAGAAAGAATTTTTCCATGAATAGCTAAAATCTCGTAGACTGCACAATTATTGACTTTTGGATATTATCCATTGTCTAGAAAATCGGCCATTGTACTAATATACCATTATGACAAAGTTTAGATCTCATTGTAAACCTTGACTGTCAAGACGGAATTGGCTCACTTGGCAAATGTTGACAGCATACATACAGAGATAAGTTTTGTTATTACAAATGACCCCTTATTATATGATGAATACCTGGGGTTCAGAATATAATAAATCCAGTGCTTTGAATTTTATGTTTGGTTATGACATATAACATATACAGATATACAGTACTTTGTATAAAGTACATGGACTTTTTATGTCTTTTATTTTATTTTAGAAATCATGGTTATGAAATCAGAAATTTTATTTCATTGTGTACAGAGAATTAAAACAAATTACAACCAAGAACTTTTCTTGAAGGCGTCTTTTAACAGACTATAAAATACTAGTATCTTCTTGAAACAAATGTTTATCTACCGTGAAACTCCTGTGTAAGGTTTCTTTGAGGACCACTGGATTTGAACACTAAACAGAGGAAAATATTTAATGTAGTAATTTTACAAGTTTATTCATTTGGTATCATTCTGATTGTTCATAAAATTATTGAAAACCGTACTGTAGGTATTTTTTCAGTAAAAGTTGTGATAGATTGTATTTCATAAACTTTGACATTAAGATGGATTTGAGATTCTCACAGAAGTGAATGCTGGGTTGTAACACTGTGGAGTTCAGAAAATCTCGTTGTTTCAGGGGAACACACTGCCTCCATCTTCAGGGTTGAAGAGTAAGCCAAGCAAAAAACCAGCAAGAAGCTCTGCTTGCTGCATGCTTCTTGTTGGTTTCTTGCTTGGCTTACTCTTCAATCCTGAAGATGGAGGCAGTGTGTTCCACCAAAACTTTGGGCTTTGTTGGAACACTGTAGCATTACAACTCCAAAGACACTAAGAACTACTTGTTTTCATTGTATATTGCATTCTGATTATTTCATTTTACCTATGGACCGAATTTAATTTACTGACTCTTACTTTTTCAGTGTACAAAGAACTTCCTGCATCATTCTCTGAAGAAAGCAAAAAAGCACAACTCAAGCGTATGATTGACCTTAGAGTAAATCCAATAGAAGGCATCGGTTCCAAATATGACTATGAAAAGGGAGAATGGAAGAAGTAAACTCATGCAGTGTTAGGTACTTAGTTTGATGTAGCATCAAAACCAATGACTCGGTCAATCCAAATCCATGCGTAAAAAATAAAACTAGGAGCAATTTATGTATGTGTCTTTGTTCTAAAATCTGTGATTTCATAAGATGACAAAATAGTGTGGTGCTTTCTGTGGTGGGTATTATAAATTGTGCTTTTAAGAAGTACAGACTATGGATTTTCTGATGTCAGAAATGTGAAAGAAATAAAATATGCATTTCCATCATTTTGCTTTTAGCATTCTAGTAATGAAGGTAATAGAACAGTTCACCTTTATCTGCTCTTTGTTGGATGCGTGGATGTACAGAGATTGCATAAATATGTTGATAGTTATGCAATAAAAGGTAACTTATACAAATAATGGGAAAATAATTTATTATGGCATACATGCACATTCATGGCATAGTAACATCTCAAGTTCTGAAACCTGTGTATCACACAGGGCATTTAAAGCTCTTTTTTTTTTAAATACTGTATGATATAAACAAACAAACGAACTCCATGGCCTATAATCTGCAAGCGAACTATATCAACCGAAATAATTCCTCTTGTTGGCGAAGTTAGTGCCAACTTTAGTGGATAGAGGGACTCACATGGTCAGTGCCATGGTTCCCCATGGCCGTTAATCTCCGTTTTCTAGACCAGAGCTGCTATTTCCTTGAAATAGGCCCTCAGTTATCCTCACAAGGCTGAGTGGACCCTCTTCCAGACCCACTACTTCTCAGAAAATCTGGTAGTGCCAGGAATCGAACCCAGGACCTCTGGATCTGTAGCCAGAAACTCTAACCACTAGGCCACAGAGGCGGTCAAGGGTATGATATATCCTTGAGTAATACTTACATTTACCTCTTTAATCTTGCTGTATTTATTTTCTCATTTTAAAATGTCTAAACCCATTATCAAACTTGGTAGATCGGTGTTTCTTGACTGCCGGGGCCTGACATCAGTTATACCAGGCCTTCATCTTATAAAAAAAGAATTGACTGGGTCGCGGCCTCACAAAGGTTGAGAACCACTGGTGTAGAGAAATGTTTTCAAGCCATTTTAAAAGGTTTTCTTGCATTTTAGTTGTGAGAATTGCACATGATATTCCTCATTTACATTTTTATTTGTTCTTTGCTACACTCTCTCTCTCTCTGTGCATGCATGCATGCATGTGTATGTTTTTCTTTTTTCCGTTTTACAAAATCATGCCAAATGACAAGGTTACTGATACAATGTCAGAAATTATGAAGGAAGCAGTTGTGGTTTAATTAGGGTACTATCCCAGCATTTGTGTGGAGAGACTGAACAGTAATCTCTCTATAGCCAGTGTCTTGGCCAAGATTCCAGCTGAGTACCTAAAAAATATGAGACCTTGGTGTTACTACATCAGCCCACTCTGGAGGTGGCAGCAGCAGTGTCGGCAAAATACCTCGGTAGTACCACATTTCTTTTTGCCCGGTATCAGTACTTAGTTGTAGAAAGAACCGAATTCTTCCCTCCCCCCACCAGTGAATGCATCATGTTGTGTATTATGTATTTCTTTATTGAACGACGTCACAACACAACAGTTAATAATATTTGTATGTATTTTCAAGTAGTACTTTACTACATATTTCATCTTTCAGGGAGCCATCATCAGGTAAATACACATAAAAACTATTTAGCTGTTGAATTGTGTGCTAATGACACGATATAGTATTCAGTTTACCAAATAGTATACATAGTATAGTGCTCTGAGATCTGTTGCTATATTGTATGTTATTATTTAATTTTGATTTCTATTTAATGGGCGCCTCCATTTATGTGTATATGTCCGATCTGGTGAGGAGATCCATCTCAACATAACAATCGTCTCTGTATACAACATGTCCGCATAAGCATCACCACATCTTATTACGATTACAACTACTCACTTTGAAGATATAATTATATGTACAGCTCTTAACTGTATTTCAATTATGTAACTAGTTCATTTTAAGACTTCTACTTTCATTGTAACTTTATATTTTATATTATTGTATACCATTTGGAAAATCTAATACTACATCATGTAATTAGTATGCAATTAAGTAGCTAAAAGTTTTTAAGTGTATTTACATGGTAATGTCTTCTTGAAAGCAGAAACCTATAGTAAAGTATTACTTGAAACCACATACATATAATTTTTGTTGGATGCATTCTGTTGTGTTATTATATAAAATCCTTTATTGGGATCCGTCGTAACACCACAACGAAACGGTCTAGGTTAGTATCACCTTAGCTACATGTTTCGGCTTTTAAAGCCATCATTAGGCAAATATATAGTTACTGCACTCACACACTGTTGAACTGCATTTCAGTGTGACAGTAGAGCTAGATACTTGACAACTGTGTTACACTATGATAATACAAGGTTACTGCACTCACACTATTGAACTGCATTTGAATGTGACAGTAGAGCTAGATACTTGACAACTGTGTTACACTATGATAATACAAGGTTACTGCACTCACACTATTGAACTGCATTTGAATGTGACAGTAGAGCTAGATACTTGACAACTGTGTTACACTATGATAATACAAGGTTACTGCACTCACACTATTGAACTGCATTTGAATGTGACAGTAGAGCTAGATACTTGACAACTGTGTTACACTATGATAATACAAGGTTACTGCACTCACACTATTGAACTGCATTTGAATGTGACAGTAGAGCTAGATACTTGACAACTGTGTTACACTATGATAATACAAGGTTACTGCACTCACACTATTGAACTGCATTTGAATGTGACAGTAGAGCTAGATACTTGACAACTGTGTTACACTATGATAATACAAGGTTACTGCACTCACACTATTGAACTGCATTTGAATGTGACAGTAGAGCTAGATA
This sequence comes from Cryptotermes secundus, assembly GCF_002891405.2. Lineage (NCBI taxonomy): Eukaryota > Metazoa > Arthropoda > Insecta > Blattodea > Kalotermitidae > Cryptotermes > Cryptotermes secundus. The sequence goes on from NW_019721527.1 coordinate 867,354, forward strand.
CTTGACAACTGTGTTACACTATGATAATACAAGGTTACTGCACTCACACTATTGAACTGCATTTGAATGTGACAGTAGAGCTAGATACTTGACAACTGTGTTACACTATGATAATACAAGGTTACTGCACTCACACTATTGAACTGCATTTGAATGTGACAGTAGAGCTAGATACTTGACAACTGTGTTACACTATAATAATACAAGGTTACTGCACTCACACTATTGAACTGCATTTGAATGTGACAGTAGAGCTGGATACTTGACAACTGTGTTACACTATGATAATACAAGGTTACTGCACTCACACACTATTGAACTGCATTTCAATGTGACAGTAGAGCCGGACACTTGACAACTGTGTTACACTATAATAATACAAGGTTACTGCACTGACACACTATTGAACTGCATTTCAATGTGACAGTAGAGCCGGACACTTGACAACTGTGTTACACTATAATAATACAAGGTTACTGCACTGACACACTGTTGAACTGCATTTCAATGTGACAGTAGAGCCAGACACTTGACAACTGTGTTACACTATAATAATACAAGTTACAAAAATTTGATAAAATTTAAAATTATTATAAAACGAAAGTTATAGAATAAAATATGGTTAAAATTATTCATGTAATGTTTCATATTATGAAGTCAGTTTTGCAATCTTGTTATATTCCAGTGGGCTTATAGCAGTATATTCTGACTTGTACACATATAGTTAACTGCTTGGAAGCCTGTGATATTGGTGTACTGTTGTTTGGTATTAATCTGGAAATGATGTGACATTAATAACAGTTAAATTTATTGTGATTAACTATAACAAGAGCTTGCCTGGTGCAAGAGGTCTTCCTCCTCCTCCTCTGGACCATACATGCAGTTTTGTAAATAGTTCTCAGAGGTGAGTATGAAGATTGGTATCTTGCTCATATGTGATACGATGCCATGTAGTTTATTAGTTAGGTACCTATGCTTTGGAGGAATATGCTGACTCTTTCTTCAGGATAGTTCTTCTATAAGACAGTAATCTCCATCAGAAGTTGTAAGGTTGAGAACACAGTAGCTCTAACATGCGGTACACAACACAATGTTAAAAACCTTCTCCTAGTGGGAGATGGATATTCTGTTCCCAGTGTATTAACCTTTAAACGACGGGCTTTTGAAATGGTGGTAAGCTTGAGCTGGCCAGAGTTTATTTAAATGACCGCTGCTGGTGCACGTTTAAATGCACGTTCCTACTCTGCGTTTCAATGTCCGTTCCTGTTAGGGCGCTTAACCAATTTTGAGCATTGTGTTTAAAAATGCTGTGTCTAACACAATTTTTATGATAAATGGATGGAATTAACTTCGTTTGTATCGGCAAAGAACATAGTGTCACATATTACAACGAAATATTTGAAAAATTTTATACAAAAAGTTATACTCTATTTTAATTTTTTTTATTTTAATTTTGATGTGTACTGCAAAATTGATGTCCCAGTTCTTCACAGAGTTATTCTGCGTTATAAATTCGTTTCGGTTTGTAACACATGACAAATTTAGCAGTTCCCGATGCCATAAAACATATGAAAGCAATAAAATCATTTGGTTCTCTGCTGGAAAACCTTACA